>NC_090924.1:728689223-729016723 GCF_040938575.1 Ambystoma mexicanum
GATAGATGTAGCCTGCAAATTCAATCTAGCTTCATTG
Source organism: Ambystoma mexicanum (assembly GCF_040938575.1). NCBI lineage: Eukaryota > Metazoa > Chordata > Amphibia > Caudata > Ambystomatidae > Ambystoma > Ambystoma mexicanum. The sequence continues at coordinate 728,689,261 of NC_090924.1, forward strand.
TAGTTACTCGCAATAAAATCTATACATAAAAACAACACTCTATAAACACATTTCGAATTGCAATTCAACTTGTCTCTTCTCATTCAAAGTTTGAAGTCCCTTCGCCGTCCGTTTGACAAAGGAAAAACAGGGTCCACCACCTATTGAGGAGCAGCAAAACACAAAAGACAAGAATAGGCATATTAGTGCCCCATTCTACTACTGCATTCAGCAATAGCCATGGTTATGTCATGGCAATCGATCAAAGTCGACCCAAGGTTTACAAGAGCAAGGAGGAATATAAAAAAGGGAAGTTGGTCAGTTCTGATCATAGTGCAAACAGTCTCTAACTCATAGTGAACCTGCAGTGAAGGTCAAAAACAGGGGAAAAGGGGGCGCCATCCCATCACTCTAACCCTATCTATCACTATTAGCACCATAAACGACTGTTCACTCACCCTTGTGGATAACCAAAGTCTGTCCACTAGTTAGTGCACTGCTGTTGTCTAGCAAGGTCATCAGTGCGCTCCTTTGATACAATCAGCTCTCTCCTGAGGGCATAAGTTTCTTGGCAGGCGGAACTTCAGCCCTACATTCCCCTAATAATTGGGCCAGTTGGTCAGTTGGTCAGTTTCAGAGGGCTCCATAATGCCCGGGTGGGAATTTGTAGGGAGGCTGCGTGTTCTGTTACGCTCACCTGGCTCCCACAGGGGCGTTGATCGGAACTGGACAGCTGCAGTCTCCACCAATGTGACGCATAGTGCAGAGATGACAGATTGGACTGGCCCGCCTAATTTCGTCTGCTTGATCCGTAGAAGTATTTTCCTGAAAGTGGAGGATGGGAATTAGCCACCCGTGGATTTGAGTGATAACACCTCACTGTTCTTCCCACCTCCAATATCTCCTTTCATAGTCTCACCTTATGTTTATAAAAGATGAGCTCTCCATCCTGCGTGGAATGCAGGGGCGCGTAGTTAACCAGTTAATTCACTGGTCTGAAGGAGTTGGGAGAGTTCCAGACCAATATTGACTCTGAGGTCCCTGGCGAGGAACCGTAAGTATATAGTTCATAAGAGTTCAAAATCTTTGATATTCACTCTTGTCCGATTCCTTTTGTCTTGCAGCTTGACCCAAGAGAATATTGCCTCGTGGCAGCTGGTAGCGTTCAGGTAAGAGTCTGTATTACCCAACACTGTCCGGTAAATGATACCTGTGTTAATCTGTTGCTTTCCCTCCTTTTACAGATGCAGCGTGAGAAATTATGACATCTTGATGAATATTGCCTCCGGCGGTAAAATCAGGTAAGTCTATGGTGGTAAAACAGATTGTCTTTGTATATTCTCTCAGTTCACCTTGCTGTTCTTTTGTTCCCCTTCGGTGGCGGAGTTCGACGAAGATGAGATGGAGACTGCGCCGGACCGTGGAGATGAAAAATGCCTCTGGCGGTAAAATCAGGTAAGTCTATGGTGGTAACAGAGATTGCCTTTGTTTATTCTTTCGGCTCACCTTGCTGTTCTTTTGTCCCCCTTAGGTGCCGGAGTTCGGCGAAGATGTGATGGAGACTGCGGCGGATCGTGGAGGTGCTGCGAAGGCTGGTGAGAATAGCGGGGCGCTACAGCTGGCGATGCGACGCGTATTGAATTAACGTCTCTTTCCTTGTTTGAAGGCACGATGGATCCGGAATCAGGTGAGGAATAGAAGTAATGTTCTTGTTCTAATCTTTCCTCCTTCTTCCCCTCTTTTCTAGGAGCTCCAGACTCGAGGCGGGCGTGGCAGAAGGCTGGATGCTGACTTGCAGGCACGGTGAGCGTTACGCTGCTGGATGCAGAATAACGCGAAGCGTGTGCTGCTCTTCGGGTGTGGTTTAAATAGCCTTCAAAGTAGTCCCAGGTAAGAAGTTCCCCCAAGACCACACCCGAGTAAGAAAATAGTCCCTGAAGTAAAGTAGTTCCCTTCAGGCTTTACGTTGGCTTGGATTCTTAGCAGCATGATCTGCATGAGGTAAGTGTAAGCATATGAAACTGGCACCTATGGCGCCAGGACTGACCCCTTCTATGAGCCTGGTGCCTACGGCACCAGGACTGTACCCAGATAGCCCCTAGCCAGGGCTGCTGGGCTTTTTCTAAGCATCTGGATGCCTGCTCCTGGGACTGATGAGCCTGGTCCAGATGCCCGGGGGTAGGCATCATGACAGACCTAAAGGCCAACATAGACTCCAACACTAACTCTGCACTAATATTACTCGATCTCTCAGCAGCCTTCGACATAGTCAATCACAAACCTATCACCAAAAAACTAGAAAATATTGGGATCGGGAACACTGCTCTCCTCTGATTAAATCTTTCCTGACAGAAAGAACAGAAACAATCTGGTTGCAGCCGTTCAAATCAGCACCCCGTAAAACAACAGGTGGAATCCCACCGGTCTCATCACTTTCACCATTACACTTTAACAACCACATGACTCCACTGCTCAACCGCATCAAACAACATGGCCTCACCTGCTAGAACTACTCAGACAACACCCAACCAAATCATCTATAAAATCAACACCAACGAAGAGCAAAACCCAAGAATAGACAACGCCAACAACATCTACATCGGAATGCCAGAATACATGCTGAAGAAGCAGCAAAGAATACAGAACGCAGTGGCAAGACTACACTTTAAACTGGCAAGAAGAGAACACATCACACCAGCATTGAGAACTTTGCACTGGGTGCCAGTCAAAAAACAAATCTTCTTCAAAACACCTTGTATAACACACAGAGTGCTCCATGGCCAAGGAGAAGAATGCATACAGGAGAAAATCGCCATCTACAAACCAACACAAACACTAGGATCCAGCAACGACAACCGCCTCGAACACAAACAATATTCAAAACAAAAATGTGGGGATCAGCATTGTCCTGCATAGCGGTGAAACTCTGGAACATGCTCCCAAAGGAGATACTAACAACAGAGGATCACCTCAAGTTCAGGAAACTATTTAAAACATAGCTCTTTAACACCCAAAGCTGGAGAATATTTCGGAGCAACAGTTATCCACCCATCACAATGCAAGAGAACCACATGATAATGGGCCACCCAAATGTCAACGGCGAGCACCCCAGGAACAAGACTAAGTGAAAGAGTCAACCCATCATAGAAAACTCAAAGACCCCCAACCAACCATACTAATAAGCACCTAATTCTCAGCACATCCACCACCCATTACATAACTGACTTGCTACAAGCCTCAGGCATGATACAGCACAACCAATAAACTCTACCTTCTTCCAAAAAACACAATTCACTCAGATAATGTCCACATACAACATGCAAATGCTGATCAGCACACAGTGAATGTTTTTTCCAAACTAAAGCTACCAACAGCACATCAAAGCTCTCTTGCACCTGAAGACCATGAAAAATGGCAACTGTGTGCGGTAAAAGTCCTAATAACATAACATTAGAAACAAGAATGTCTAAGATCTTGCCAAAGAATGGTAAATTAGTGATCGGTCGGTAGGTTTTCAGGACTTCAGGGTCCAGTGAGGGTTTATTTAAACGGGGCCTAATGAGGGCACTTCTAAAGTGAAAGAGAAAATTCCGTGAGTAAGCGAGAGGTTAACCACAAGTATACATGTAGGCAGATGCGCATCACCAGAAACTCGTTTCGGAAGGTTTGGTGTAAAGACATCATATGAATATGGAGTAGGTTTGAGGGTAGTCACGATAAAAGCCAACTTTTTAGGTAGAATAGCACCAAATGATTCTCATAATGGAATCTCACAGTCACTGAAAAGTGCAATTTTATCACTAAATAACTTTCTTTTTTAATTTGTTCTGAAATTTTTTTATCTTTTCCATAAAGAAATTATTATTCGGGACACATTTCGACAAAGAGTAGTCATGATCAAACAGACCTGAAAGGGACTAAGACAATATTTTACAGTATTAAAAAGGCTTTTCGGCTGGTTGCATGTTTTATATATCTGCTGAGTATAATAGGTAGGTTTAGCTTTCACCACAAGTTGTTTTTATAAGAATAGGCAACATGGTGGATATTCTATCAATGACTATATTTTCCATACCCCAGGTCAATGCAAGACTTATATTTTGGCAGACCTGCATTCAATTCAGTCTACCCTTTTCCCGGCCAATAGTTCCAAGTAGTCAGACCTTTAAATGTTCAGTGGGAAGGTTTTAATATTGTCAGTGTCTCAAAATGAATTTGGACAAGAAGTGAATTGAGGCCCTTCCATCTGATTACTTTGGTCACTGCTCTCCATTTTTCAGACCTCTGTAAAGGCTGACACGCAGTCTTCAATTTGCATAAGGCACATTGATTTATGGAGAGAAATAAAGTTGCATCACTATCCTGCATAAGGCAATTTCTCATGCATACAATGAACAAAAGAATTACATGAAATGTTACTGTATTTTCTTCAAATAAGCTCTCACAGGAGAATGCAATCTTAGTTTAAAGGCATATTTTAAGGGCATGTCTTGATAAACTTATCCGGGGATGGGGGTTAAGTGTATGTTTGGCTGCTGTCACTATTCCTCTTCAAATACACAAAGTGTTAGCACCTATACATCTATATCACAGACATGAGGGTCACACAGACTGTGGGCCAATCTGCAAGGTAGAACCCCCCGCTGTTGCTATCCATTAAGAAGCAAATGAACATCTTGCAATATTTGTACCAAAATTATTAAAGCCATAGATCTATCGCCTCTACATTCTATATTCCAGTAATATATTAATCAATGAGTTAAGGCTGTTTCTACATGAAATAATTTACTGAAACACTACTGGGTTGTGAAAATAACTAGATGTGATGCTAATCGCACTCAGCCAAATTGTCCAATGGTCATAAGATTCTATTTTCTGCTGTTGTGCAAGAAAATGGTATCAACAATGTTCATAGACGTTTTAGCTAGTTCCTTTAATCTCGATTACAGCTGACACGTGTTTCAACACAAACATTGTCCTCAAGGCTGCGTAATTATTAACATCAACGTGGTATAATGATCACATAATAATAACCCAAAACTAAATCATAAACAAAAAAGATATCCATAGTAGTGACCATAATATAATAGGTGCCAGGCAAACACAATAAGCACAAGGAAAGTTGTTAAAACAACATAAAAAAGAATTAAACAAATTAAACATGCCAGTATGGGCCATCAGTGGTGTGCAGGAGATTGTATCGCCAAAATACAGATAAACAAACATTGTCATGAGCAGTGGGCCCAGTAAAGATGCTGCTGTATTGTACATATATAAAAAATCCAAATTAATCTAATACAGTCATTAAGACAGGTGTCGCCTGTAATTAAGATTAAAAGAACTAGCTAATACTTCTATGAACATTGTTGATATGATATGATATGGCATTTATAACTTGCCTATAGACAAATGTTTCAAGGCGTGACGAGGCAAGGGAGTGGGAACAGGGGAAGACAGATAACGATCCTACTAGGCCAGGTGTCATTCAGATCGTGCAAGTGCATGGGGAAAGGGAAAAGTGCGAGGGCGAAGGGAGAGGGGAAAGTGCAGTACATGGGATCGTAGGATAAAAGAATAAATAACGGCAAGCTGGTGGCAAGGTAAGTGCAGGCATAAGTGCAGGAAAGGGGACTGTAGGGATACATAAACAGTCTCTCCAAGTGCAGGGGTTGCCAGGGAGGCAGTGCAGGTGAGCAACTGGTGGGGCCTGGGCCTGAGAGCAGAGAGGGTGGCAACGTAACCAGTGCAGTTTCAGCCAGGAAATCGGCAGGGGAGAGGAGGAGAGAAAGCAGAAGCAAAGAGGAAGGTTTTGAGGTGCTTCCGGAACCAGAGATGGTTATCCTCAAGTTTCAAGGAGGCAGGAAGGCTGTTCCAGAGGGAGGCCCCTGCCAAATGATACCATTTGTTTGAACAACAGCAGCAAATAGAACCTTATGACCATTGGACAATTGGGATGAGCTAGTTCCTTTTATCTGTGATTGAGGGTGGGTGGGGGTTCACCACCCTGTGACTGCTACGCAGCTAGCCTCCGAGACCAGACATAAGGGCGTGAGCGCACTTACCCCACGGTCCTAACCTCTACTCGTATTTTACTACTGAGTTGTGGGCTGTCCCAGAGTTAGTGTTCACTATTATGTATTTTGCAATTCATAAATTAGCACCACACTTTCAACAAACTGGCGTCAGTCCCATACCTTCATAACATTACCTGGTGACATAAAAAACAGAATCAGGAATTCACCTTCGGCAATAATGAATATTACTGTGGAACCACTTTACAGAGTTCTATTGGGATTCCACACAATTGTATGTGATTTTAAAACAGGTTTTTACTCTTGCGTCTCCCTCTGGGGTGCGGCATGAACCACGACAACTGCATTACCAATGCTTTGCCACCCCCAGCACTTCTGTTGTCAACAACTTAATAACTTCCTAAATTGGATTACCTATGAAATGAACCAAAACATACTGCTTTCCGAAATCAACTTTGTAATTGAAAAACCTCATGGGGCCTGTAGTTATACTGCAAACAATAAGTATCAACTCTGACTCAAATAGGATGGCCTCTATAATAAATACACCAGGTACTTAAATGTTGCACAACAAGATTGCCCATGTGATACTTAAAATTACTCGATGGCTGTTAAATCTTTGCCTCCAATTTTCTTACAAGTTTTTCTAATTTAGATATCCTGGAGTTTGAGCTTGAATCTGGCACAAAAGTGTATGATTGGCCACTGTAAATCATTTTCTTACTGATGGTTTTCAATGTAATGTTGAACCAATGGACCCTGCACATTTGTATTCAAATTTCTGGCCTGTATACAGCTATACATTTTTATACAGATTAAGCTGTCTATCACACTTCTTCACATAGGCAGACTATTACATATATTGCATTTTTCATCTGGCATTTGGTGAATTTCTTAAGTTCACATTCAGATGTGTCAACCATGAATCAGATTCTTTTGATGTGAACTGTCAAACTCTATATTTACCACATAATACTTAATTCTGGTATCCTGCTTAGTTTAAGTTGAACTAGCCTATGTAGCAGGTTTTTTTTCCATGTTTGAGGTGAAAATAGGTCTTTTCAAAATGGATAAACAGATGTCAATGTTTCATAATCGACTTCTTCAGATAAGGGTATATCTAAAAAGGCTCTAGAATACACCAACAACTTACCTGTTTTTTAGTGATTTATTTGAGTGATCAGTGTTTTCCCATCCATACGACATGCTCGCTTGGAGGCTTGCTTCAATAGGTGCCTGGGTAAACCTCTCTGCAGCAGGCATTCTGTAAGGGCGTTTGGATGTTTGGTATAACCTAGGACAACGGTGCAGTTCCTTACAAAGCTATTCAGTAGACATTCCTATTGAGTGCTGAGATGCTGTCTTTGCTCGTGTTAAATTGTATTCCTGTCTGTATTTCTGTGATGTAGGGTGGTTTTAAATGTCCCATCAGAGTGTTTTACTAGCGCATCTAAAAAAGGATTTTCATTTTCATTTCGGTTACTCATAAATTACAAACTGGTTTTCCAGTGTTTAGCTAGGTTATAATCTGGTTCAGGATAATAATGTCTCCTTCCAAATCCTGAAAATGTTGTCAATAAATTGTTTCCACAAGATAATATATTCTAAGTAGTTGTTATCAGAGAAAATATGTTGTTGTCAATTTTCGTATTTTTGACTTGCTTTTTTGAAAAATCCCCTTAAAGTTGAAAAACGTTTTACACAGCTTTTTCTAACAAACCCTTAATAACATTGGTTGGAACAGTATGTGGACCACTTCTCTTGATATGTGTAGCTTTATCGACCCTAAAGACCTGCATGCAAACTCACACGCCAAGCCCTAAACACCATGGGCTTCCTACGACTACAACCGAATCCTAGACTGGATAGCGGACCACAACTGCTCTGCCACTATCAGCACCAATTTTTCCTGCCACTGGACAGACCACCATATTATTTTCTTCTCCATCCCCAAACCTTCCAAGACCAAAACCAAAACCTACACTCCGCTGCCACCCTCCCTTGCTAGGAGTTCCCGCAAACTAACTAAAGAGAACCTCGTACCATATCTCGACTCGCCCGTCTTCAAACCCCCCTTCTCAAATAACCCCACTCTACTAGCACAAAGCTACATTGATACACTGAAGGAAGCACTGGACCCCACAGCCCACTTTCTCTAAAATAAGCTAAAGCTGTAAGACATGGCAATTCCTGGTTCACAAAGCAGCTGCCTTGAAGCGCACTGCGCTCTCCAAATGGCAATCAGACCCCCAAGAATAGACCAAAAAAGAATTCAACGTGATAGCTACTCAATATTAAAAAAGTCATCATCATTGCTAAATCCAACCCCTTTAACACCAGAATTATTAATGTGAAATTGGAATCAAAAGAGATGTTCGCTATATTCAGGGAACTAGTGACGCCGGCACCTATCACACATGTCATCTCCAAAGACGAACCTTGGTGCTCAAGCATACACTCGGCCACGCTCAATAAAATAATCCTCTTACAGAACAAAATCAGAACTAGACAAAAATCCCCTTTCTCTCCCCTTCCGCTTATGCCTCCTACCTACACTTCCACTTTGGTCAATGCAGGCTTCTCCTTCAAAGGCATCACAGACCTTGAAGTTCTCACAGTCCTCAAACACATCAAACCGTCCAACTGCAAAGGGGATATTTGCCAAGCCAATATCATCAAAGACTGTGCAACCACCCTAGCCCTGTTCCTCACCACATTTATAAATGCCTCTTTCGCAACAAGTATGGTTCCCTGATGCCTTAAAGAAGCCTCGGTACGCCGGGTCCTAAAATAAATTTCTGTAGCCCCAACCTCCCCCGACAACTACCGTCCCATCACCACAGTGCCTTTCCTCTTAAAGATATTGGACAAAGCAGCATACATTCAGGTCCAACATTTCCTAGAAACAAACTGCATTCTAGGCTCCAACTCGTGTCTGCAGGTGTCAGCAGGCGATGCCAGTGGCCAGCCGTTAACCAGCAGCGACTACCACGGTAGGAGTGGCCTGGGTGTGAAGTAGAACAATCACTGCAGTCCGGAAGCCCAGCCACTCTACCTACCCTATGAATATACCAGACCAGGTTAGTAATGCTAACCAGCCTCATAACTGGTGAGATTCGGGACTATTACTGAGCCTCCTTAAAACAGTACTACAAATATTATCCTGAGTCTGCTACGTCGCATTCTTTGAGAATTGTTAATATTGCATTGATTCACACCTAGAAAGTGCCAGTCTGAGACAGTACTGCAAATATTAGTCTGCATCTAACACTTCGAAAATTGTTACTATTGCATTGACTCACCCCTAGAAAGTGCCACACTGAGATAGTACTGTGAATTATTAGCCTGCATCACTCTCTTTGAGAATTGTTACTATTGCATTGATTCACACTCAGAAAGTGCCACACAGAGATAGTTCTGTGAATTGTTAGCCTGTGTCACAATATTTGAGAATTGTTAATATTGCATTAATTCACACCTAGAAAGTACCTCACTGAGATAGTACTGTGAATTATTAGCCTGGGTCGCACTCTTTGAGAATTGTTAATATTGTATTGATTCACAACCAGAAAGTGCCACGCTGAGATAGTGTTGTGAATTATTAGCCTGCGTCACACTTTTTGAGAATTGTTAATATTGCATCGACTCACACCTAGAAAGTGCCACTCGGAGACAGTACTGCGAATATTACCCTGAGTCGCACACTTAGAGAATTGTTAATATTGCATTGATTCACACCTAGAAAGTGCCACACTGAGATAGTACTGTGAATTATTAGCCTCCGTCACACTCTTTGAGAATTGTTAATATTACATTTTTTCACACCCAGAAAGTGCCACACTGACATAGTACAGTGAATTATTAGCCTGCATCGCACTCTTTGAGAATTGTTAATATTGCATTGATTCACACCTAGAAAGTGCCACAGTGAGATAGTACTGTGAATTATTAGCCTGAGTCGCACTCTAGAGTTGCCCCCTGTGTTAGGCCCTTTTCTCTCTCTATCCAGGTGTCCCAAATCTAGACGTTGCTATTATAGCTACGGTTTTGCATTTACTGTTACATTTACTGCTGTCCCCTGTATTAGGCCTTTCTCCCTCTATCTAGATGTCCCCATTTTACGTGCAGCTAATCACACCTACTGGGCGCAATTAACCCTGTTGCCAAATTCTGCATATAATTAGCTATTGCCCCCCATGGTTTTATATACTATCTGACACTGTATTTACCATTGACCCTGTGTTAGCCCTTTCCCCCCTATCCAGGTGTCCCAAGTCTAGGCACTGCTGTTTCATCTAGGGTTATTGCATATTATTTTCTACTGTATTTACTGGTGTCCCGAGTTAGGCATTTCTCCCCCCTTTCCAGGTGTTCCGAGTCTAGGCGCTGCTATTGCATCCAGGATTATGCAAAAAACATGGTGGGTCCTGGGAGTCCCTCAGCTGGAAATTAGTCCTGGTTATGAGAGACTTACCCAGAGTCTTTAGCTCACTATCTTCACAGAGGAGAAAGATCTAAACATATCAGTCTTTGTCCTGCCCTAGGGCAGTCCAGCACCAAAATGCTAAGCAATTCTCCTCTGAACAAGAGTACCAACAGCAACCCCAGACAACCCCAGACACATGTTTCGGTCTGGTTGGACCACATCAATAGGGGTCCACTTCTGGATTCCCCTAGTAACTTAGGGTGAGACCCAAAGTTACTTAAATATGCAAAAAACAAAGGGGGGTCATGGGAGTCCCTCTGCCAGACATTAGTTACTAGGGGCATCCAGATGTGGGCCCTTGCTCACTATTCTTAGAGAGGCACAGCTCCACCCTACTGATGAGGTCACACCAGACCGAAACACGTGTCTGGGGTTGCTATTGGTACTCTTGTTCAGAGGAGAATTGCCTAGCATTTCGGTGCTGGACTGCCCCAGGGCAGGACAAAGAGTGCTATGTTTTGGATATTTCTCCTCTGTGAAAGATAGTGGGCTAAATAATCTGGGTAAGGCTCTCGTAACCAGGACTAATGTCTGGCAGAGAGACTCCCAGGGTCCCCCTTGTTAATTTCCATAATTTAAGTAGCTTTGGGTCTCACCATAAGTTACTAGGGGAATCCAGACGTGGACCCCTTGCTCACTATTCTTAGAGGGGCACAGCTCCAACCTACTGATGAGGTCCAACCAGACTGAAATACATGTCTCGGGTTGCTGTTAGTACTCTTGTTCAGAGGAGAATTGCCTAGCATTTCAGTACTGGACTGCCCCAGGGCAGGACAAAGACCGATATTCTTTGGATATTTCTCCTCTGTGAAAGACAGTGAGTTAAAGAATCTGGTTAAGGCTCTTATAACCAGGACTAATGTGTGGCAGAGAGACTCCCACAACCCCCCCTTGTTAATTTGCATCTAGGATAATTACATCTTCTGTTACTACAATTACTGCTGTCCCCGTGGTAGGCCCTCTCCCTCTATCCAGGTGTCCCAAGTCGAGGTGCTGCAATTAAATGTAGGCTTATTACGTTCTCTTTTACTACATCTACTGTTGTTCCTGTGTTAGGCCTTTCTCCCTCTATCCTGGTATCCCGAGTCTAGGCACTGCTGTTACATCTAGGGTTATTGTGTTTTCTGTTACTGCATTTACTGCTGTCCCCGTGCAGGTCCTTTCGCCTTCTATCCAGGTGTTCCAAGTCTAGGCGCTGCTGTTGCATCTAGGGTACTTGTATATTATTTGCTACTGCATTTACTGTTGTCACTATGTTAGGCCTTTCTCCCTCTATCCTAGTGTCCCAAATCTAGTTACTGCATCTACTGTTGCTCCCTGTTTGGCAGTCTCCCACTGTCCTAGTGTCCAGAATCTAGACGCCGGTATTACATCTAGGGTCACTTCATCTACTGTTACAAGTTCATCAATTTCCGGGTGCTGCCCTTGACCTCCCCCCGGGATGGAGTTCCCACATCAACAAAGAGCACCTCTCCGACCCCTCCTCATTCCCAGCCTCTCTGTACCATACCCTCCCCCCATAACTCACCCCTCGGTGCGTATAACCCACGCTCTAGCACCCAACTTCATGAAACCCCATTTATCCCGCAACTGGTCACAACCCACGACCCCTGCCCCCAAACAACGAAAGCTCCGATCCCAAGTGCCCACTCCCCGACCATCATTCCACCTCCATCTCGAAGATCAGAGGAGCACTCTGGCGTGCCAAACACCCGTCTCCATAAAACCCTCATAGCTGCATTTGTCTTCAAGAAAATTGGGCAATGGACCCTCTGTTATGGGATGGTTTTGTTGTATATCAATCTTTCGCAAAACGGGGCATAAGGGGCCGTCCTTTTGGTGGTTTGCTCATTGGGGTGATAAACACAATGGTTTCCCGAAGGGTCCACTGTGAACTTGAGGATTACCTCATGGCAGTGGAGGTCGAATAGGAAGAGAAAGCTGCTTTTTTAGGTTTCTCCTTATTAACCTCTACAATCCACCAGGTGCTAATATTAGTGAATCCTTACAAGAAGCAGTACAGGCCCTAATGTCATCTTGGTTAATGAAACCTGGTAACACCGCAGTGGCGGTCATGGGGGATTTTAACTGCCACATGATTGGGGAGGGTTTTGTATCACCTAACCCTAACCTCAGTACAATTTGTTTAATGACCCATGAAAAAAGGGAGGCTGAGGGGTTGGGCTGGATACAATTGTTTTCCTCATGGGATCTTGAGATGATCAACGGTCGCTCGTCTGGTGATAGGCCGGGGAAACATACTTGGACAAATGGGTCAGCTGCCAGCACTTAGGACTACATATTCATGTGCCCTGAGATGCAGACAAAAGTTGCTGACATGAAAGTGATTAATACTAACTGGAGTGATCATGCGATGCTCCAATGCTTTCTTCGACTACCTAGTCATACCACTCCCATCTTGAATATTGGCAGAATTAACATCAATAATGCAGGCTCAAGAATTGTATGGTCAGAAAAAAACATTAGACTAGCTACGGAAGCCCTCAAAAACACTCCCTCAGTAAACTCCCTAGACTTCAACAGCATGTCTGTCAATGCCATTGAAGAATGGATTCTGACATTTTCTGGAAAACATGCCGTGACTAAAGTGAGCCACATGCTAAGACCAGAGGGCGTTAGTCAACCTTACAACAAAGGAATCAGAGATGCTAAGAGAGGGCTGAGAGCGGAAATTCGTAATATTAAGACCTTGAACTTGCCTGCAGCCCTTTACCGCGAGAGGATTAGAAAAGCCAAATATAACTATAAAATGAGCATTAAGCATATAAAAAAGACTGAGAAAAGTAGTGCCTACCAAAGACTGATACTGACTATTTGCTCTAGGAACTCTCGCAGTATTTGGTCTCTGCTGAACGAGACTAGGGAGAATGGTAAATGCCAACTAGTTAACCCTAATAATAATTAGCGAGGAGACCTGGGTAAAATTTCTAGAAGAACGTAATCACGGGGAGAGTGAATCTCTTAAGATACCCTTGTCTAAGGCCCCTACTTACCCGCCCTTTGAAGTTTCCCCGGTGGTCATTTGGAACAAAATTAAAACTCTTAAGTCCTCAAGAGCCCCTGGCCTGAATGGGCTGGCAAACGTAGTGATTATGAACTACCCCGAATTCTGGGCGGAGGTGTTTATTGTTCTCTTTGAAAAGGTCTTAGCGGAGGGGAGAATCCCGCATTCTTGGCAAACAGCAGTCCTCATCCCCATTTTCGTGCCGATCCCAACAATTACAGGCTATTATCAATGTTGGACATATCAGGCAAACTTTTTGCCTCACTGTTGTTAAGCAAAATACAGAAATGGGTTGACGAGGCCAACATACTCAGTAAATTCCATAGTGGATTTCGGCGGGATTACTCCACCTCACACAACCTTATGGTAATGGACATAATTCGCACACGGGCGCTCTTTAAGGGGCAGCCTCCTTTGTATGCTTTATATATTGACTTTAAGGCTGCCTTTGATTCCATCCCTAGAGACAGGCTGTGGCTGAAACTTGAAGCATTGGGATGTCCGGAAGGTCTCTTGTACTACTTGAGACTCCTGCATAAAAACACTGCATAAAAACACTTCTGCTCGCCTCAGGCTAAACCAAGAAGGTAACATGACTAAAAAAGTGATCCAAAACAGGGGGGTAAAGCAGGGATGTACAACCTCTATGTTTACGACATTCCGGCAGTACTAGCCGAAACTGATAATTGCCCACCTAAAATCGGCAAGGCGCCTTGTACTGAACTAGCATACGCTGATGACCTGGTAGTGTTTGACAACACTATCAGTGGGCTATGGCGCTCTGCTACTACCTTATGGGAATATGCTAGTACGAATGGTTTGACCATCAACTTAGACAAGACTAAAGTGCTCAGATTCACTGGGAAAAGAGTCTGCCGAGTTAACTTGATGGTGGGTAAAACAAATATACCTTATGCTCCCTCCTACCGGTATCTCGGAGTTGAAATTGAGCCTAATGGCGAGTACCATTTATGCAGACAAGGTCGCAAAATCAGGGCAGAGCAAGTTATTGCATTGATTGTTGCATTCACTAATAAGCAGGGTGGCTTTACGCTGTGGGGCACTTGTATATACAAGTATTCATGCCCATGATCACCTATGGCCTTGAAACCCTTCTCTCGTTTGACTTAGCTTGGCTCCAAGTGATGGAAGGCAAATTTTGGCGTTGCATACTGGGACTGTCCCCAGGAGTACCGATGGCTTTGATAAGACTGGAACTGGGTCTTCCATCACTAAAAGCCACGGTACTCAAAAGGAGAGCCGGGTTGTACCTCAAAATGATTAGTTGTTACTCTAACCCTCTATTGTCTGTGATATACCAAGAGGTGGTCAAAAAACACACCACTTCACCCCTATTTAAAGCAATGACTATATTTCTCGCTGACATAGGTTGGATACATAGAGGGGTAGCTTACACTAAGGAAGTACATAAAGCACTTGGGAAAAGGATGGACCTTTGGATTGGCTCGAGAACTTTTCACACTTGAGCACTCTAAAGAGCTATCATTTCATCAAATACAGATTGTATACTTATATGAAGCCCCAAGCTTATCTGAACCTCTGCCCTATGAAAAGACTCAGATGATTTATCATCCTATTTAGATTGGAACAATTACCTACTCTGAGGATCATGGGAGCGAGAGAAAATATCCCAGTCCCTGAGCGAGTCTGTCGCCTTTGCAAGTCACCAGGATGCTTGGAGACAGCTAAACATCTTCTAAAGGAATGCCGGTCACTAACTAGCACTATGTTACTGCATCTTGGTGAATTTGTACATAACCCCCAATCTATCTGCGAAATGCCTTTTTGGCTATACTGTACTAATACTTGTAATATGCATTTGTTCACAGCCCTTTACAATCTATGGCTAAAAATCGAGCTAAATCTGGGCCCATTGATTTGAGCAACTGGTGACCCGCAATGTGAAGAAAATATAGGGCAGTACGGACTTGTCGTTGGTACAGCTCGAACGTAAGCTGTATATATGAGCTTGATGTGAGTTGCTATTGTAAACACTCATATTACTATGTACAGTGTACATGTCCGCATAGCATTTGGGTCAAGTTAATAATAACAATGATATTCCGCATCTTCTTGTTGGCACATGTTATATTCATTTGTTTCTTCTTTATTTTCTTTTTCTTGTATATTTGTGCACATTTGTTGAACATTACTTGTGTATTGTTTTAAGGACATTTATGAAAATTGTTTTTCTATGTGTAAAGTTTGAATTTACTTTCAATCTGTATCACATTAAAGAATAAATAAATAAATAAATAAAACCCTCATCCCCCTCCCCTCAACCCACCCGAACACATCGACATCCACCTTCCCTCTAGCATCTATTGAGAACAACCCCACACTCCCCGTCCATGCACCCCGTGCAATATCAAACTCACAAGCCAGAGGAGCTCTCTGGCGCTTCAAGCATCACGAGTCCCCCTCGACCCACCCAAACACACCACCATCCATCATCCCTCTAGGATCTATTGAGAACAACCACTCACTCCCCATCCATACACCCAGCGCAATATCAAACTCACAAGCCAGAGGAGCTCTCTGGTGCCCCAAACATCACAAGTCCCCCTCCTCTACCACGCCATCCTTGAGCCCACAGAAGAACTCCCCATCCTCTCAACCTACCTCCCAATGCCGCCCTCTCCCTCCCCCTCAGCCCCTACTCGACCCCGCCCACAGACCTCCACCTTCATATCCCTTCCTTTTTATGAAAGTAGCTTGTCTCGCCCTTTCTGGAACAGTAGCTTTATCCTCTTCCCCTTCTGACCCTCATACCCTCTCTCACACTCTAATGGCACCAAAACCCACAAAACGTGGAAAGGTTGACTGGTCCTCTCCTTCAACGCTCCATACCTCGCCATTTCTCCATCGGTCCAACCTCCCACCCTTTCCCACCCCTACCTTCGGACCCTCCCTTACCCCTTCTCCCAGCCTCCACCCCCTTGCTCTTGACTTCTCATCCAGTACTCCGAAACCCCCATCGCCCTCCAGACTTGAACCAGAAATGACCCGCCAAACCCCCCACACCTCAAGTGCTACACTCACCACCCTCCAAATCCCCCTGATCCTCCCCACCTCGTCTCTCACATACCTACCACTGCCCACCTACAATTCCCACCCCCATCAATGTAACCCTCTCACCCAACCCTCAAAGTGCACAGGCATCTAGTCCCACCTTTACCCCCTCTGCCAGTCTCAACCACTATGAATGATCCTATAACACCCTGCATCTCACCGGGCACCCATGTCCACTGAGCATTCCCTGTGATGAGCGTCATGAAAACCACCTCCCGTCACAAAGTCACATGCATCCTTTTTAATACCCACTCCGTAGCAAGAAAATGACACAGCATCTTCAACCACCTATCCTCTGACAATCCTGACCTCATTTTTATCACTGAAACCTGGTTCTCCGATGATTTTGCACCAGTCACGCACAAGACTTTACCCCTGGCTACTCGCTTATCACCCACAATAGACCCTCCAGAGGTGGTGGAGTGGCAATCCTCTACAAACCCCATTTCTCCGTCTCACTGGTCGAATCCCAGACATGGAACGCTTCCTGTGAATCCCTTCTAGTAAAACTCTTGCTACCACCGGCATTCACCCACAGCTTTCTACTCATCTACAGACCCCCTGGATACGACAGACATTTGGCAACAATCTCTGGGACTCAATAGCTGCCATTCAGGTAAATCGCCCATCTCTTACACTCCTGGGAGATATCAATATCTGGTTTGATATGCCCAACAACACCATGACCCATCCTCTGGTCAACAGACTTGATGTGCTCAACCTCTCTCAACATACCACTGGTCCAACTCACTCAGGTGGGCACACCCATGATGCGATTTTCAGCTCCTATGACCTGGTCTCTATATCCAGTCCCAAACCGCTTATCTGGAGAGACCACTTTGACATCCCTTTCTCTATCCACACACCAGCTCCTCCTTCTACAGCTGCCCCTACCTTTCGTTCACAAATGCTGTAAAAAAGTCAAGTATTCCTCGACCTTGCTGAAGCCCTGCTACTCCATCCCCCTGCAACGCTGTCATGTGGTAGACCCTTAATCATTGAACCCTTCGACTCCTGGCTTAAAGAATCACTAATTCCTCTCACCCCTTGGCGCCCCACATCCTAACGCAAAAGACTGTCCATCAAATGGTTCACGGCCCACTTGAGGACATTCAAAAAACAAAATAAATCTATTGACTACAAATGGCGAGCATCCAAAACTGTTCTCAGCAGATCCATGTTCGCCCTCCACCACTGTAATTACAAATCTGAAATCCGAAAAGCCAGAAAAGCCTATTACAATAAACACATTCTGAACTGTGGCAGCAGCAGCAGCAAAGAACTCCACAAGATCATCTCCGAATTTGTGAAACCTACCTGCACCTCTGCCCAATCCACTCCCACACAATCATTCTGCAACTCTCTTGCGCTACATTTCTACAACACTGCACTTGACAGGATGGTAACCCTTAACACCAAATTGTCCTCCCTCACCCGTTACCCACACTGACCCCTCCTGATCCCATTTCCCGACGCCCATTTTTCCAACCTTTGACTTGTTCAGACCCATCTCCAGAGACGTGTTCCTCGACCTACTATCAGCCAGCAGACCCTTGGGTCACCCATCAACCCCTGCCCCGCCTCTGTTCTGAAAGAAATATTCTCTTCTACCTGTGCAGGAGAACATTCAAGAGCCATACTAAACGACTCCCTCACCTCGGGCATCTTTCCAGAAGCTTTTAAAAAAAAATGTTTTTAATTTTTTTATTTTATTTAAATGATAGTTTATATATAAACTTTTCATTTGAATTTTCATATACATTTCATTAGTTTACAACGTTTAAGAAAGGTGCAGACAACAAGACAAAAACAAGAAGAACACTTCAGTTTAGATTATATTCTAAAATGTCAATCAAGAATTGAACAATTGTGAAGATTAGTTGTTTTTTTTGCCTTCAAGCAACTTAAGCCATCTGTTATCTCCTTCCTCTTGTTGCTGGGTGATGTTAAATGCTCCCCCGTAAAGGGTTCTCTTGGCAGATAATTCAGGACATACCATAACTAGATGTTTAAGGGATTCTATGGCATCTATGTCCTTGCAGTATCGGCAGATTTGTTCATCTTTTGGTATAGTATAGTATTTAAAATAGCACATGTCAAACCGCTTCTAAAAAAGAAATCCCGCGACCTTGTTGACCCGAAGAACTACAGGCTGATCTTCAACACCAGATTTCTCACGAAACTCATGGAACGGACTCCATTCTTCCAGCTCAACTCCTTCGTAGAATCCAACAAACTCCACGAACCCGCTGTCATGATGCTGACCCCCGGGCATCCGGAACCAGGCCAATCAGTCCCGGGAGCAGGCATCCAGATGCTTAGAAAAAGCTATCTGGGTACAGTCCTGGCGCCGTAGGCACCAGGCTCATAGAAGGGGTCAGTCCTGGCGCCATAGGCGCCAGGCTCTTATGCTTACACTTACCTCATGCAGACCATGCTGTTAAGAATCCAAGCCAACGTGAAGCCTGAAGGGAACTACTTTACTTCAGGGACTATTTTCTTACTTGGGTGTGGTCTTGGGGGAACTTCTTACCTGGGACTACTTTGAAGGCTATTTAAACCACGCCCGAAGAGCAGCACACAATTTGCGTTATTCTGCATCCAGCAGCGTAACGCTCACCGTGCCTGCAAGTCTGAAGCTCCTACAAAAAAGGGGAAGAAGGAGGAAATATTAGAACAAGAACATTACTTCTATTTCTCACCTGATTCTGGATCCATCGCGTCTTCAAACAAGGAAAGAGACGTTAATTCTATACTCATCGCATCGCCTGCTGTAGCGCTGCGCTATTCGCACGAGCCTTCGCAGCACCTCCACGATCCGCCGCAATCTCCATCACATCTTCGCCGAACTCCGGCACCTAAGAGGGACAAGAGAACAGCAAGGTGAGCCGAGAGAATAAACAAAGGCAATCTCTGTTACCACCATAGACTTACCTGATTTTACCGCCGGAGGCATTTTTCATCTCCACAGTCCGGCGCAGTCTCCATCTCATCTTCGCCGAACTCTGGCACCTAAGGGGAACAAAAGAACAGCAAGCTGAGCTGAGAGAATAAACAAAGACAATCAGTTTACCCCCATAGATTCACCTGATTTTACCGCCGGAGGCATTATTCATCAAGACATCATAATTTCTCACGCCGCACCTGTAAAAGGAGGGAAAGCCACAGATTAAACACAGGTATCATTTACCGGACAGTGTTGGGTAATACAGACTCTTACCTGAACGCTACCAGCTGCCACGAGGCAAGCTGCAAGATAAAAGGAATCGGACAAGAGTGAATAGCAGACATTTTGAACTCTTATGAACTATATACTTACGGTTCCTCGCCAGGGACCTCAGAGTCAATATTGGTCTGGAACTCTCCCAACTCCTTCGGACCAGTGAAGTAACTGGTTATCTACGCGCCCCTGCATTCCACGCAGGACGGAGAGCTCATCTTTTATAAACATAAGGAAAATACTTCTACGGATCAAGCAGACGAAATTAGGCGGGCCAGTCCAATCTGTCATCTCTGCACAACGCGACCACAAAAGTGATGGGTGTAAGGTTTCGAATTAATCTAAACCACTGGCAATTGCTCCGGGCAACCTTCCACACCACCGTTTTTTAGCCCGTCTGCGCCATTGCAAAAGGGGACCAGCCATGTGCAAATCAGTCAGCAGCTGCCGCCACCAAAGGTAGCAGCCCAGCCCGAACTGCTAGGCCAGGTCCCCTCTGCACAGAAAACCAAACAACCCCAGACATGTTTCGGCCTTGTTGGACCTCCTCAGTGAGGTGCAGCCTGGTTCCCTGGGGTTGCTTGTGTTTCCGTGCAGAGGGGACCTGGCCTAGCAATTCGGGCTGGGCTGCTACCATTGGTGGCATTACCTGACTGATTTGCATATGGCTGGACCCCTTTTGCAATGGCGCAGACAGGCTAAAAAATGGTGGTGTGGAAGGTGGCCCAGAGCAATGCCAGTGGTTCAGATTCATTCAGAACCTTCCACCCATCACTTTTGTGCTTAGTGTTTGTCTCACTATGTGAGAGAGGGTATGTCCAGACGTGGGTCCCTTGCTCCCTGCACCATAGGGAATCAAGCTGCACCTCACTGAGGAGGCCCAACAAGGCCGAAACATGTCTGGGGTTGCTTGGGTTGCTTGTGGTTCCGTGCAGAGGGGACCTGGCCTAGCAATTCGGGCTGGGCTGCTACCATTGGTGGCAGTACCTGACTGATTTGCATATGGCTGGACCCCTTTTGCAATGGCGCAGACGGGCTAAAAAACGGTGGTGTGGAAGGTGGCCCAGAGCAATGCCAGTGGTTCACATTCATTCAGAACCTTCCACCCATCACTTTTGTGCTTAATCTCTGCACAACGCGTCACGTTGGTGGAGACCGCAGCTGTCCAGTTCCGATCAACGCCCCTGTGGGAGCCAGGTGAGCGTAACAGAATGCAAAGCCTCCCTACAAATTCCCACCCAGGCATTATGGAGACCTCTGAAACTGACCAACTGGCCCAATTATTAGGGGAACTTAGGGCTGAAGTACATTCCGCCCGGCCAAGAAACTAATGCCCTCAGGAGAGAACTGATTGTATCAAAGGAGCGCACTGATGACCTTGCTAGACAACTACTGCAAAGCCAGGCTGGGCAAACACCCCTACCTGGACTCAGGGGAAACCCAACTCCTGTTTCATAAAGCAACCCTGTGCAAGTAATTCTACCTGGAACTATTCCTTTAGCTCCACCCGAACGCTTTGCTGGAGACCCCAAAAGGTTTGCCGTGTTTATGAACCAATGCCGCCTGCACTTTTTATGCAGACCTGGAGCCTTTCCAAATGACCAAGCCAAAGTAGCCTTTGTACTATCATACCTCAGTGGCAGCGCAGCTAATTGATCAATTCCACTAGTCAACCAGGATGACCCCCTTCTTCGGGATTTTCAGGGTTTTCAAATGAGCATGGAAAGACTATTCGCCCGACATTCACAGGGACAGGCCCTGGATAACGAACTCTTGTCCCTGCGACAGGTTAACCAGGATCTGCTAACCTATATCGCTACCTTCAATAGGTTGGTGGTGGAAACCGGATGGGCCGAGGTAAAACGAATTACATTATTCCATCGTGGGCTGCGAGGAGAACTCAAAGATGTTTTGGCTCAAGTTGTGAACCCACATCAGGATTGCGCTGAATATATAGACTTAGTGGTCCAGATAGATCACAGACTTCAGAATAGAAAGGCTGATCGAGCTAGGTTCGAGAATCGAGTGTTGGTTAAACCCAACGTTACCCCCAAAGGAACAGATGCACCAGAACCCATGCAGATCGGGGGTTAAAGGACCTTTAACTCAGAAGGAAAGAGAAAAAAGACGGCAATTGCACTTGTGTCTGTACTGAGGAAACTTGGGACATTTTCTACGGGATTGCCCGGTAAAACCACCCAAAAAGGTGGTAGGAGTTGCGGACAAAAGCCATACAGAGTCTGATTCGGGAAACGCCCACGCCCGAAAAGCGTAGAGATCCGCTTGCCGAGCTTAAAGAAGGACACTCAGACCTCGCATCTAATCATACCAATGGTCCTTATAGATCCAAGGCAGCCATCACGTATGCACGCAGTAAGAGCATACATTGTTAGTGGGGCCATAGGAAACTACATGGACCACAAACTGGCTTCTAGGATGAACCTATCTCTTTGCAAAAGGACCACTACAGACGTCATCACTACCGTCGATGGAACTGAAATTGCCTCTGGGCCAGTAACTCATTCCACTACAGAGATGACACTGTTGGGTCAAGATGGGCATCGAGACAGTATTGTGTTTGACCTAATCAAGGCTCCGCAATTACAAATAATTCTGGGAATGCCATGGTTGGAAACACATAATCCATGTATCGAATGGTAAGATAAGAGAGTGACCTTCCCAGATTGTGCACACACCTGTTACCCGGAAAAAACCTTGAACCAAGGCCTGGCCACAGTCACTAATCCAGTCGTGCAGTTACCTCAGGAATATCAAGAATTCCAGGATGTTTTTCAGAAAGAACAGGCAAACACCTTACCACCTCACGGATCTTACGATTGTCAAATCGATCTCTTACCCGGTGCACAACCCCCATGCAGCAGGATCTACGCCCTTACGGAGCCCGAAAACCTTCACCTAGGGCAATACTTGGACCAATACCTTGCTAATGGCTTCATTCGCCCATCCAAGTCTCCTGCATCCTCAGCTCTATTCTTCGTGCCTAAAATGGAAGGTGACCTTAGAACGTGTATAGATTACCACGCATTAAACCAAATTACGGTAAAAAAACGATACCCATTGCCTCTGATCCCCGAATTACTGGACCAAGTTAAGGATGCTTGTGTCTACACTAAGTTAGATCTCCAAGGGGCATATCATCTGGTACGTGTGAAGCAGGGCAATGAATGGAAGACTGCCTTTCGCACCAAGTACGGATTATTCTAATATCAGGTGATGCCTTTCGGGTTGTGCAATGCACCTGCAGCCTTCCAGTATTTTATGAACAATGTCTTTCGTGAACTCATTGACGTCTGTGTTGTCGTATACATAAATTATATTCTAGTGTACTCCTCCTCAAAATCAGACCATGTTAAGCACGTTTGTACAGTCCTTGAGAAATTACGCCAGCACAAGTTATATGAAAAATTGGAAAAATGTGTCTTTCACTCTACAGAAGTCGAATTTCTTGGATTTATCCTGACCCCAAAAGGAGAACGAATAGACTCTCGGAAGGTAGATGCCATTCTCAAATGGCCATCACCCAGTTCAGTCAAAGGAGTACAAAGCATGCTTGGCTTTGCTAATTTCTACCGAAGATTTATCCCTGATTTCTCACATATTGTACATCCCATCACAGCACTCTTGCAAAAGAACAAGCGCTTCTTGTGGACCGAAGAAGCTGAAAGAGCCTTCCAAGATCTAAAATTGAAATTCACGTCTGCACCTGTCTTAAAGCACCCACGCCTGAGCTTCCATACGTAGTTGAAACGGATGCATCCAGTTTAGCCGTGGGAGCTGTCCTGTCTCAGAAGGATCCTGAAACCGGCCGACTTCATCCAGTAGCATTCTGGTCCAGAAAATTCTCGCCGCCTGAATTAAACTATGCAGTTACTGATAAAGAGTTATTGGCCATCAAATCTGCCTTCAAGGCTTGGCGGCATTATCTTCTCGGCGCCAGGCATACCATCACTGTAATCACGGATCACAGGAATTTGCAATATTTGAAGACAGCCAAGGCCCAATCATCACGTCAACTTAGGTGGGCATTATTCTTTGCAGAATTCGATTTCGTGATCACTTATCGACCAGGTTGTAAAAATGGCAAGGCAGATGCCTTATCCCAAACAGGAATGGGAGAAGCATACTCAAACCCAGAACCGGTACCTATAATTTCAGAAGAAAGAATTCTTGGCATAACTACTCTACCGACTCTAGAAGATATTCATCTAAAAATCAAGCAACTTTTTGAACAAGGAGCCTTACAGGATTGGGTAAAGAAAGGCCAAGATTATTCAGTCACCAATGACCTACCTTACTATCAAAGTCGTCTATTCATACCACACAAGGAACTACAAGAATTGCTTATATCCAATTATCACGATGCGCTGATTGAAGGACATCCGGGAGTCACAAACACTGAAGCTAAAATTAAGAGACAATTTTGGTGGCCCACCTGGCGAAAAGACGTAAAGTCATTTAGGCTATCTTGTGGGATCTGTGCCCAAAACAAAAGCCTGAAGAAAAGACCAGCCGGTCTTTTACAACCTTTGGATATTCCACCTACACCATGGCACACTTTGTCCCTAGACTTCATTACTGATCTGCCTCCATGTAGTGGATTTAACACCATTCTAGTTGTAGTGGTTCTTTTTTCCAAGATGGCCCACTTTATTCCTTTGAAGGGATTACCTTCCGCTTCGATTTTGGCCACGGAATTTCTTGAAAATATTGTTCGACTACATGGATTCCCTTCCGTATTGGTCTCAGACCGAGGTAGTCAATTCATTTTGCAATTTTGGAGGAAATGCGGTCAATTAGCGCAAATCGACGTGAGGTTATCTACCAGTCACCATCCCCAGACCGATGGTCAGACGGAGAGAACCAACCAGACTCTTGAGCAATACCTACGTTGCATGCTACACCAAACCCAAGGCAATTGGAAGGATATTTTGTGGATTTCCGAATACGCATACAACAACTCTGTATATTCAGGAACCGGACAAAGCCCCTTTTATACCATATATGGGCATAATCCTCGAACCTCAGAACTCGATTCGCCCCAACACCTAGAAATGCCTGCGGTGAATCATCTGCACTCTACTATTACACAAGCCTTCGCGGAGGCAACAGAACATTTAAGACAAGCAAAAGGAAAATACAAAAAAAAAAGCTGACCAACATAGGAGTGATGCTCCACAATACCAGATTGGGGATCAAGTTTGGCTGGCTACAAAACACATATCCCTAAAAGGAACTCTGACCTTTAACCCTAGATATTTGGGACCTTACACTATTAAGGCCATTATCAACCCGGTGGCCGTCAAATTGGAATTACCTTCTAACATACGAATCCATCCCGTCTTTCATGTTTCACTTCTGAAACCAGTTCAACCCGGGACAAGATTAACCAAACCACCTGACCCCATCCTAATAGATGCGGAACCCGGATTTGAAGTTAAAAATATCTTGGACTCTAAGATAGTGAACTCAAGACTTTTTTATCTAATTGACTGGAAAGGTTACGGACCACAAGAAAGGTCATGGGAGCCTAGTGACCACGTTCATGCACCTCGATTGATGAAAAGATTCCATCGGAACTTCCCAGACAAACCAGGGCCAAGAGGAAGAACGACCTTAGGAGGGGCCATGGGGGGGAGTGCTGCCATGATACCTACCCCCGGGCATCCGGACCAGGCCCATCAGTCCCGGGAGCAGGAATCCAGATGCTTAGAAAAAGCCCAGCAGCCCCGGCTAGGCGCTATCTGGGTACAGTCCTGGCGCTGTAGGCACCAGGCTCATAGAAGGGGTCAGTCCTGGCACCATAGGCGCCAGGCTCATATGCTTACACTTACCTCATACAGACCATGCTGCTAAGAATTCAAGCCAACGTGAGGCCTGAGGGAACTACTTTACTTCAGGGACTATTTTCTTACTCGGTGTGGTCTTGGGTGAACATCTTACCTGGGACTACTTTCAAAGCTATTTAAACCACGCCCGAAGAGCAGCACACGCTTCGCGTTATTCTGCATCCAGCAGCGTAACGCTCAGCGTGCCTGCAAGTCAGCATCCAGCCTTCTGCCACGCTCGCCTCGAGTCTGGAGCTCCTAGAAAAAAGGGGAAGAAGGAGGAAAGATTAGAACAAGAACATTACTTCTATTTCTCACCTGGTTCTGGATCCATCGCGTCTTCAAACAAGGAAAGAGACGTTAATTCTATATGCGTCGCATCACCCGCTGTAGCGCCGCACTATTCTCACCAGCCTTCGCAGCACCTCCATGATCCGCCACATTCTCCATCACATCTTCGCCGAACTCCGGCACCTAAGGGGGACAAGAGAACAGCAAGGTGAGCCGAGAGAATAAACAAAGGCAATCTCTGTTACCACCATAGACTTACCTGATTTTACCACCAGAGGCATTTTCCATCTCCACGGTCCGGCGCAGTCTCCATCTCATCTTCACCGAACTCTGGCACCTAAGGGGAACAAAAGAACAGCAAGGTGAGCCAAGAGAATAAACAAAGACAATCAGTTTACCACCATAGACTTACCTGATTTTACCGCGGGAGGCATTATTCATCAAGACGTCATAATTTTTCACGCCGCACCTGTAAAAGAGGGAAAGCCACAGATTAAACACAGGTATCATTTACCGGACAGTGTTGGGTAATACAGACTCTTCCCTGAACGCTACCAGCTGCCACGAGGCAATCTTCTCTTGGGTCAAGCTGCAAGATAAAAGGAATCGGACAAGAGTGAATATCAGACATTTTGAACTCTTGCGAACTATATACTTACGGTTCCTCGCTAGGGACCTCAGAGTCAATATTGGTCTGGAACTCTCCCAAATCCTTCGGACCAGTGAAGTAACTGGTTATCTACGCGCCCCTGCATTCCACGCAGGACGGAGAGCTCATCTTTTATAAACATAAGGAAAATACTTCTACGGATCAAGCAGACAAAATTAGGCGGGTCAGTCCAATCTGTCATCTCTGCACCATGCGTCACGTTGGTGGAGACTGCAGCTGTCCAGTTCCGATCAACGCCCCTGTGGGAGCCAGGTGAGCGTAACACCCGCACGATCAGGCTTCGGACCTCTACATGGAATGGAAACCACTCTGAGATCGATCTGGGATGATCTCCAGGTCACGGCAGACTCTGAGGGCTGCGCAGATTCTCCTCGATCTCTCTGCAGCCTTTGACACTGTTAACCATTCAATCCTCCTTGACCGCCTCCATTCATTAGGAATCCATTGCTCAGCACTCAAATGGATTGCCTCTTTCCTCAGCAACAGGAAACAAATTGCCTTCCTTTCCCTTTTTGACTCAACTGCTCGCGCTGTGAACACTGGAGAACCCCAAGGCGCTTGCCTCTCTGCGCTCCTTTTCAACCTCTATCTGACCACTCTATCAGGAATCATCCACGCGGACAACATCCTCTGTTACAACTACACCGATGATCCCCAAATTATCCTAAGAATCCACAAGAGAAGCACCAACCCACATCCGACCTTGAAGCTTGTCTCTGTGATATTGATCGATGGATGACAAGTAACCACCTCCTTTTGAACCCTGATAAAACTGAAATCATAATGTTCAGCAATACTATCCTTCTCCCACAACTTCTCCCATGGCCCCCCTCTTCTTCCCCTCCCCCTACAATATAGTCAAAAAGCTAGGCTGCACTATGGACTCGGGCCTAACCCTCTCCCGCCAGATCAGTGTTTCAAAATGCTGTCACTACCACCTTAAACTTCTTAGACACATTTTCCTTACCGCTCCTACCCCAACAGACTCGCCACTGTTATGTCTATTGTTATGTCGAGACTGGACTCCTTATACCAGGGTTCACCGGCATACCAACTCAACAAACTCCAAACAGCCCAAAATGCTGCTGCCAAACTCCTCCTCGCCCGGGACGCAGACACCACATCTCCCTTCCTATCTACTTAAAACTGTCTTGCCATTGCAGGAGCCTCTATAGGGTCAAACTCAGACTACTGCAATGTCCTCTTAGCTGGCACTTTAGCAAAAAATGTCAGTAGATTGCAAATTATTCAAAATAACGCTCTCTGCGCTGCCCTCAACATACCAAAGAGGGAGCACTTCTCAGCTGCTAGACGCCCCGCACACTGGCTCCCTGTTAAAGAGCGCATCCTCTTCAAGACACTTGCCATGATGTACAAGTGCCTCACGCACACAGCCCCAGCATACTTGTCGGAGAAACTAGTCAGAGCAGTCTCAAACAGGCCTACAAGGGCACACTACGCTAACCAGCTCTACACCCCCAGGGTTAAGTGTGCCAAGGTGGGTGGGGCAAGCTTCCCTTTCATTGCCTCTAAACAATGAAATGCTTTGCCACCCTCCCTCAGGAATGTACCCTCTCACTATACCTTCCGCAAAGCCTTGAAAACAAGGTTATTCATCTAAGACACACACGCACACCCCGGCACCACTCTGCCAACTCCTACAAGGGTTTCATCACGATACTTAAGGGGCAGCTGTAGGTTCAGTGTAACTCTCAACCTCCAACTACGCTGCCCTCATTCCACTGCAGCATTAACTCATGTATAGTTAGCTAACAGTACCAGGTTTGCCTGTAACCATACGAACCACGGACTGCTTTATGCTCACTCCTGTCTGTGTCTATTCTGCAACTAAGTAAGCCTGTCTGTAACAGCACTACAATGCCTATGGGATGCCTTGTGTGCTTTATAAATGTATGTAGAGGAAAAACGAGGATCCAAAAGTAGGAACCCTCCCGTCCCCTGCACTCTATCATAAATCCATCAAAAGATGGTTCAACAAACTTTCAAAAGCATTAGTAATAGTTAAACAATAGTTTTCAAATTAGATAGATAATATCATCTCTCTGTTGGAAAGACATGATTCCCACCCTAAAAATAATGTTTTGGTAACATTTAATATTACAATATTATATACGAGGATCCCAGAAATAGAATCTTTTGAGGTAATCAAATTTAAATGTTTACATTTATAAAGCACTGTGAAAAAGGGTGGAACAGTAGAAGCACTCCCTAATATTGTATATTTAGAAATTAATTTAATCAATGGTGTAAAATAATATCAATACTTTTTTTGAGGTGCGGGGGAGAAAACGTGAACCTGGCACAGGATCACTGCAACAGTATATGTAGAGGAAAAACGAGGATCCAAAAATAGGAACCCTCCCGTCCCCTGCACTCTATCATAAATCCATCAAAAGATGGTTCAACAAACTTTCAAAAGCATTAGTAATAGTTAAACAATAGTTTTCAAATTAGATAGATAATAAAGATAAACATTCAATGATTTCATAAAGGCACCAACAGGTGGTTTTAATTATAGTCACAATTAATTAACCATAAAGCCTTAGTGTACAAAAAGCCAAAATGACTGTCTAAAAAATACCATGAAAACAATAAGCAATGATAGTCCACGTATACAATTTATGGCTGACGCGTTTCGGGATACATATCCCTTCTTCTTGAGCCTAGTTGATTTGGACTGCGGAACCTAAATAAACATAAAGAGCTGTTTCAATACACAATATGTTCATATATTAGACATTAAACAAAGTAATTATTATTGATCTCACATAGACATTACATGTATTGGTCTATCCGATTGGGTGTAGTTCAAAGACATCTATAAAGGATGTTAATCCGAGTCATCCCAGTTAGAGGGGTCCCACCCGGGATCAGTGCGCCAGAGAGTGTACATTAATTACTACAGAAGTAATCAAGAAGAGTTGCTAGCGGTTGCCTATCAGTGACAACGGCCTCCATTACATATATCAAAGCCATTCAAATAATGGAAATAATGGCATGTCCATCAGTTACATCAGCCTCCATTAATTATATTCAAGGAATTCGAATAGTGGCGTACCTTAAGTTTAAATCAAGGTCAAGTGTAAATTTCCACTCAAAGCATGGTAAAACCGTTTGTGCCAATTCTTTCCGTCGGTCAGTGAAGGAGAACTGCTCTTTTCAAAAGTGCATAGTGCCTACGGGTCAAACAAGAACAAAGCGAT
This sequence comes from Ambystoma mexicanum, assembly GCF_040938575.1. Taxonomy (NCBI): domain Eukaryota; kingdom Metazoa; phylum Chordata; class Amphibia; order Caudata; family Ambystomatidae; genus Ambystoma; species Ambystoma mexicanum. The sequence goes on from NC_090924.1 coordinate 728,719,127, forward strand.
TCTAAGGATAAAATATTAACTTCCCACATAAGAGGTCAACACACTAGTATGGTTTTTATATAGTTAATGGAATCCAAAGGGATACTTGGACACTCTACACGTGTCCAAGTATCCCTTTGGATTCCATTACAGAGGTGAATATAATATTTGTTTACAGATTGTCAACTCAATGCAGACACAGACCCCGCAGTTCCGCCTTGTGGAACTGATTGAGCTCTCTTATCTCTCTATTTTTCCATACAGAACAATCTGTCCTGTTTGCGAAATAACCTGGGACACTTTAAGATCACCGTGCTAGCGGAGTACACACTCGTTTTCTCCCGTCAGATTTTACGACTTTAGAGGTAAGCCGTGACTTTATAATTGGCCTTGCTTTTTAGCGCTAACTATATAAAAACCATACTAGTGTGTTGACCTCTTATGTGGGAAGTTAATATTTTATCCTTAGAATCGCTTTATTCTTGTTTGACCCGTAGGCACTATGCACTTTTGAAAAGAGCAGTTCTCCTTCACTGACCGACGGAAAGAATTGGCACAAACGGTTTTACCATGCTTTGAGTGGAAATTTACACTTGACCTTGATTTAAACTTAAGGTACGCCACTATTCGAATTCCTTGAATATAATTAATGGAGGCTGATGTAACTGATGGACATGCCATTATTTGCATTATTTGAATGTCTTTGATATATGTAATGGAGGCCGTTGTCACTGATAGGCAACCGCTAGCAACTCTTCTTGATTACTTCTGTAGTAATTAATGTACACTCTCTGGCGCACTGATCCCGGGTGGGACCCCTCTAACTGGGATGACTCGGATTAACATCCTTTATAGATGTCTTTGAACTACACCCAATTGGATAGACCAATACATGTAATGTCTATGTGAGATCAATAATAATTACTTTGTTTAATGTCTAATATATGAACATATTGTGTATTGAAACAGCTCTTTATGTTTATTTAGGTTCCGCAGTCCAAATCAACTAGGCTCAAGAAGAAGGGATATGTATCCCGAAACGCGTCAGCCATAAATTGTATACATGGACTATCATTGCTTATTGTTTTCATGGTATTTTTTAGACAGTCATTTTGGCTTTTTGTACACTAAGGCTTTATGGTTAATTAATTGTGACTATAATTAAAACCACCTGTTGGTGCCTTTATGAAATCATTGAATGTTTATCTTTATTATCTATCTAATTTGAAAACTATTGTTTAACTATTACTAATGCTTTTGAAAGTTTGTTGAACCATCTTTTGATGGATTTATGATAGAGTGCAGGGGACGGGAGGGTTCCTACTTTTGGATCCTCGTTTTTCCTCTACATATACTGTTGCAGTGATCCTGTGCCAGGTTCACGTTTTCTCCCCCGCACCTCAAAAAAAGTATTGATATTATTTTACACCATTGATTAAATTAATTTCTAAATATACAATATTAGGGAGTGCTTCTACTGTTCCACCCTTTTTCACAGTGCTTTATAAATGTAAACATTTAAATTTGATTACCTCAAAAGATTCTATTTCTGGGATCCTCGTATATAATATTGTAATATTAAATGTTACCAAAACATTATTTTTAGGGTGGGAATCATGTCTTTCCAACAGAGAGATGATATCTGCAGTGTCTCACAAAAAAGCCCTGGTCAAATTTGCTAGATGGCTAGGAAACATTTTTCTACATATGTTGTAATTGATACTAGGCATGAACCACACAGAGAGACTATTTGTCTAGCAGGGGTATTTGGCATGTGTTTCTGAATTTTTAGAAGAACATTTTCTTGTGTCCTTGGATTCAAAAATGCACATTTGCCGTTTGAGATTCATGGTTCATGGTTTAATATGGGTGTTAATATAAAAGGGGAATTCGATAGGGGAGGTGGAAGTAATGGGGGAATAATGTCGTAATGAGGCATGTTGGAGGTTTTACAAAAAACCTAAGTATAGGTTGTATAAATAAAAAAAGAATACAAAAATGCAAACTCTGTTGAACTTTAAAAGTCGTCTTTGATCCATCGCAGGTATAATGTTTTAACCCTTGTATGCTTTTTGTGGCGCTACTCCCTATTTTAGTGTAGTTGTCACTGAGATCAGAGATATCCTCGTCAGAGAACGTTGTTTCCGATTATCCACCCTCCCCTAGCTCCTCACCTTCTTCTTTCCTTTCCGTACCCTTCTCTCCTTTTCTTCTTGGTTGCTCCTTTTTTTTGTGTAGATAAGGACGGCCATGGAAGGAAGCCACCGTGCTACCCGAAAAGGGTGCCCGGGGCCCCCCTCCGGGAACGCCAAGAAGGGGAAAAAGACCTAAGGCAAAAAAAACCCTGAGCGACCCCTGAGATGTAGTCTTGAGACGGGGCCAGGCTGAAGAGATGGTCAGCAGAGATATTCTGGAGGAAGGCAGTCCAAGAGGTAAAGGGTGATCACAGGGAGAAACCCAGTTCAAGAAAAGAGAACCAGGAGAAGTCGGCAGTCCAATAGCAGGCCAAGGTCCAGTACACTGGGAAGCAACAGAAGAAGGTATCCAAGCGGTAGAGTAGACAATCCGAAATCAACAGGCCTGGGTCCGGTACACAGGGAATCCAGCAGGAAGATGAGAGGAAGCAAGGGAGGAGACTGGTACAGGAAGACAGAACAGAGAAAAGGTAAGGAACACAGAGTGAAGGAAAGATGGGACGGGGGTGGGCTAGAAGACTGGAAGGAGAGCAAGGGGGAATGAGAGGAGCGGAATCAAACAGGGGGGAAAAAGCTCAGAGCAATGAGGAGCAGGCAAGTAAGAGAGGAGCAGGCAAGTAAGAGGGATCGGGGACCGACAGAGAAAATACACAAGCGTGAAAGTTGCGAAAAGCACAGAGCGTAGTGCACTCTTGGAAAAGGAAACCGGAAGCGTTGCAACGCGTCCGCGATCCGGAAGTGGGAGGCTTTAAGCTTCCGAGTCGCGTCAGCGCGTAACACTAGAACGGTGCTAAAGGAGAACGTGACGGGTGAGCGGAGCGTGTGACAGGCTAGTATCTGCACCGCCAGCGGAGAAACAGGCTCCACCCGTCTTGTGACATGACAGTATGCCCCCTCCTTATGGCTCCTCCCCGTGGTTTACATGGATGAAATAAATGAAATTTGCGCAGCAGTGAAGGGGCTGTAATATGGGAGATGGGTTCCCAGGAGTTCTCCGAGGATGGGAGGCCTCCAATTTGCCTCTGCGGTACCTGGAATCGCAAATCTGAGCTACCTCATATTCCTCCTGAGTGGAAGCCAAAGGCATAGTGACTCTCTCAGTTTGACGAGTCCAGGTGTCGACATGAAAGTCTTTTAGCTGTGATGAATGGAAGACCGGATGGACCAGGTTAAGGCTGGTTGGAAGTTTGAGATGAGGAGGCCTCCAATTTGCCTCTGCGGTACCTGGAGTCGCAAATCTGAGCTACCTCATATTCCTCCTGAGTGGAAGCCAAAGGCATAGTGACTCTCTCAGTTTGACGAGTCCAGGTGTCGACATGAAAGTCTTTTAGCTGTGATGAATGGAAGACCGGATGGACCAGGTTAAGGCTGGTTGGAAGTTTGAGATGAAAGGCCACAGGGTTGATTTTTTGTATAATCTTGAAGGCCCCTAAGAACTTAGGAGAAAGCTTGGATGGATGGGCCCATCGTGGGAGGTATCTCGTGGAAAGCATAACTTGAGATCCCACTCCCCAGCCAGGGACAGGTTGACAGTGTTTATTGGCTTGAGACCTGTATCGATCTTGCGCTGCCCTAAGGCTTTCCCCTGCCTTCTTATGTATTTCTCTAAGGAGAGTGAGAGAGGAATCCACAGATGGCACGTTGGTAGAGAGACAGGAGATAGGAAGAATAGACCGAGGATGGTAGCCATAGGTACAGAAAAATGGACTGAACCCTAGAGCAGAATGTAGAGAGTTATTGTAGGAGAATTCAGCCAAAGCCAATAACGAGCACCAATTGTCCTGCTGGGAGTTGGCAAAGCACCTCAGGTATTGGTCAAGAGTTCCATTTAGCCGCTCAGTTTGTCCATTGGACTGCGGGTGAAAACCCGAAGTGAGAGCTCTTTCAATACCCAGCCGCTCACAGAGGGCTTTCCAAAAGCGGGAAGTGTATTGACTGCCCCTGTCAGAGATGATTTTAGAGGGCATTCCGTGCAATCTGAAGATATCTTGGAGGAACACTTCAGCCATTCTGGCGGCTGTAGGGACTCCGGGCAAAGGGGAAAAGTGAGCCATCTTGGAATATGAATCTACTACCACCATAATACACGTGCATCCCTGAGAAATGGGCAGATCCACTATGAAATCGGTTGAAACAGAGCTCCAAGGGCCTTCAGGTACTGCACAAGGTTTAAGTAATCCGATCTGTCGTTGACGGGAAGACTTGCTTCGAAGACAGACGATACAAGACTGGACATAACGATCCACATGCTCCTTCATTCTCGGCCAGTAGAAGTGTCGTCGTAGATACTCAAGGGTGCCTGTTCTGCCTCGATGGCCTGCAAGTTTAGAGTCATGACACCAGCTCAAGGCCTTCTTGCGAAAGGCGGGCGTGGGTAAGTAGAGTCTGCCCTTTACCAAGTAGAGACCATCTCTTATTTCATACGCCAGATCTTTAGGATGTCTCTCAACCTCAAAACGCCCTCCCGACTCTTCCTTTACCTGTCTGAGAAACGTGGAAACCACTCCGATACGCTTGGGTTGAGGGAACATACGTTCAGGAGGAGAGTCTGATTCTGGTGAATAATCACAACATCGTGAAAGAGAATCTGCCAGCACATTCAATCTCCCAGGGATTTAAGTGATGAGGAAATCAAATTGGGCGAAGAAATGAGCCCAACGGGCCTGTCGAGTGTTATAACACTCGAATTGCTTCAGCACCTGCAGGTTCTTATGGTCGGTCCGGATGGTAAATGGATGTCTGCCTCCCTGAAGGAGATGACGCCATTCCACACAGGCAGATTTCATGGCTAGCAGTTCACGTTCGATTACAGAGTAGTTTCTTTGACTGTTGTTAAGAGTCTTCGAGAAGTATGCGACTGGATGCTCTACTCCCTGCATTTCTTGGAGTAGGACAGCTCCTATGGGTGCTGATGAGGCGTCCGTTTCAAGGACGAAGGGCAGATCTTGATCAGGCTGTAGTAAGATGGGTGCAGTACAAAATGCATTCTTAAGGTCTTTAAAGCTGTCTTCGGCCTCAGCAGACCATCTGAATGGATTTGAGGACTTCTTGAGAAGTGAAGTAATGGATAGGATCTTCTGAGAAAAATTAGAAATGAACCTCCGATAAAAGATAGCCAAACCCAAGAATCTTTGGATTTCTTTTACCGAAGAGGGTGAAGGTCATTCTAGTATGGAAGACACTTTGTTGGGATCCATTGAAATACCCTTGTTAGACAGGATAAACCCCAGATAGGGGATAGACGAAGCTGAAAACACACATTTAGCGAGTTTGACAGATAGATGGATATCTCTAAGTCTTCGGAAAACCTCCTTGACATGGCCTTCATGTTCTTCAGGACTGTTGGAGTATACTAGGATATCGTCGAGCTATACTAGAGTGGTTTGACATAACAAATCAGAAAACAGTCTGTTCATAAAACGTTGAAAAACTGAAGGTGCATTCACCAACCCGAATGGCATCACTTGATATTCAAAGAGTCCGAACGGAGTCCGGAAGGCAGTTTTCCATTCGTCTCCTTGCTGTATGCGGAGAAGGTGGTAGGCGTTTCTCAAATCAAGTTTGGTAAAAATCCTGGCTCCGTGGACAGCTTGTAGGATTTCTGTTATGAAAGGCATAGGATATCGATCCTTCACTGTGACCTCATTAAGGCCTCTATAGTCAATGCATGGCCTCAATTCCTTGGATTCCTTCTTGGAAATAAAAAACATGGAGGCCGCTGCGGGAGACTTGGAAGGTCTAATGAGGCCATTGGCCATGTTGCTGTCCAAATATTCTCTGAGATATTGTTTCTCCTCTAATGACAATGGAAACATTCTGCAGAATGGTACCAGAGCTCCCGGAGTTAATTCAATGCTACAATCCTCAGGACGATGTGGAGGTAGCTCGTTGGGTTTCTTCTCTGTAACTACCTCCGTAAACTCCTTGAGGTAATGGGGCAAGCAATGGACGGTCTTGGTCTCACAGCTGTTAGTAGTCTTGACAGTTTCAAATTTTGGTTCGGGTAAACACTCAGATTTGCAATAGGTGGACTGAAAATTCAGTAAGTTTCTTGACCAGCCAATATTGGGGTTGTGCTTGCGTAGCCAGCATATTCCCAGGATGATGGGGAAGTGCCCGGCTCTGATGATGTCAAAAACGATCCTTCCTGAGTGTTGTTGTATCGACAAGGTAAGTTCTTCGGGGGTGTGGGTGATCAAGCCAGAGCTCAATGGTTCACCGTCCACCCCTTCTACTTTCTGGTCTTCTTGTTTGGCAATTCTTTTAACACCCTTTTGTTCAGCCCATTGGGTATCTATGAAATTGCCGGCTGCCCCACAATCCAGTAGAGCCAAGGTAGTCACTTCAGTTGACTCTAATTTAAGAGTAACTGAGAGAACCATCAAACGGGAGTCCCCAGAGACTTCCGACGAGGAGACAGATAGAGGAGCATAAGGACTTGGACCAGCCCCTCGGTAGTGAGTCCCAACACTTACCGAGGGCGAGCGTTTCCCGACCTCCTGGGTGGAACATCCGGACAGTCCCGTAACATATGTGTAGATGTCCCGCAATACATGCACAGGCCGCCATCCCTGCGCCGTTTCTGTTCCTCTGGTGTGAGCGGGGCTCGAGTCGTTCCAATCTGCATTGGCTCTTCCTTGGTGGTTCGTGGGAAGGGTACGAACGTAGCCGGGTGAGTTTCTGAAAGAGGAGGTACATTTATCTTGGTTCTTTTCTTTTCCATGCGTCGTTCCGTCATGATGAAGTTAATTCGGAGGGTAGTCGACAGGATGTTCAGCAAAGGATACAGGTATTTCAATCCTGGTTAGCTCATCCTTTAAGTCTTCTCTCAGACCTCGCCGGAAAATGGCATACTGAGCCTGCTCCTGCCAACCAGCTTCGGCTGCCACCTGTTTAAAGGCGATAGTGTACGTCAGCAGATCTGAATTGCCTTGACGGATTACAAAAAGATCTTCTGATGCCAAGAAAGTGCTTTCTGTATGCAGAAAGGTCCGCTGCATCAAAGCTTTGAACGCGTCAAAGTCCTGCAGGACTGGGTCAGGCTGGTTCACAAGCGGGGTGGCCCATGCAAGGGCGTTACCTGTCATATGAGTGATCATAAACCCCACCTTGGCGTGGTCCGAGGCAAAGGTTTGGGGGCGAAATGAGAAGTGTAAATTGCAGGCATCCAAGAACTCTTTGACCCTCTTTGTTGAGCCATCAAACTTGCCCGACACAAGGGGAAACGGTGGTAAGTCAGTCGAGGGTCATTCTCTCTCAGTCATCCTTTGCTGTAGGGCGGCATTAGTGGCCTTTAGATTCTGCATCTCCACATTTAGACTCTGAACTGCTGCTACAAGTTCTTGTACTTGCTGCGGCGTAGCCATCGTGATCTCACTCTTTTGGCGTTGCAAACTGTCACTGAGATCAGAGATATCCTCGTCAGAGAACGTTGTTTCCGATTCTCCACCCTCCCCTAGCTCCTCACCTTCTTCTTTCTTTTCTGTACCCTTCTCTCCTTTTCTTCTTGGCCGCACCTCCTTTTTGTGTAGATAAGGACAGCCACGGAAGGAAGCCACCGTACTACCCGAAAAGGGTGCCTGGGGCCCCTCTCCGGGAACGCCAAGAAGGGGAAAAAGCCCTAAGGCACAAAAAACCCCTGAGCGACCCCTGAGATGTAGTCTTGAGACGGGGCCAGGCTGAAGAGATGGTCAGCGGAGATATTCTGGAGAAGCTCCGGAGGAAGGCAGTCCAAGAGGTAAAGGGTGATCACAGGGAGAAACCCAGTTCAAGAAAAGAGAACCAGGAGAAGTCGGCAGTCCAATAGCAGGCCAAGATCCGGAACACTGGGAAGCAACAGAAGAAGGTATCCAAGCGGTAGAGTAGACAATCGAAATCAACAGGCCGGGGTCCGGTACACAGGGAATCCAGCAGGAAGATGAGAGGAAGCAAGGGAGGAGACTGGTACAGGAAGACAGAACGGAGAAAAGGTAAGGAACACAGAGTGAAGGAAAGATGGGACGGGGTGGGCTAGAAGACTGGAAGGAGAGCAAGGGGGAATGAGAGGAGCGGAATAAAACAGGGGGGAAAAAGCTCAGCGCAATGAGGAGCAGGCAAGTAAGAGAGGAAGAACGGAACCCGATAGGGATCGGGGACCGACAGAGAAAATACACGAGCGTGAAAGCTGCGAAAAGCACAGAGCGTAGAGCACTCTCGGAAAAGGAAACCGGAAGCGTTGCAACGCGTCCGCGATCCGGAGGCGGGAGGCTTTAAGCTTCCGAGTCGCGTCAGCGCGCAACACTAGAACGGTGCTAAAGGAGAACGTGACGGGTGAGCGGAGTGTGTGACGGGCTAGTATCTGCGCCGCCAGTGGCTCCACAGGCTCCACCCGCCTCGCGACATGACAGTAGTGCTCTTTATTATTAGCTAAATATCTTACCATTCTCTCATGGATCTATGTGATTTGTCCGCGGCTGATTTTCCCGCGACGGAAATGTTTGCATAGGAAATGTACACAATACAAAATGTTCGTACATTTCCCATGCAAACATTTCCATTACAAATCACGCAGATTCTCACACACACCCTCACTCACACTCCCACTCACACCCCCAACACACCCCCATAGCACCCGCACCTCCTACTTACCTTTCCTTCAGAGGCGCTGTGTCCCTGCAGCGCCGGTTCCCTTTCACTTCCGTAATCGCAGGGTCCTTTTTTTGTTGTTGTTGTTGTTGCTCGGGTGAGCTGAAGGGGTGGCCCCGGCAACCCCCGGCCACTATACTGTATACTATAGTGAGGGGGTGTTGCGGGGGACACCCCCGCAGCCCCCAGCTTTTTGTTTTTGTTTTTGTTCTGGCAGGGGGTTCGGGGGGTGTCCCCTGCAACCCCGGCTCACTGTAGTGAGCAGGGTGAGCCTGGCGACACCCGCGCCGCCCCATACTGACCCACCTAAACACCTTAACACATACCACGAAAAGTTCAAACTTTTGGTAGTTAGAACTTTTCATGGTGTGTGTTTTAGGTCTTTTGGTGGGGTTGGTAATTTTTATTCAGCCTTTTCGTCCTATACCTTCTCTCATAACATATGACATCAAGCACAGATATCCTTCTCCCTTCATCAGCTTGTTTCAGTATTATGAATGTATCCTATTATTTCATTACTGCAGCTTGCTCATCCTCAGAGAGATTACTAGCTACATATTGTTTATGTAGAGGGGGGATCATACCATGCAGGTGTAGGCGGGTACACAATACACTTTTTATGCCCTAACTTAATACTTGACCCGCCTCTTGCCTGTCTCCAAACCCTGCTTACCTGAGTTTAAGATCACTTTGGTGAGTCTTGATGTGGCGTTCAGAGGGAATGGAAAGGGAAAGGTTAAGGCAAGATGGATTTTTCCAAAACCCCTAAAGATAAAGACACTAAGTTAAAATACTGGCACGCAAAAGGAAAGGCGGATAAAGGAATATTGGAGTATGGTTCTTTAGTTGTTGTTTAGTTCACTTATACTTTCTCTTCGGGTACACCAGCAGGGTTTTTTATGATTTTGTCAAAAAGGGGGAAACGCAAGAAACTACTTACAATATTAACTAACCCTAAGAAGCTGCGTAAGTAAAACCTTAGCAAATATTTTTTTTAAAGCGTCCTTGTCAAATATGAACATTTCTTACAAAATGTAAAAAGTCTCAAAAAAATCTATACTAAGTTTATACAGTGCACTCTAGAAAGAACTATATATAAAATGCCTTACTTTTTAGACAGTCTGGTCACGGCTGTCTCAAGGTCCTTGCTGCTGTTTTCTGATGTTCTTCTCTGGAAGGAGGATTCTCAGACAAGCAAGCAGTTTTTTAGTATGGGCAGACAACAGCACTATGTGGGGGGCCCCAAAGTCTTTACTTTATCTGTACTGCATATGCTAGGAGCACCCTAGCAAGTGCCAGAAGCACGGTTGAGTCCCTTGTATAATATTGGCCATGCTGCGTATGTCAGAAACAGCCTAGCATTGACTGCAGCAATGGGGGGCTGCCACAACTCTCCTCAACTGGGCTGCATCTGTCAGCTGTGACCCGGGGAGTCCTGGTAGGCCGCCTGGTAGGGATAAACAATAAATACGCAGCTCGGGAAGCTGTGTTCACATTGGGCACTCCCTGCTGTGGGTAGCGCTGGTAAATATAGTGCCTTGGGCCAGTGGTGACAAAAAGCCAACTGGAGGGTGGCAGTGATTATGGGTGCTCCCCTGCCTGTCAGGGAAGCACCTTCATTTAGGCCCGGGCAGCAGCAGTGACTTGGTATCGAGCAGAGCGCCTCTCAACCCTCCTTTGTGAGGGTTGAGAAAACTATTGTTCTAACATCGCTCTGCTCACACCAAGCAACTGTTTTTCATTTTTTTCGAGTAAAGGATAGCTGCGTGGCTTCACATGCCAGGTATCCTTTTCTTCTACGACCCCCCAAAAAGGGGTTACATGCAGCATCCAATAGCTATTATTATAATATTGCCATGGCTCTTCAACATCTACCTGGCCTCTCTGCCCCACTTGATCTCCACCTTCCTCCCCTCATTCCGGAATTATGCAGACGACACACAGCTCTCCTTCAAGCTGCCATCCTCAACCTCCTCCCCCTCCTCTCTCATACCTGACTGCCATTCAGGCATGGTGCTCTGCCAATGATTTCTAGCTTAATGCCGGTAAGATAGAGATCCTTCTCATTGGGACGCCTGTTCCTTGTTCCCCACACTCTCTGGCCAGCTTCCCTTGGTCTCCTCCCTTCACCCACTTGTGAGGCAGAAAATCTTAGGATCATCTTTGACTCCTCTCTCTTTTTCTCTCCACACATCACGGACCTTGCCAAGAAGTCCAACTTTCAGCTCCACCTCCCCAGGGGCATTCTACCTTTCCTCACCTTCCCCCAAAGGCTCCACGCCTCTAGAGCCCTGGTTCTCTCTAGGCTGGACTACTGTAACATCCTTTTCCCAAATCTATCTCTTTCCTCCCTTCGCCCCCTTCAACTAATCCAGAATAGATCTGCAAGACTTATCCTTGGCCTCAATCCCAGGGACTGCATCACTACAGCCCTAAAATCTCTCCACTGGCTCCCGGTGACCGCAAGGATCAGATTCAAGAACTTTTGCATCATCCACAAGGCTGTCTGGGGTCTGGGACCTCTCCACATCCAGCTTTCCCTCCCTAAATACCTCCCTGCCAGAGTCCTTTGGTCCTCTGGCTCCAACTCTCTGGAGTTCAAACGTTTCTCCAAGCAGAGAGTGGGAGGTAGATCCCTTTCTTCGGCTGATTCATCCCTCTGGAACAGCCTCCCAGCCCCCCTCAGACTTGAGCTGGATCTTCTTAAATTCCAGAAACTCTTCAAGACTTTCCATTTCTCCTCTTCCTTCCCGCTCCCCCTCCTGTGCTAACATTCCCTCTGCCTCACCCTCCTATTGCTTCTTGCAATAAAGCTTAACACCTTTGCTAAGGCACACTCAACCAGACAAAGACGGGACAGAAGACTGACCCTGCCATCCAACAGGAAAGAGAAAGCTGGTGTCCATTCGTTTTTGGTACATGCCATCAGACATTGGAACACTCTACCTGCTGAGTTACGGAAAGAACCCTCCTAGCTTTTAGGGAAAAAGTTTAGAACATATTTCTTTAACTTACAATTCACTCCCGTTTTGGGCCTCTAATAAATTGGCATCTCTGGGCTTGTTATTTAACATTGGACAGCAGTGAGGTACTCTATGGGTGATTGTTGTGCTAAAAATAAAAACACCCATAACATAACTATCCTTGGCACTGAGGCTAGCCTTGGCCTGGCACTATGAATTTATCAAGCCATGATTTTGATTGGCAGGCCACCGGTTGCCACACAGTACCCTGAATTTCAGGCACCTCCAACAGTACCCCATAATTCCCAGAAACCTTTTCTAAAGAAGGAGGAATGGAAAACTGAGAAGAACGGACAATGGGGACCACACGCGACATTGGTGAATCATAAGTTAGCTTCATCACCAGCCTCCACTCCCTAGTGGAAGGACGGAGAGCAGCCAGGACCTCATCTAGGGTTTCCCCTGTAATCGATGGAGTATTCTGCACCCTATTATATAGTGGAGGAGTGGGTAACGGTTCTCTATCACATCCAGCATAGTAGGAGTGAATGGAACAGGATCAGGAACAGATACTGAAGGAGCACCCTCAGGTTGGGGTTAAGGTTCTCTAGTAGTGGGATCTGGTTCTCTGGGTATAGGGACCCACATTAGTGTCTGATCTAACAAATGGTCTGGGTAGATGCCAAACTGATTGGCCTTGGCATCCTCACTGGCTACAGCGGACCTCACTTACTTGGTAGATTCAGAAGCTTCCAGAGATTAAGTCTTCAAAGGGTCTTCTTTTGGCTGTTTAGAGCAGAGTCAGTACTGTCTTGTTATCGGTCTCTTAGTCGATTCTTCTTTGATCACTTCCGGTGTCAGCCCCACCTCATCCCCGACTGGGAGGAGGTCATTCCAGTGCAAGGTCTTGATGTATCTTGGCCGCCCCTTCTATTGCAGGCGGTATCTAGGGAGCTCTCATAGCTGATGCTCAATGATACAAGGTTAAGACTCCCACTTGTCACCTAGCTTGATACGTCTTCTCTTTCCCAGGCTGTGGAGCAACACACGATTACCAGATTGAAGTCCATGAAACCGGACCATGGCGTTGTAGCAGCATTTGTTTCCTTCTGCTGTTTACTCTGCGGCAGCCTGGGTGAGCTGATGTGGTTGCTCTAGTTGACGTTTGAGTGGTTTCACATAGCTGGTGTAATTCTAGCTGCCTGTTCCATCTGCAAACACTCCAAAACACAGGTCTACGGACAGCCGGACGTCCCTTAAAAACATAAAAAAAGTATGGTGTAAATCTGGTGGCATCGTTCTTCGTACAGTTGTAACATGAGTCAGGGCAGCTACATGCTTACTCCATCTGTTCTTCTCCTCCAGTCTCAGGGTGCCCCAAATCGCGAGAGCGTGCTATTGAACCTCACCACTTGGGCATCCCCAGGCGGTTGTATGGAGTTGTCCAGGTCTTCGTGAAGCCAACCAGCTCCAGCATCTGCTTGATGATCGTTGATTCAAAATCCAGTCCCTGGCTGGAATAAATCTGGGCCAGCCAACCGTAGTACATTAAGTATTTCTCCCATAACACGCAGGCAGCTGTGCTGGCATGCAGATATTTAATGGGAAACGCCTGTGAATACTGGGTGAAGAGGTCTGTTACCAGCAGGATGTTCTGCACACCTCCCCTGTCCATCTCCAACTTCAAGAAGTCGATGCAGATGAGATACATGAGCCCAGAACTCTACAGTTGATAAAGACAGGCTGCAGGATGAGTTGCGGTCTTCCTGGTAACACACTTGGCACAGTGCTGGCAATAATACTCGAAATCTGCCACTAATCTGGGCCTGAAAAACCTAGAGCATACTGTTCGGCGTACAGCTGTAAGCATGGGTCAGGGTAGCTACCTGCTGACTCCATCTGCTCTTCTCCTCCAGCCTCAGGATGCCCAGCATCACAAAGATAGTGCAATTGAACCTCTCCATCTGGGCATCCCCCTGAGTTGTACAGGTCTTCTTGACGCCAACCAGCTTCAGCATCTGCTTGATGAGCGTCGATATGAAATCCAGACCCTGATCGGAATGAATCCTGCCCAGCCAACCGTAATGCATGAAGTATTTCTCCGACAACACAAAGGCAACTGTGGTGGCATGCAGATCTTTAGTGGGAAATGGCTGTGAATACCAATACTGCAATACTACTGCACGCCTTGCCTGTCCATCTCCAACTTTGGGAAGTTGATGCAGATGTTATGCTCACCTTAGCTCTGCAGGAGTGCCTGGAACCCTCTCTTCTCTGGATGTTTTGTTGAACCTTCTGGAGCTGTGGTCTCAAGGGGCGGGCTGGGCTGGAGAGCTGCTTCTAGAATGAGGACACAGGGATAAGTATATGGATACCATGCTGACAGATCCCTTCCCTCCCAGGAGCACCTTCTGGCTTTCAAGACCCCCAGTAGGCTGTGCTCACCTTATGTAAATGGAAGTGAAGCTCTCCGTCCTGCTGTTTCTTTAGCAGGGGCGCAATGGTGTGGAACCAGTTACTTCACTGGTTGTGAGATTCGAGTCCAGGCCCAGACCTGTGGTGTGGATCAATGTCCTTTGTTAGACCGGGGCAAGCTGGCTTGTCATTGTTGGTGGCTAATGAGTCACTGTGTATAGCCCTCCTGTGACCCTCCTTGAGCGTGTTGATCTGTTTGGACACAGTCTTGCTTTTGCTTCCTTTTTGCGCCAGTATTTGCCCTTTGTGGCTTGTGAAGACTTTTCTGTGCGGTCCTCTCCGTGCACCTTATCCTCTTGTTCTCTCTGTTCTTTGTGTGCGCTGTTTTCCGTGCGCGTTGCTGCTCTTATGGACTTGCAGGTGCTGTCCTTCTCATGTGTGCGTTTTGTTGTCTGGTGTGCAAGTCTTTTTCTGTGCGCGTTGTTTTATTCTGCGTGCGTTGCCTTTTCTGTGTGCGCTGTTTTCACTCACTATTTGTTCTTATTTTCCTTTCTCTGCATGGTCACCGGAGCTGCGATGTCGAGTAGCTGAATGGAACTACAAGAACCCCAGGACGAGGCCGCGGGATCAGGATACAGGATGGAACCACCATGTGAGTCACGGGATGTTGCGGGTTAGGTCCGTTGTACCTTGAATAACTCTGTGTTTTCTTTGTTGCAGGACTGATGCCGGTTAGCGTTACGCTGCGTTAGCAAAGTAATGCGAAGCAAAGGCTGCACGCCTGCGTGTGGCTTATGTAGACAGCCACACCCAGAAGCTCGTCTGCCACCCGCTGTACTGACTTTGCATCGATTCACCTCCATGTTGGAGGTACAGGAAGTAATTGGCTTACCATCTATCCCAATGGGAAGTGAACTTGGCTCCATGTACGCCAGGACTGGGTCCAGCTGACTCTTCTCTTGACCCTTTGTTACTTAATGATGCTATCCCTCCTGAAGTGTTGTGACAATTTATGTGCCCAAATGGGGGCAAATGTATGTGTGATGCTGTGGGGTTAGTGGTTGTGACAACAGATGAGATACATGGATACAGAACTCTACAGTTGATAAGGACATGCTGTAAGATGAGCCGCGGTCTTCC
This sequence comes from Ambystoma mexicanum, assembly GCF_040938575.1. Taxonomy (NCBI): domain Eukaryota; kingdom Metazoa; phylum Chordata; class Amphibia; order Caudata; family Ambystomatidae; genus Ambystoma; species Ambystoma mexicanum. The sequence goes on from NC_090924.1 coordinate 728,734,443, forward strand.
TGGTAACACACTTAGAGCAGTGCTGGCAATAATACTCAACATCTGCTGCTAGTCTAGACCAGAAAAACCTGGAGCGGAGCAACTCAAAGGTTCTGTCACTGGCAAGATGTCCATGCTGGTCGAAAAGTGCATACTATACAGCTTGGCTGAATCTCTGCAGCAACACCAGGCATCTGGTAGCCAGTCTCCACATTTGTTTTACATGTAGAGGATGACAACCGTCTGCATGAGCACCTTCCACTGCTTCAGCATTGCAGCTTGCTCAGCATCATAAGAGATATCTCTGGACACATCAACTCCCATGGTCTTGGCTTTCAAGAATGGAGCAATTCCAGGATCCGCTAGCCGTTACATACAGATTTCATCTTGAGGCAGACTTAGTAGCTCAGATGAACTGGTGATGTAGCAGTAGACAGAGGCTAGCACCTCAGCCGAGGATCCCAAGCAATCCATGCCCATGGCTGTGTCTGGCTCCTTCTGACTTGCAACCTGGCAGATAGCTCTGATGCCTGCTGAAGACAACTTTTTCCAGGTCGAGCTGTATCATCTGGCTGAGCATGAGGCCTCCGAGAGAGGACATTGACATCAATGTTAGTGCACTCGTATGTATTAGAAATTGTATTTGAGCAGTGAAGTGAGCCATTGGTGTCCGGTAACATCCAGCGTTGCTGACTTCAACACAAACATTAGGTGATTATCTGTCCTCCCCGTGAAGGTGGCACCATAGAGGTAATCCTGAAACTTCCCTGTAATAGCCCACTTCAATGCTGAAAATTCCAACTTTATTTATCCAACTTGTGGACTGAGTAGTTCTTCTCCACCGCATGTAGGCCTCGGCTGGCAAAAAAGACCAGTCTCATCTCACCGTTGGTCTCCTGGTAGAGAACAGCTCCAAATCCTCCAGACTCGCATCTGTGTGCCAGATGTAAGACAACTGAGAATCTGCGTAGGACAGGACTGGTTTTGAGGTGAGGGTCAGCTTGAGCTCCATGAAAGCCTGCTGGCATCGGTCAGTCCACCACTCAGCAAAGGGCTCCTGTGGAGGGAATAAATGGTCTGTAGAGTTGACAGTATTCCTATGGCTCCTGTGGGTAGGTGAATATCCTTTGGTGAGGTCCATAAGTGGTCAGGCGATGTTCACATATCTTACGATGAACCTCCGGTAGTAGTTACAAAATCCCAGGAAACTCTGTAAACCCTAGAGGGTTTGAGGTTATGGCCAGGTGAGGAGGGCATCCACCTTTGCAGGATCCACGGCTATGCCATTTGTGGAGATGATGTGTCCGATATACTTGACGCTCGTCTTTCAAAATTGCCACTTGTCCACATTGACCTTCATTGCTTGCTGCTGCAGGTGATCCAGCACCTTCTTGAGCCTCCTCTTGTGTTCTTCAAGGGTCCCCCTGAACACAATTATGTCATCCAGGTAAACAAGTACCTCCATGAGGTTCATGTTGCGAACCATCTCATCCATAAAACACTGGAAAGTTGCCGGCAAAACGGGGATCCCCTCAGGCATCCTGACAAACTCGTAGAATCCAAGCAGGCAGCTGTCTTCTCACGATTCGACGATCCATCGGAATCTGGTAAAAGGCACTCAGCAACTCTAGGACAAAAACTGCATACCCCCTGTCAGGAAGTCCAATACCTCATCCACCGGTGGCATGCTGTACTGGTCCAGAATAGTGCAGGTTTTAAGTCGACAGTAGTCGATGCACATCCAGACATACCAGTTCTTCTTCTTCTTCTTGGTGACGAAAACGGGAGAAGCTTAGGGGCGCCTGGACTCCTGGATAATCCCTGCCTGCAGAAGATCATCCAAGTGGTGGCGTACATCCTTCACATTTCCTGGGGCCAAGCATTGCAACCACTCCCTGAAGGGCGTCTCATCACAGTCGTCGTCCAACCCTGGTCCGGGCAGGAGCCCCTAGCCCCCTCATCACGCCAGGCAGTCACAAGGAGCTTCTAATAGAATCGCGCGACTCGACGCACATCCCCATGCATTTAAGCCTTCCGATTGCTAATGGGAGATTGCTCTAACCTCTCCTAACCAAAGGCTCCACTGCAATCATCGGATGCCCCTGAAGCCCTCCAGCATCCAGATGATATTACGCCAAACTGAAACGCATGGTCTGTAATGGCCGCTGCAGCCTAATCACAGTGCTCGGAGCCAGACTGAGGCTGTTGACTACTTTGCCTAGCAACGTGCTTGTATTTATGATCTACCAAGTCACTGTCAGGCGGAAGCCAGCGCAAGGCCCTTCCGGCAAAGGCCCTTGCTAAGGCCCCTGTTCTGCGCCTGTTCGTGTACCAGTTGCGTGATTGACCACCCACCCTGAGGTAAGACAGCCCTCGCGGCCGCCTATTGACTCTGCTAAACTGCACCCCACAAGCTACCCAACCAATCTGACTATACATTTCTATACTCTACCGCCCGGCTCTGCCCACGCGTACGAGCTAAACCGCAAAGCAGTTATACTAAACTGCTGCCCTATAACTTCAAGCAAGTGAACAACGTATACCACCCTACACGGTGTGAGCGACCTAAACTAGGCTGTCTGCCCAACTGCTCAGCACTAGAAAACTCGTAATTTGTATTTCTCTAAATTGCACGTATTACTTTTCACCACATTGTGCGTCAAGGTATAACTATTCCCATTGAATATACTATGATCTCCTGTGGCTATAACTCATGTAATGGTCGCAATCTCCTTTTACGTTGCCAGTCACCATGTGTAGCCCTGTCGTTAACTAAGTGTACCCCATTCCAAGACCTTCTCCCCTTGATTGTCATGTCCCTATTGAGGTACATACTGGCATACCCTGCTGCTACACCTAGCCCTAGATCATGCCATTGAGCTCCTTGCCAACTTTGCCCTTGAACTGGGTTACCTTGCTGTTACACCCAAGCGACATAAAACTAAATTATCTTATCCTCATGCCACATTCAGCCTGAAATTGAACTAGCCTAATTGTCATGAATCTTTTTTACACTGTTTCCTTATTATGCCTCTGCAAAGTCGAAATAGCCTATTCTGCTAATGTGTATAGTGGCCAGGTAAAATATTGTTACTTCATTATGCCACTGAAAAGTCAAAAAAGACTATTCTACTAATGTGTATAGTGGCCAGGTAAAATATTGTTGCTTCATTTTGTCACTGAAAAGTAAAAAAAAGCCTATTCTGCTAATGTGTATAGTGGCCAGGTAAAATATTGTTGCTTTATTATGTCACTGAAAAGTCAAAACAGCCTATTCTGCTAATGTGTATAGTGGCCAGGTAAAATATTTGTTGTGTCATTATGCCACTGAAAAATCAAAATAGCCTTATTTGGCCTGCCAGAACATCTTCCCATTATGAATCCGCCAACCACCTTCTTTTTCTTTTCAGCCTTCAAGGTAGAACTGCTAGAGCTGCTCAATTGTGTAAACACCAATAACCCTTGTGCTTCACCTCACTTGCCCGAGTGTCATACAGGCATACAGGCCTCACGCTCTACGGCACTATTATGCTCTAGCGTACATGCTTCTTTATTAAGCACTCCATGGACTAGAGTTTGCGCATAACTGCCTAAGAAGCTTACGCCCCTACCCCTTATCAGGTTAGATATATCCTTCCATCTCACGGTACAGCCGCACCTAATCATGTTAGATTGGTTAACCCTCATCATGTTCCCTTTTTGCTTTATCCCTCACTTTACTCCCTGCTCAGGAAGCCACTATTAATGTACACAATAACAGATTAGGCCTCATCAAACTAGCCTGCCCAAGGCACCATACCGTCCCCCGCCCTACGCCATTCCTACCCTTGACAGTACCATTCCCATCAAACTCCAATGACAGTTCAACCACTAAACCCAAGGACAATACACAGATCTCGCTACACAACCACCAAAGTCCACTTGAAGCCAAAGTAACCCTGAAAATAAGAAGTCCACACCTGTTTTAGGAAAAGTCAGACGGTCTCGCTTAAGAGCACAAACCCAGCATCAGGTGAACCACCACACATCCCACATCTCCCCACTATCTGACTCACCCACCAAATCACCTCCTAGGGTCCACCAGCTCACATTCAAAACCAAACCAAGTACCAACGCCAGACCTGCAACCACAAAAACAGAAGTAAATTCCACACCAAAACCTCCTTCCACTCTCCAAAGTGCCCTCATAAACGCACGCCCCCTAGGAGCCCATGCCATTGAAATACATTACCTCATCACAGAATCTCAACTGGACATACTTATTGTCACTGAATCTTGGCTTCACCAAGCTTCTGATCCCCTCCTCACTATAGCCATCCCGCCAGATTATAAGATCCTCAGAACTGATAGGACACACTCACATGGAGGTGGCGTGGCTATTATTGCAAGGATCATACTCCAACTAAGATCATGCCGAATTGAAAGCCTACCAGGTTACGAGCTACTGCTAGCTAAACTCCCTATGAACGGAAAAACAACCATCAATCTATTAGTCATCTATAGAGCCCCTAATTCTAACAGCCAACCAGAGATTGATATTCCACTACTATTAGCTCCCTACATCTAACCCAACACCAAATGCATCCTCCTGGGAGATGTGAACTTAGGATTCAATGACAGCCACGGTCATAAAGCAGAAGCTTTACATACACTACTCAATGAAGGACATGAGCTTTACTCAGTTAGTGAACTCCCCCGCCCATATCAAAGGACAAACTCTTGACTGGGTACTCTCACTCAACTTGGATGTCTCTATCGATTCCATAACCTCACTTGATTGGTCAGACCATCACAGCATCATGTTCTCCATCAATACCCTTGTACCCTTTGCAACCACCCCCAAAATCCCCAATTCCTACGAAACCAGAAACCCTTGTAAATTCACTCCAGAAATCCTAGAACCTCTGCTTTCTAAGACGTTAAACACGTTATACCTACCACAACTGTCTTGCGTCTACCATTAATGCAGTAGCCCCACTCACCACAAAAACTAAACGCTTAGAAAAACGATCGTGCTTCAGGTTCAATGAGGAACTTGTCACACTCAGGAGAACCAAACGTGCCTATGAATGCATCCCTCTACAGAAACCAAAATAGCTTACCAGGAAGCAAACAAAACATACAAAAAAGGGTATTACCCAAATTGTTCGAACACAATTGTTCGAATGACACAATTGATCGAAAGTCAAGGGTCCGAATTGACCTTTGCACAATTGACCGCATATATATATATATGTATATATATTTTGCTTTGGTTATATATATATATAGTTATAATTGGGGTTGCGTGGGGTTTCCCCCCGCAGATATGTAACAATTGACCTTCACAATTCGGTCAATTGTGCAAAGGTCAATTGTGATTCGAACAATTGTAGTTCGAACAATTCGTATACATCCCAAAAAAGCCATCATTACCCATAAAGCCAATGCCTTTAATGCTCGGATCAGTAGCACTGCATCTGACTCAAAAGAACTCTTCTCAATTCTAAAAGAATTGGAAAATCCAACACCAACCACGAAGTGCACCAACTCCAGCAAAGAGTGGTGCAACACCATCCAAGATGCTCTTGCTGCCAAGATTAACATCCTACAAAATAAAATCCTATCAAAAAAACAACTTCTAGGAGATAAACACGCCACGAATAAGCACCTACTTACCCTCAGTGAAAACACCAAACCAACTTTCCAGTTCACCTCAGTCTCACAAGAACTAATGTTCTATACCATATCCAAGCTTATAGCCTCCAACTGCAAGGCAGACTCCGTACCTGCCAAAGTTGTGAAATCCTGCGCACATTCACTGACACCCATCATAACCAAATTCATAAACGCCTCCTTCGACACAAACGTAGTGCCAGCCAGTATTAAGGAAGCTTGGGTTACACTGTTGCTAAAAAAAAACAACCTTGACCCCACCAATTACAGGCATATAACCATGGTCCCTTTTTTATTAAAAATCCTGGACAAAATAGCGTACAACCAAGTCCAAGAACACCTGGAACAGAATCAACTCCTTGGCACTAGACAATCCGGCTTCCGACCCAACCATAGCACGGAAACTGCCCTCCTGGATCTCAAAATCCAAATGGACACTATCAGAGACTCAGGAAAGCTCTTTATCCTACTCCTACTAGACCTATCGCCAGCGTTCGATTTGGTGGACCACAACAAACTCTGTGCAACCCTAGCCAAAGACTTCAATTTTTCCAAGAACGCCACATTGTGGATCAAATATTTCCTGGCTGAACGCACATCTAGAGTGTCCATGGGCAAAGAAGCTGCTGATCCCATAGCAGTCCCTATAGGCGTCCCGCAAGGATCCTGTCTATCACCCACACTCTACAATGCTTACACTAAGCTCATCTTCTCAGCATTGGACGACATGGGTGTCATCTACACCAATTTTGCAGATGACACCCAGATCCTGATCCCCCTATCAGGGAACTACATCCAAGACACAGTGACCATAAACAAAATCTACTCCATAATCCAAAACTGGATGGCATTAAACAGCCTCTGCCTTAACGATGAGAAGACAGAGATTCTCATTGTGGGCTCCCAATCCAAAATAAATGCTTTTCACTCTGACTACGCTGCCATCAACATAGACGGCACCATCATTCCAGTACTCAAACATGTAAAAACCCTAGGAGTCTTTTTGGACTCCAACCTCTCCCTAACCAAACATATTAGCACACCTTCATCTTCCACGTCCTGCACTTCAAAACTTATCTCTCTCAGCCGCCAATTCATGACACCCACCAACTGCATTACTCTAGCCAGGGCCTTGATCCTTTCAAAGACTTGATGATTGTAATGTACTATTCCAAGGCACCTCCACCACCAACCACAAGAAAATGACAGTTGTTACAAAATAAAGCCTTGAGGGCTGCCCTCGGAATAAGAAAAGCGGATCATACATCTAAAACCAAAAGAGAGCACCATTGGCTACCCATCAAAGCAATAGTCATCTTTAAAACACTATGCATCACCTTCAAATGCCTCCATGAAAATGCTCCCACCTACCTAAATCAGGTAATTTCAAGAACAACTATTAACAGACCTCTAAGATTTAATACCCAGTCACTACTGCTACTACTGCAATTCAAGATGACCAGAGCTGGGAGCACTAGCTTCCAACTCCTAGCCCCAAAACACTGGAATTCTCTTCCACTCACCATTAAAAGTGAGGAAATCCCTACAGGCTTTAAAAAGTTTTTGAAAACTTGCCTATTTAACCAATACCAATAAATATAGCCAGTTTAACACCCTGTAAATATGCATCTTGCCTTCTCTTATGTACATTTTCTACTCTGTTAATATCTGCCCCTGTGTTCCTCTGTTTCTATGTCATTTATCTCTGTTCTATTCTTCTGATGTCTATTTTATGTATCTCGTGCCATTATAACCGTGCCACTTTACCTACCTAATGTATGCATTGTTAAGCTGTCTGTAAGCTCGCCGTGATACCTAAGGGTCTGGGCGAGTAACAAAGGAAATAAATAAAATAAATAAATCTCTCACACGCTTCTGGTGTTCCACTCTGTGGGTTTTACTGATGTCCCAGGGGCTGGTGAAGAAAGCCTTAGTGATAAGACATGATATTTTATTTATAGTGCGCCCATACACAATTGTTTCAAAGCGCGACTAGGCGCAAGGTGAGCTGCTCTCTCAGATGGTCCTTATCACTTTCCAAGATCTGGGACTCTCCAAAGTGCAAGGTCTTAGGATCCAGCGCCATCTGGGGTGAGCTAGTGGCAACACATGCTAGGGCCACAAAAGTGGTCAAGTGGAACTGTGCAATGATGGTCCATCCTAGTAAGCGGATGGTCCTATTGGTCACATTAAGGACCAACACCTTGATGCTCTTCAAGTCACCAGGTTCCACTATAACAGTAAACCCCCTAGGAGCTCCCCAAATTCTGGTGCCTCCATCATCAGATGTCTTGGGTGTTGCTTCCTGCTGAGTCGCACTCTACCAAGAACCATCCCTGTGGCATATGACAAGATCCTGCTCTGCCTGAACCGGGGAGTGCAAACCTATCCACTGGATCCAATAGGTGGAGCTCTAGATTGGATCTCTCTCTGCAGCTATGCCTGTTGTCACATGGGTGCATGGACAACGTGCTGGCATATCCTAGTACAGCAATGTCCTGACATAATGCCACCAGTGCGTCGAGCATTGAGGAATTGTGCTGACTCCAGCTGCATCGTGTTGAAACTGCATCTGACCCGGATGTACCCCAGATATTTGCATGGGTTGTATACCAGGCAGAGAAGGTTCAGTCTAGCCAAGGGCTTCAATGGGATATGCGCCAGGTGTTTTCTGAAAAATGGCTCATACATGATGGTCACCTGTGAGCCGCTATCCAGAAACAACTGTGCCTGTCACCCAGCGATGGCAATTGTCACAGTGGCTGGCGGTCCTTAAAGCCTGTCTAGTATTTCCCATAGTGTTCAGGTGCTACGTTTGCTGGTAGTTAGACTCCAAGTGATCATCTTCTCAGGTGGATGAACCAGTCTGGTCGGATGCTGATTCCCAGAGGACTTGCTCACTGATGTGTCACTGCAGACTTGGGCATGTCTTGTGGTGCAGACATGTGTCCATACTCTACTCAGTCAGAGCATAGAAGTAGTATTCAGGCTCTGCTTCCTGGTCTTTGCTGGAATTTACCTCTGTTGAGTGTGTTGGAATGGTCAAGGTCTGGAACCTCTCTGCAACTCAGATGTAATCTGGTGGGTTGTGCACATATGGAAGGTGTGGCCCTTCTGTCCACACATGTGGCAGAACTGCCAAGGCTTGAGTGGCACAGTACATCATTGGGGCAGCCGTGGCTCTTGAGAGCACCGGAAGAGCTGGTGTTCTCTCTCTCGGAATGGCAGAGTAGAGCCTCTTCTGCGCTCTGGTGGCCAGAATGTCACTAGAGGTAATGGCTCAGCAGACAGCCTCTGCAGCTGGATCGTCTGGATGGTTTGGCATAACTCCTCCACTTGATGTCATGGGTCATACTTCGGGGCTGTGTATGGAGACCCCAGTTGAGTTAGTAGACTATATACTGTGTCCTCCATCTCTCCATCCAGAGTACGCAAATCCCAGACCCGTTAATCAAAGCAAGCTGTTTTCTGGATCTGTTCTTGGAGTCGTAGTTGCAGCAGCATCAGCAGTAATCAGCAGCAGTAATTTTGTTCCATGCATGACTTGCTGCAGTCTGACCAGGTTCAGGCTGTTTGGTTCAATCCTCTTCTGTTAGAAAGCCAGCTGTAGAATCAGCACGGTCCTGGTCAGATATTCTAAGAGTCTCTCACTCCGTTAGAGGTGGGTAGCGTAGTGTTTGGCCATCAACTCCGTGTCGCACTTGGTTGCTTCAAACACTCCATCCAGCATGTACATGATGGCCTCATGTAATATGTTCCTTGAAAACATTTGCCATGGAGGAAGTGATCAGTCTAACGTCTTTATTCCCTGGTGTAGCACTGGCACACGCAAGGCCTTGGTGAAATAGGAGTCCTTATGGGTGCAGCCATGATGGCACCTACACTGAGTGCTGCGGGATGGCTGTGTGCGCGAGGGTAGGTCATGATTCGGGCTAAGAGTAGGCGGCGTGACTGCTACACTAGCCTGCAACCCTGTCCATGTGTTCAATGCCCAAAGAGGATAAGACACTATTGGGTCTCCCCCGTGGATAGTAAGGGTCAATGTTTCAGGGTCAGCTTCCTTAGGCCCGTGGCAGACCAGGATACTGATCCCTGCTTTACTCATACATTTGACCTCGCCGATGAGGCATTCTAGGGACTTGGTCAACTTGATTACCTGATTGAGAGGTATGCTCCAGATGACATCACTTATATAATAAAACAATGGTCAGGCTTAATCCCTTCACACTTAGTGCAGCTGGCTAAATGAAGGCGATCTATGAGGATGGTGCCTGTCTATCCAATGGGTGGCAAATTAAGAACACAATGATTATCACAGTATATACAAATCCCTATACACAAACTTGTACAAAATAATCATATTTGCAGGAAAGAATATGGAAAGTTACACTAGAAATCTGTACACTAGCCCGGGAAGAAAACAGGGTAGGTAGGAGGTAAGTAGGCAGGATAGGGTAGGTAAAGGGAAACCAAAGGTGATCCCAGCAGTGCCTCATAAAATTGTAGTGGGGGTGATCACACCATGCACCTTTTTGGAGACTGTAAGGGACAGGTAAAGTATTAAGTTAGGGCATAAAAAGTGTGTTGTGTGCCCGTCTATACCTGTTGACCCAAAAATGTGTGTGGTACAATCCACAGCTACATTTATCTGCAAAATTATGTTGTACATTTTTTAGAATTGTTTCTCAAATATTATTGTATCAGGTGGCATACTATGTATAGTGGTATAAATGTTGATTTAACTCATAAGTTGATGAAGGTTTCTAAACTCAGCTCAGCAGACGTAGCAAAGCACAGTTTAAGAGGTACTTTCTGTGATGAATCCCGAGATGTCGTCACTTTTCCCTGAGGGGGAGCCCCTTCCCATGAAGCTGCTACCCAATAGTCCCCCTGGGGGTGGGACTCAGCAGCAGGCTCTCATGGGGAGAGACTCCCCCTCTGGGGATCAGGGAGAACATCTTGAGAGAACACGGTATAACAACCCTCACTCTACATCTCATGCACCTCCTTATACTAGGGATCCCAATGACCTATATATTACCCCCACGTATGTCTGTAAAACGGAGAGCTACACACCTAGTGAGACAGGGAAGAGTAGGGATGACTTGACAGGAGCTTTCTTAGTAAGTATTGGAACGAGGAGGAGGAAGTGCAGAGCGACGAAGAGTCCTCAGGAGAACTAGAATGGGCATGCTAGTTGTTGTTGGCCATTCATTATAAGAAGTAAAGAAGGACTTATATGGTTGTCAGACCCTAACAAGAGGACCTGCGAATCTGGAGAACGTACAGTTTGCAGAAGGGAGGCCGCTGCTGACCAAGACATGTGTGAAGGAGCTGAGGCGTCCCTGTCCGGTCCTCCGTGCCTGAGTAGACAGAGGAATTGGAAGAGCGCAGGTCCAGGTGGAAGCTGTAACCAGACTATGCAGTTGTGACAAGACACTCAACCCACCCAGAGAGAAGCGCTGAGGAGCCGCTGGAGATGCCGCAGAAGCAGCACAGGAATGCAAGAAGCCGAATAAGACATTGGAGCAGCATGCGACCGATGGAGAAGAACTGGCAGAGTCTCAGTAGGAACCCATGTGGGTGCCAGTCAGAGGCTCAGGACAAGCAGACCGTCAGAAGCAGCGCTGAGGCTGACACAAATGGTGTGCAGAAGAGGCAAACTGAAGGAAGCTTACTGCTTGAGAGGCCGCAGTTGCAAGAGCCGTGCGCAGCAGGGGAGGGCAAAACAAAAGCTTACCGGTTCACAAGAATCACGCTGAGCCAGCGAACTAGAGAAGATGGAGAAGGGAAGACACGAAGAACACCGAAGCCACCCTGTAAGCACAGAGAAAGCGGACAGGTTATTGGAGTCTGTAAGTGAATGCTGTGTTGTGTTAAGTAACACCATTGAAGAAATTGATGTGGATGCAAGAAATATTAGAAAAGGGTTGGTGGCTCAATGTTTCAGAATGGGAATTGGTGTGAGTGCAAGCAGTGCTGTTAAAGGGTTGAGGACCCCATATCTGAAGGAAGAAGTGAAAGCAGAAATGAACTGTAATGAGAAAGGGTTGGTGACTCAATATTTAGAAAAGATTGCTTTGTGGATGACAAAGAAAGTAGTTGGATAATGGAAAAGCCCTAGCAGGTTAATGGACAAGGCAAATAGTGAGTCTGGGGCTCAAACCCCCGGGAGAGGTGAACTTTGATGAACAGTATGATATCCTAGCAGGAGAGTAAACCAGGAGAAGTGAACTTTGATGAACAGAATGATATCCTGGCAGGGGAGTAAACCAAGAGAAGTTAAGTTTGGGAAACGGTGTGACATCCTAGCAGGAGAGTAAACCAGGCATGGGAAGGGAAGTGAACCTGAAGTTGGGGAAAGTGTCAGACCAATACATGAAAGGGAATAATTATACCTCTTTTTGGAATCAGTGAGAAAAGAGTAAATACCCTGGTAGGAGAGTACACCAGGGACATAAAGAGGAGGAATCAGTATAGAATGGTAGAGCAATACCCCCAGAAAGCAAGTGGAAGATACAGAGTGTGAGGAACTGGAAAAATTCAGAGGAATTGTGTGAAAGGTCAAGGGAAGGGTAATCCTCCTTGAAAGTTAGAAGTAAAACCATGAGAATAACACAGGAACTGTGATAAAGTGACGTGTTAAAACTGTCAGAAGGAATCTAGGGGACGAGTGATCCCTTTTCCTGATAGAACTTTATTTCTTTATTTGCTACACCTTAAACTTAACATTTTTGGAACTCTGAAAGAAGTCTACGAATGCATAGCCTATAGAAATCCCCTTGTGCACATCATTCTATTAGGTTTATAGTGTAAGGGTCGGATTAGGGTCTTTGGACACAGAAGGGCAAACGCTCTTTTGCCCCCAACACTCTTATTGTTTTGATAAATGAAAGTCTATAGCAAACAACAATAATGTCACTGTGTCTGGGTCTTACTCTTGATCCCTTACACTATTCATAAAGTCACTAAAGATAAACCTTTATATCATGAGTATGATTTGGTGTATTTCCATATAATTTCATAAAAACCACAATCCAGATGACTCTGCATATGTTTGTACTACCAAACTCAACACAGTATTCAATATTTCGCCAAAATATAAGTAACTGTGTTGGATTATATAGCTAATCTTGCTTGCTTTGACTAACAAAACATAAGGCATTGAATGAATAATACAAAATGCGTACATAGCAATGCATGGATATTATTTTTTGTAAAAATCAAGTTTAATTTTTGAAGCAACCCAAACCATTATAAGAAGTGTGGAAATGTAATCAATATAGGAATAAATAATGGTTTCTACTCCGCCTATCAAATTTGTGATGTTGCTACACATTTGATTACTTGAGTTATTTACAATTAATGAAAGTGTTCTAAATGACTAGTGAACCAGTAGCCCACAGTAGCTTTCATCTGTATACTAGATTCTGTTGTATAAAATAGGTAAGTGTCAGGGACATTTTATCCAGCTGCACAAAGAACATATCTAAAAGATTTAGAATAAAGAAATCTAGTCAATAAGTTGTTTCAGTACTTATGTTGAGTCAGAGATCCTGGCCTCCCTAGTGGTCTCATGCTTACCAGGCGTGCCCTCATCCTCCACTTCCAGGTCTGCTATATCTCGTTTTATATCTACAGCTCTCCTTATTTCTTGGGTAATCAGGACAGTTAGCTGTTTCTAATGGGTGTCATGCCCTCTGCCTTTTTGTCTGGACAGCCAATCTGTTGGCAGCAAAGCTTTGTTTAAGTTGATGCTTGGTGTTATGCCATGTTATTTTCCACCAGCGACCCGTGTTAGGGTTATACTGTTTAATATGTTAAGTATAACATCCCGCAATGCCTTTTTTTTTTCTTTTGCCGGAGCAATCAAAGAGGTGCGTTGTATGTTTGTTCACCTCTTCTATTAACAGGTCCATATCATCTTTAGTAGATTTCTTTCTACTTCCCATACTACTACTGCTACCGATGTCTACCTTTCACAGTTGTTCATGAAGGACGTACATTGCTACAAGAGTCCTTTAATATTTTCAAGTATCTTTTCAGCAGTTTGTGGAGTTTGTGCCGTTTGACTTCTTGAATTTTGCATTTGTGCCATGACACAGCATACGTTGTTTGGGCAACAGCATTTACTTGCATTGTGCTGTACAGTATTCGTTTTCTTGGGGATCTTACCATCAGACACCTCTTCATACATTTGACTCTATGTAGCCGCTTCAATACAATGACTATTAGTGCTTTGTCACTATGCGCTGTTCTCACTATAACTATGCATATGCCCACTATAATTGATGGTAATTCTTTTAGGTGGAGGGCTTGCCTAAAACTTGTGTGTGCATTGTTTCTCCCTGAACCTCTGAAGACACCTCACACCAAATGTGTAACTGTGTTTGAAGTAGACATTGGAAAAATCATGATTAATTTTTTTGTTGACTATCTTAATATGTAAAATCAATGGATTATGATTTTTTATGTTATGAGTTAAACAATGGCCTTGTTTATTTCAATGTCCAGTGTAAGTAATTTAAAAGCAATTCTGCTCTTGATGAGTAGCTAATGCAGCCTACGCAGTACAGGAGAGACGTGCAAGTGTCGAGCAGTTTTGATAATAACCCTTGTTCCAGTATTTCACAGTACCTATAGTTTAAGTAAAATGGATACAGCTAGAGAGAATTGAAATAATAAACTCTCGAGGCGACAAAGGCCTGAGGGATAGTCGCACAATGAGGTTCAGACCGCAAGGGGAGAATTTGCCACAGTAATATTAGATAATAGTGTTTTTTGGAACATAGTTTACTAAAGGGGCTGTGGAGAGTGAAGAATCAAAATTCATGCTAAGGGTTTTAATCACCCCTAAGTATATTTTCTTATTTTAGCATATTGTGAGTGGATGTTTGAATTCTCTGTGTTATCATTATCTCATTGAGATAAATATGTCAATTTTCTTATTTTGATACCTTTTAAATGTGAACTTGTGTTTTTTTCTGACATATTTTGACGCGTCATTTGGAGAGTGCTCATCTGCCATTGGTATGGCATCACAGCGCTTCAGGCAGTCTAGGTGTGCCAGCTTGTATGGTTTGGATATGCGGAGTCCCATGGTCCCACATTGCATGATAAAAGGAATTGAGTAAAACATAGCTGAATCGTAAATATTTGACACAGTACTGTTTTAAAAATTGGCAATATCATAACATTATATTCTGAGCAGGATGCCATGTCCCTGGACAGTCCCTTATCAGTAACTCTAATCATGGTAATGTTAGGGTTCTGATTTGCCTGATTGCGATGTGGTGTGTGGTTGTCTAGGCTGGTTGCTACAGCATGGAATGTGTTCAGCCACATTATTTCCTAAGCAACACATGGTACCTTTCATGACTGATAGTATTTAGAATGTTTTACTTTCTTTGTCCTGTCCACATTCGGAGCTCTTGTCTCAAAAATGTTAGTCTGAGTTATTTTGTTACAAAACAAACATTCTAATCCATGACTGCATATGGTCTAAACCCTGAACATGAAGGTCAGCTAGCATGTACACCTATTGACACATGTGAATCAATAACGTGTTGGTCTTTCCATGCTTTCATAGATGCAATTTGTGTCCACTCAAATCAACAGGTTGTGTATCTCCAGCAAGTGTGTTTTCCATCGGAGAGTTATGTACTTGGCTTGCTGTGCTTGTGAGGAACAAGTAAAGCAGATTGCAACACGTACCACAATTCAAATGTATTTTCTGCATTAGTGAAACAAACTACCTTAAAAAGAGGAATACTCTATGAAACAAAGAGTACATAATCGAAAGAATATCAAATTGTATTTCCTGAAAGGAACATATGAACCTTTTTAGGAACTAAAAATACTCTATGTGGACTCTGAGTATTTGCAGGTCATTACTGGTGTGGAAAGAGTTGGTTAATACTGCATGGTCGTGTTTGAATATTCTAGTCTGCACTATTATTAGGAATACAGTTTTAAAACATTTGTTAGTTACAAGGGTTTATCAAATTGCTCTGAGACTCTCTTAGTGCTAGGATTCAGGGAGGGGGATAGGTTTGTCACTGTCACATGAGTCCTTAAGAAATAAAATATTTGGAACGCAATGTTGACATTATACCAGAAAGGCGAACTACTGTGGGAATACTGATGTATTTTCCAGTAATAAATGATGGCCGTAATGTAGCATGAAGGGGTGCATATAAGGGCCTACCATCTTTTTCATACTCTCGAAGACCAGGATATAAAACAGAACTATAGTCTATGAAATATGCTATGTTTGAGTCCCATAGTGCAATACAACTATTCTGAAAATGTGATTTCGGGTCAAATTGTCAGCCACAAATTCTTTGTTATATTGGCATCAAATGGAATAGATTGCTTAGTTAGAAATGAATAATTACAGGGTTTTTTAGAAAAAATATTTGTGGCTTAAATCAAAGGTATTTTTTCTCAGTATAAAATGTAGCTTCGATTGATTTCCTACCCAACAAAGACTGATTTGTGTCCTCCCCCAAATGTTTTTCTTATGTATTAGTCATTGCTGTTGTTTACTGTCATTGACACAAAGTTTTTCCTTTTTTGCTTACAGTGTGTGGACGAGGTTTTAAGAAATGGTCGAACTGGGGATGAAGCTTCTAAAGTGAAGAACATACGTTTCCCAACATGAGATCAACTGTCTAAACTGTGCCAACCTTTACATGTTTCTAGCAAGTTCTTGAATTGTTGCTACTAATGTGTTTTGTTTTAGAGGACTGTCTTTCTTGATTTTTCTAGTATTACACCATTTTATTTGAACAAATAAAACTGGTTGGAATTCACAGCTTTCCGTGGGCAGAACATGCATTCTAATTTCTGAGAAATATAAACCATAGCAATACTCTGACCCTCTGCATGCTCGGTAGACTGAAGGATAAGAATCTTTTCCACCCAAGTTCTTATTGATTGCCTACGTGAATAGGTGTGTTAGAGAGCCATCATTTCTCATGTGTTTCCTTAATGATATGTCCATACATTCATTGTTTTGGACAAACATTCCTCTTCACAGTGCTTCCAATCAAAACACTGCCAAACATGGACAACTGTTATAGTAAAACTGCTGGAAAGGCAAGATGGCAAAATGACATGGGATGCATCAAATAAAAATAAGACATTTTAGATGTGAATTGATTACAAGTATTTGCTTATTTAAAAATAGAAAATCAAATCTATGCAAATGTGTTATCTGGTATTAAAATATATTTTTGTTTACTGTTACTCTTTTCAACGTTTTTATGGAACATTAAAGATATTGATTTTCTGACACACAATAGGGGGATGAGAGCCATTTCTTAATTTCAAAAAAGCATTTACATTCGAGGATTGGGTTTCTCAAATGCTTCTAGCCAAAAGCAAAAAACGGACACATAATTATCAATAGCATGCATTTGTTACAGGTAAAATAAGGCTTCATTATTTTGTTTGTGCGAGTAGCCATTTTGATAATATTCTAAGAAAACTAACATTTATGAGTGTTGGCAATAGAAAAAGAAATTACAATTGCTTATTCGAACGTAACCTACGTGTGGAAAAAAAGGGATACAATGATTGTATTCCTGATTTAGTTTATATCAGGACATCCTGACTGGATTTGTTTTACTTCATTTGCAAGCATATATTTAGTGTGTGCGCTACATATGATAAGCTATTTGTATAAATACATGGAATTCGAGTTAAACCATCAAAATTAATTACCCTTTGCACAGTCAGGACATAATAGGCTTTGACTGCATGCTAAGTAGAGTCACACGTAATCCACAATTAATTATCTGAAGATAACTTTCTATTGTACATCAATTACATTTTAAATTAATGCATTTCATCCGCAAATGACTGTACTAATGTAAAAAAAAAAAAATAATCTTATGGATAACAAAAGAGGCTTTGGTTTAAAACACTGCACATGTGAATGTTACATTTATGTGGCATGGGACTGATACCTATCTAAATTCCTTCCTGGAACTCGAATCCCCTAAAAATTCGCAGACAAAGGGCATTGTCAAGCAAGAGCATTTCCCACCATTGACCTGCTATCAAATGCCAAACAAGCGGATCTGCATTTCTATTCTGCACAGCTTGTATGTGGAAGTAACGCCCAAACGGCCACTGACTTGATGAGCTGAGGGGAGAGAATGGCATGGGCAACCCAGTGTGAACGGGGTCTGAGGCCCAAAGCCTGGGTTGAAGGTCAAAGCCTCTGTCACAGCTGCAGGTGGCTCATTTCCTCTCCCCGCCCCCCCCCCATCGGAAATAAAACCCAACAGCCTTCTCAGAAGTCATGCCAAATTGTTCATTACATGTCAATATGACTTGACAATTGCAATAATTGCATCGCATTTCAAACTCCCTTCGGTTGCCGTGCGATAAAAAGGAGAACAAAGGCGAGAGTCCTTCTTCCATTCCTGCTTCGTGGATGTAAATAACGTTATTTTGAACAAACATATGTAATCATTTCATGGCGTGGATGTGACCAATCAATTTCAGTTTTAAGCCAAAATTACAAGCACTCTGTTATGCCGATTGGTAACCATGGTGATGTTTCTGATCAAGAATGACAGAGTGTCATAATAATGTATCACTGACACAACAAATGGCACATTTTAATTCTCCCACCCCTCCGTTTATTAATGACCATTGCTCAGTAGCAACACTGGGAATTTGTGCAGGGGATTTTTGGTGCGCATTGCATTTCAACGGGGCAGGCACTCCCAAAATGGCGGAATGCGTTGACGTCCAGGTACTAGAGCCCAGTGTATACAAATAAAGTATGACAGCATGTTGCCTTTTTCTCAACACGATTTCAGCTTTCTGCCACTTCCCCCTCAAGGGGTATTTATTCTATACATTTAAATGCTTCCTGGTTCAACTAGAATATGCAATGAAGCTCCCGCGCTTTGTGGCGGAAATATAATTAAACTGGTGAGAGTTGTAAAAGAGGAAGAATGGGGATGACATCAGGCCAATTTCACACTTGGCACTCGGATGGCCGGGCCCAAGCCGCGCTCTTGCCACGCAACACAGATCAAAGTGCCTTGCCACTGCTAAAAAGGCAAAAGAGGGTAAACTATGCTAATCCCCAGGACAAATATATTTTAATCTTGTTAGAATACAAGTTAATGCTGCAGCTCAGTGGTTGAACTTTGTCAGGCTGCAGATAAGCACTTTTGCCATAACTGTGCACAAGGTATACAGCGGGCTAAACATGATTCTGCAACATTTGTCCATGCAAACAAAACATCTCCATAAATTGGGGACACATTTTGGAAGTGGAGTGACATATTTTAGCACATACACTAGTAAATGCGAAAAGATAAAGTATCTCAAAATGGAAACAACATGAGCAACAATCAATGCCTAAAAATAACAGTGGGGTAGAGTTACAATACAAGAAGGGCACATGCACTCACTTTAAATGTGTAATTTACACATGAGTAAAACGTACCAGTTTCATCAAGGGGAACGGGAGTACAAATTACTCAAACCCATGCGAATCAACGCTTTGGGCCCCATAAATTCACAAAGATTTGGTTCATTTCCACTTCCATTTCCTTCTGTGGATAAGGTGAATTTTAAATGTGTTCACTAAAAGTCTGGGGCCAGGTTACAGAAACTGCATGCTATTCGCACCAGGGGAAAGATTGCCATCTTGGCAACATGGAACGGTATTAGCACTAGGGAAGACTTTGCCCTGGTGCAAATAGCATGTAAAATTGCACTTCCACTGGTGCAAAGTTCCTGTCACCAGGCCCATAATGCACGTGTTAATTCTTCTTTCATTTTGCCAATCGACCCTTATTTGCCAAGTGCCACTTTATATAAAATGTGCCAGATTAGACAGTCAATGTGAAAAGGTTTTTATAATTGCATTCTGGACACCAAAATGGACTCAATTACTCCAATGAACCACTAAAAATAATAAAGATTACCTCTGCTAATTGCGCATGGAGTATTCATTCTATTAAAGACTAGGAGGCGAGCATTATGCTTCAACTTCATTTATTTTACTCTCCAGCGGTTTCAACAAAAACACACACAACATTGAAAAGTATCTTCCTGGCACTTTTGTTCCTTTGAAACTACAAGTACCAAAGTCCCAGTAGTTCCATCTTGCCTAGTCCAGCTATGACACTCTGCCTGTCCCTGGACTCCTCCTCTCTTTTACAGCTCTGAACTTCCTCATGAACCTTTTGTCAACGACCCGCCAACAGGGCACACAGTTCCAACCTGGCGCCAGCTCAATAGAGCTGCTTTCCACTCGCGCTGACTTCTTCTGTCAGACCTTGATCCTCTCTGAGGCTCTCTATTCAATTGTTCTTCTGTTCCTCCCCTAAGGATCATACAAATAACAATATTAGGTGGAGTCCTTGTACTGTCGTATCCATTGTTTAATACATACATTTTAGACAATACATGACAGGGTGGGAATGTAATGCTCGCCTCCTAGTCTTAAATAGAATTAATAATCCCTGCGCAATTAGCAGGGGTAATATCTATTCTATAGCAAGACTGGAGGCGAGCACTATGCTTGTTCAAAGCTTCCCAAATGCAGTTGTCGCCAAACTTTCAATCAGTTTGAAATAAAGCTCTTTAAAAATATTATTGCTTGCCCAATATGCTGCTTGCATAATATCCCGCAGAGATACCCCTGCTGTAAATGCTCTGGACGCCATTGCCCCTCTTACTGAGTGTGCTCCATATACATTCAGGTCGATACCCGCTATCTGCATCACCTCAATCACCCACCTTGCTATTGTGGCTGTCGCTACTGCCTGAAAGGGCCTTCTGCACGCAATTAGTAGCTGTGTAGTTCCTGCTGCTCTACACTCCGCTGTCCTGCTCCCGTATTCTTTGATACAATTCACTACACACCACTTGGGATTAGTTGGAAAATACGGCTAATGCACTAAAGTCATGCATGTCTTAGTTCTCACTATTGAAAATGTGACCCCTTCTGGGCCGAAGGACTTCCTGTTAATTTACAGCGCTTTAACATCTGCCACTCTCTTACAGGATACTAGGCATAACAACATTGCTAATTTGCCAGGCAGCTGCTTCAGTGAAAGGTACCTGTCTGACGGCCTGCTCTCCAGTAGTCGCAACACCACTGTCACGTCCCAGACTTTACTATACTTTGCCTCTGGGGGTGCCTCATATTCGCCCCTCTTATGAGCCTGGCTGCCGCTGGATGTTCTCCTGCTAGTACTCCTTCAATGGGTAAATGACCAGCTGAAATGGCTGATCTATACACTCCAATGGTCCGAAACGCTTTCCCATCTTGTAAAAGGAATGCTAGAAAGTTCAATATCACCACTACAGGGGCCAAAACGGGATGAACATTTCTCCCTCTTCACCAGTTTGACCACCTGGTCCAAGCCGCACCATAGCTCCTCCTAGTGGATGGTGCCCATGATTCTGCAATGAGCTCTGCAGCTTGCACCGAAATGCCTGGCAGCGCCCAGCGTCACCTGTTACTCTGCACGTTATTAGCGGCAGCGTCCCTCACACTCTCAGAGGATGAGACGACCCAGCTGGGTCTGTGAGGAGTCGTTCTCTGTCTGGGAGAACCCCAGGAATGTCCGCTGACAGCTCCATCAGCGTTGGAAACCATACCTGTGACTTCCACAACGGCGCTATCAAGATTAATTCTGCCTTCTCCCTCTGACATTTCGCTAAGAGCCTGCTCAGCATCAAGAAAGCAGGGAACGCGTAATGTAGGTCCCCTGACCATTCTTGGAGGCGTCCATGTCTCGTGCGTCCGGGTCTAGCCTCCAGCTGAAGTAGCTGGGTGTCTGTGCATTGAGGCGAGACACAAACAAATCTGTGTGAACTGGGCCCTACAGATGATTCAGAGTCTGAAAAACCCCAGTGTCTAGTGTCCAGTCGCTGGAGTGTCTTCACATATCGTGAGTTCCAGTCGGCCACTAAGTTCAGTGAACCTGGCAGGTACTATGCAGTCACTGACCTCCCTAACTGAAGGCAATAATGCCAAAAGTCCTTCGCTAGCTCTGCTAGTAGCCGGGATCTCATCCCTCCTAGATGATTTATATATTTGACCGCCGATATGTTGTCCATCTTGAGAAGGACTCATGAACTCTCTCTCTCTGGTTTATATTCTTCAACCACCACTCTAGTTCTATGATGGATTCCTGATCAAACGGTATTTGCTGATGGTACTTCAGACCCTGTTGAAGATGCTTGATCATCAGTCTCTGAAGCTCTCTATAATACAGTGGACCTGGAAAAATGGCTTGGATTGATGCTGCAAGCATCCCCACTATCCTCGCTAGCACTCTGATCGATACCGTCTGCTTGCTCAAGCAGTGTTATGCAGAATTATATGCAGTACCCTTTGGGAACACCACACGCAATTAAGACTACAAGTGACAGTACAAATTCACCTTTGGTACAAGCTTGTACTACACAGTTAAAGTGGTAGCGATGGCTGAGCAGCCAGACTTATCTCAAGAGTAACTGAGCAGTATCAGATAGTTACACAAAGGACTACCTATTACTATGATTCAGGCAAACACTGACTCAAGGTTTTCAAGTAAAAGAATATACATTTATTTCACTCTTCAGTTGTATAACATTACACTATTACAAGCAGTCTAAAAATCACACTCTTAATATACCACACCACTCCCTTAAATTTCAGACAAGTTAAGCTCACAAAATGAAGTGGGAGCAAAATGGCACTCCAGCAATTTAAAAGAGAGGGAAAGACAAAGTTAATAGAAATTGAATCACACCAACAGGTAAGTACTCAGGTCAATTGAACAAGAGGAACTACAGTGATAGGATCAGGTAGAAAAGGTCAGGGCCAAAGTCAATGGGTCAAAAGTCTTTTGCTCAAGATCACATGGTTCAGGGTAGTTCGCGGTAAAGTTTGTGTCACGGATTCCGGACGAGGTTGGTTGATAGAAAAGTTAATTCAAAGAGAAGAGAAGGACAAGCCCTCGGATTGGAGAAAGATTTCAAACATTTTCACCGCGGCTGAACGATACGAACAACCGGATTTGCACTGTACCTTAAAACGGGGAGGAAGCTGTAGCTGAGGTGGACGTTCATGGTAGTTCCTGCAGGCTCACGGTTCATGAAGCGACTGTCGGACTGACAAGAAGTAGGAATACTGGAGGGTCCTGCACTACCCAGGGAACAAACCAGGAGCAGAGCAAAGCAACGAATAAAAGGTGCGCTCCTTAAAACCCAAGCAGGGTCCGACCTTCCTGGCTATCCGGCGCACTGTAGCTCTGTATAGCGAATTCGACCAGAGGAGGGGTCCTGGCTTGGAGTTTGGGCAAACTGTTGGTCCCACCAGCTCAAGGGAAGAAGTTTCCTGGATGATCTTCTCTGTCGTTGGATTCTGAAAATTCGGACCTGCAGCAGGGCTTCACCGGACAGTTCAGTCATTGTAGGGGTCCTCTTCCATCAGCTCCTCGTTGTTTTTTTCGTTCCATTGGCAACTCTGCCTTTCCAGTCCCAGAGACCTGCTTTTTATGCAGATTTTCCCCCATTTATACAGCCTGGCTGTCAGTCACACAACAGGGTGGCTGTCCTGGCAAGGACAGTCCCCTCAGCCAATCAAACAGGAGTGCAACTTGGGTTACCAAGGGAACCCATGGCAGGGGTCCGAAGATCCCTCCCTCACAACCTGCCTACCCAGACTTTCAGGTGCCTTAAGGAGGGATTCTGTGCAGAAGCCCGCAAAAAGACGGCGAACAAAGGAAACATCCCCGGTTTGGCGCGCAGAGTAAAACACAAGAAAGACTTCGACAATAAGAAATGGCAAATAAACCTAGACGCAGCCAAAATAAAATGGATTTGGTCAAGCAGGTTTACATTTGAGGCTAATATAATAGCCTAAAACAATAACAGAGTTATATAAGATAACCAGGTTAGAAAGGTAGGGTAGTTACCACTGCCACCAGCCAAGTCTTGATGTAAAGGGAGCAAAACAATGCTCCAAGAGACACAGACAAAAAGGGATAAGAATGAACCCTTTCCAATACTCCATGTAAGATGGGGTGTACTGGGTCTGTGGTTTAAAGTGACTAAAATAAAGTTAATGGCAACTTTACCTTTTCTGGGGGACAGTAGTCAGCCCCAGAAAATGGAGTCAATGGGAAGTCTCAAAGACAACCCTGTGTCACTGAACTGAAGGTGCTGTGTAACACACATGAAAAATATGAGGCCATGGAGTAGGTGAGGCTCCAGTGCCCAGGATCACACGAAAAGTGAAAACACACACAGCAAAACACATGTAAGAGTGGGAAAAAGGCTCACACTCTTACCATGTGAAAAAAATAAACCCTAGAAATCCAGCAAAGCTGCTCAGGGACTCATTAGGTAAGGGAAATCAGCCATTTATGAGAATTCTCCCTAACAAGCAGTCTCTGATCTCCTTCTTGATATCTCTTATTTTTCTCGCTGGCCGTACTAGGGTTGCTTTCCTGGTATCTAGTACGAAAACCAAGAAATCTATCCTTTGTGTCGTCTTTGTATCCAACTCCTCTACGTTCACTAGGAAAACTAAAGACGTCAGGAGGTCCTGAACCCATCTTGTTTGGTATACTCGCGTCTCTCGCTCTTCTGCTAAGAGCAGGAGGTTGTCTAGATATATAATCATCCTGATGCCCTTCTCCCGAATCACTGCTGCTACCGGTCTCATCAACTTGGTGAAGGCCCAGGGCTCCGGGGCTAGCCCGAAGGGCATTGTTCTGAACTGCCACAGCTGGTTGTTCCAGCGGAACGCTAAGAATGTCCTGAATTCTTGCTGAACTGGCACTGTTAAGTACGCGTCCTTCAAGTCTAACCTTGTTAGTCAGTCTCCTTCTCTTAGGGAATCTCTGAGCTGAGCTGGTGTATCCCTTCCATCTTGAAGTGGCAGTATACTATCCAGCCGTTCAATTCTTTCAAGTTTATGACTGGTCGCACCTTTTCCTTTCTGTGATCCAAAAACATGTTGCTTATAAATCTGGGGGTCGCGCAGCACTTCTCTATAGCCCCCTTCTCCTCCAGCTGCCGGAGCTTGTGGTCTAGAATTTCCTGCTCCGATTGCGCTAAGCGCGGCTGCGAAGGCCAACGTGCTTGTACTGGCTGCTGGATAAATTCTAGTTGCAGACCTCTGACAGTTTGCAAAACCCAAATGTCGCTGGAAAGCACGCGCCAATTGTTCCAGAACAGCATTGTTCTGCCCCCCACTGGTGGGGAAGAAGGAGTCCTGCTGTTTATTCTCCCAGTACTGTGCCCTGGGATTCTGGGGTCTTCTTCCTCCTTGAAAGCAACTGGCTGCACGACCCTGATAGCGGCCGGTCCCGGCAAAAACTATACCCGTAAAATTCTTATTGATTGATTCTTGGTCCTTTTCCGGTGAAGCATACATGCCGACGGATCGGCCCATCTCCTTGCGAAATGTGTCCCCAAAGAGCAGGCCTTGTGCCACTTTGCCGGCTTCATAGGACACTATTTCACTTAGCTTAGGGTCTATCTTCAAGAGCAAACCTCTCCTCTCCGAAGAGATGGCGCAGTTTGCATTGCTCAGCAGGAAGACTGCTCTGTGGGCCCAGCTGGCCAGTGCTTCAGGGATCCACTTCTTCCTCTGTATCTCTGGCTATCTACGCCAGGTCCATTATTCTTGCAAAAGGGCCTGATATGTCTAACACTTTCTCCTGGCAGCTCCTCCAGAACCTATACCCTTGCGTGCGTCCTTACTGTTTTTTGAGACGAAGGTCAACATCTTAGGGTCCAATTCCGGCGTCTCTGCCACTTTTCCCAGGCGGTCTGGTCGCGGGCATTGTACTCGAAGACGCTGCCTCACTTCTTTGTCTAAGGCCTTCCACAGACTGATGCTCATGTACTGTGTCACCCTGGGGGAGGGCTGCCAGTCCGACGATCTAGGATTCCTGATACTGTCAGGATCAAACATATCTGTCATCTCTTCTGGCTCCTCGACTGGATGTTTTTCTTTGCAGGCTCTCTTACCCCCGCTGGGTCCCACCCACTCTTCCTCTGCTCTCTCTTCCTCTTTGTGGGAAGATAGCTCACCTTCAGCTGGCTCCTCTTCCGAGTCATTGTCTTCCCCTGCAAAGGGGGTCGTGAGGCCTGGCACTGTCGGCCTTTGCATGAAGGCTTCCTTCAGCTTGGTAAAGCTGTTGACTGCCTCTGGGGTATTCTCTTTCACCCAGTGATTTTGACCCAGTGGGTCACAAGAGGCTTTTGTCTTCTGGGTCTGGTCACTCCTCTTCAGGCCTGTCTTCGAGGTCCCGTGGGCGTGCTATCAATATCTCTGGTGCTCTCTCGGGCCGGCTCAATATGCTTTCCATAGTCTCCAGCCTATCTTGTAGGGTCTCATCCCTTGAGCCACTCCATCCGTAAACGAGCTCCCCAGCACTTACTTTAAACTAGCAGCGAGGTCAAGAGGCTGCTCCTACTCACTCCACTCAAATTCCAATATGTCTGGGTGTTGTGCCTGGTACCTGATTCAGGTGTCTTTGCATGCCCACTGCTGCGTTGATCAGGATGTTCAGTAAATTGACTTGTAGAAGATATCAATTCTCCCCTCACCAGCGTAATGTTCACTGAATTTTGTAATATATATATATAAATATATGAAATTTATTTTTTTATTTATTTTTTACTTTTTATGTGGCTCGCACCAGTCTTTATTCACTAGTCTCTGGCCTTCTGACTTTTTGTCAGGTCGTCTGGGGCCCAATCAGCTGAGAGGAGCTCCTCTCTGTTCCACGGCCGTGTATGCTGCTTCCTGCTCCTACGAACCTTCATATCAGCTGATCTGCAATCCTGCTGCGTGTCTACCCGCTGCCAGGGCTTACTGTGCCCTCCGCAGCATTTATGATCATTTTCTTTTTTATACACGTAAGGCTTGTTCACCGCCGGGCTTGTGTTCTCTTCTCTGAGGTGCGGAAGTATGTGCTCGGAAATATGCGCTTGCGTCATGCTCTGAATCTGCCTCCCCAAAGGAGGGGGTCT
Source organism: Ambystoma mexicanum (assembly GCF_040938575.1). Lineage (NCBI taxonomy): Eukaryota > Metazoa > Chordata > Amphibia > Caudata > Ambystomatidae > Ambystoma > Ambystoma mexicanum. The sequence continues at coordinate 728,761,098 of NC_090924.1, forward strand.
GAGCGCTACACGCGAGTCGAGCTCCTCCTCCACGAGGGTGGGGGCAGCATGCTCTGCGGCTCTGAGGCCAGGCGAGCCCTCCCGGACTTGCCTTCAATGTGGCACAGGGCTCGCCTGTTTCGTAGCCTCTCCCAATTGAAGAATTAGCCTCTACTATTACAGCGGAATGTGTTACGCCACGAGGTACTCAATGGTATTGATGGCAATGCTCTGTATAAACTACACGATGAGGACACGCGTCGCCTCCAGCGAAGCGCACTTCAAACTCATGCTGTATGCTGCCTACATGCAAATACTCAGCATATAACCATATATTCACACTTTCAATATGCACGTTATCTTCTAATATATATATCTACTATATTTCAATCCGTACAATATGCTAAAACGTATCGTACATTTACAAACGACAGGGATATGAAAGAAAGGTACTGCTGAAGAGCAGTAAAAGAAGAGGAGTCGTCCAGGGGCAGGAAGAGTGTTATAGCTCGACTGGGCAAGATGCAACTACTGGGACATTGGGACTTGTAGTTTCAAAGGAAGAAAAGTGCCAGGAAGATACTTTTTAATGTTATTTTGTGTGTTTTTGTTGAAACTGGAGAGTAAAATAAATGAAGTTGAAGCATAATGGTCGCCTCCAGCTTTGCTATAGAATCAAGTACTGGTTGTCACCAGAGAAGTACACCTCAGTTCTCTAGCGCTGATAATACTGAGAAGGTAAGGTTGGGTGTATACCTCCTTGTGCACCAATAGCTAAAACAGGATTTAGGTTAACTTTGTACACAGTACAACATGCTACTTGATGCATATTTTATTTCTGTTGCCATCTTTTCCCATACACAAACAAGACCTCAGTGTGAATAAACTATATTGTGTGCCTGTTGGCTTGTTCGGTGGTACAATGATTTCCTCCAATTAAACACACTTACCAGGCCATATTTCTAGCAAATACACCTAATCATTGCATTGATAAAACGTATTTCTTTTCACATGTTTTAAATTTTATTTTTGTGCTCTTCTTTTCATTCGCAATAGACACGAGTACACATTACCACGACACCAATTTTCTGAAAGATATAGTTGCTTTGCATGCATGCTCACACTTAAAATAAAACGTTGGGGTTTACTATTTATTTTCTAAAAAATGGCATTAAGTTGTGTTTGCATGTCATAATTTGTGGGCATGCAGTAAAATAAAAAGACATATCACTTTTATACTGTCACGATTCGCTCCCTTAGCTCCCGTTCCCACCACTTGGGGGCATGATTTGGGGTTTATTCTCTACTGGACTTTCCTTCCGAACCTTATGCTACCGTGCTGTGATGAAGTGGGAGTGCTAAATCCTTATTTTCCAAGCTACTTCCCTTCCGGATCCATTCAAGGTTTTTGGCAGCCAGCATGCTGCTTTAATCAAATGACTATGCTTCCCAGAATGCCTGGCCCACTGCTTCATCTCCACCCTTGCAGGACAAGGTTGGGTGGAGGATAGGCAACACCTGTGGCTGCAGGTGCAGCAAGCAGCACACCTGAGGCGTGTGCTCCTTAAGCAGCTTTAAAAGCCTCAGTTTGCTTCAGTCCAGCGCTGGTCATTGTTGCAGTGTTCCTGTTTGTGATTGGTCCCTTGTTCCTGGTTCTTAGCTTTGTGCCTAGTTCCTAGTTTCTATTTCTTGTTCCTTATCACTGGATTTCGTATTTAATGTGCTGAATTGATTTCTGCTTCCTAGATTCCCTTTCTGTCTTCCTCTGTTTGCAGGGAGCATTTGTCAGTGCTTTCCATTTTGATGCAACCCAGTGTGCCTGTTTTCTATATTTCTTTGCCCTTGCTGCTGTAAACCTTGATGCTTTAGTCTTTCCTCTTTATAGATTTTGCTCCCTGCCTTTTTCCCTGGATGGGTGGGGGAGGTTTGCCTTTGCAATTACGTTTTCTCTGCTCCTGTTTCTTTACTTTCTCTTGGAATCCATTCCAGGTTTCCCCTTGCACTTCTGCATTTATTTTCCCATTGATTATTAGGTGTGGTGTGCTGTTGTAGCTAGCTCCTGTGTGAATGCCTATGTTTTCCTCACTATTCCCACTTGCCCCTTGTCTTGAGTCTTATGTATATAGTTATCCTCCCATTGCTGTTATAGCCTTTCTGGGTCCCTATTTGATCAACAGGGTTCGTGGGCTTGCTGACATTCAAGTGGTATTTCTCGTCCTTGTGTGTACTGTTTTTAAGTTACCTTATTTAATACCATCAAGAGTGTTAGCTCACAGATCCTGTTGTTGCTTGTCCTGTACGTGGGCTTAGCGCTCTCAGTACTTGTAACAACAATTGTGGGTAAGGAGCTCGCCGACTTTCCCTGTAACCATAAGGAGCTTCTAAGTGCTTACCCCACATCCCTCATTATATATTTGTATTGTTGTCACACTCTATTTGCACTCCTGGGTTTTAGTATACATGTATCTTGGTTCCTGTGTGCATGTTGTTTGACTCAAAGCTATTCACTGTGTGATCTTGTGCACATTTGCTTTGCCATATTCACTGCCTTTGTACTCACCTGACAGAATGACCAGCCCACTCTTCCCATTGAATATGGCACATTTAAGAAATAAAGGCAGCAAAGCCTGTAACAAGTTTGTATATAAAGTTTCCCTTACATTTACCTGTGACAATCAAATCACTAGTCCTGACATAAATGAACTCCTTGTCCCTAATGGGCATTTACGTGTATTTTTCCCACAGGATGGCCCATCTTACATTGCCTGATCCTAGTTCTGTCTTTTATTCTGACCCAGATTCTATGTCAGCACAAGCCTTAGCAGTAGAAAACAACACACTGTTAGGCTTATTACACAAGAGTACCTCTGTTGTTGAACCCCATGATTCCATTTGTGCTTCACCTCAGATTGAACAGTTTCATGATACAAACATAAAGAATGGCGGGGTCCTTGCATAACTACTGTTTTCTACCCTGAGTCTATAGCATACTCCTCTGCACAAGTACATATTGTAGCCCCTAATGCCAGGCGGTCTGATGTCAATAGTCCGCTTAAGGGAAACACAGACCAAGTAGGTGAGAGAAAGAATAAATCACAGAACCTGCAAGCAGTAAATGACAATGTGCAATCGGTGCACACCCAGGTTGCTAGTGCAGGATCCAGCCCTGATGCCACCATGCCTCCCACTGTGCCTAATGATAGTGATGTACAGTTAATGCAGGGCATGCTAAAAGCTAAGCTTCAGGAGTTAAGACAAGAATTCATTTCTTTACAAGAGCAAAATAAAACCTTGCAGTCTTTACTGAATACACCTCAGACTTTATCCGTTGATGTTGATGAAGTGAACACCGTTCAGCCCCTGAGTGCAGAGACTTTGGTAAACCATGATATTTGTCAATACGTAAGATATATTGGGAGTGAAAGTCTTTCTTCTAGCACAGCGCTTAATCTGGTCACAGTTTCTGACAATTGTCCTGCTGTTTGTCAGGGATTGCAGTTAGCTGAAGATTTACTAGGCACTCCTTTACCTAAGGTTCCAGTGTAGCAGCTCGTCATAACCCTGAGCTAGCACACATGCAAGCTTCTGATTTCCAAACACAACCCACAATGGTGGCGTACACAGATTCAGTCACTACAGTAGGCTTAGGCCCTGCTCTTGATCCAGCTGCTCAGACTGAAGTAGATGTTCAAGCTAATGTGGAAAACAATGCTACCTCTGGGTTCACTCTTCCTTCTCCCAATTTTGATCACAACGACCAGTCAGAGACAGTACAGATTTCATGTTCTGATGTACTCATTCCACAGCATACAAAACCAAATACCCGGCAGGTTATTCCTGAACTGTTGATTGTTAATCTGCCACTTTCAGAAGCTAAAACAGATGAATGGGCATTAGACGAAATCCTGATTAACAAAGACTTTACTATGGCGATTCCACTGGTTGATTTTGACTTCTACAAAGAAAGAGACTCTGTGTCGTGTCACCAACTAAGGAAATGGACTGCAAGGGTACAGCTCAGTCTTTGGTTACTGGTGCCAAGGAGTCTACTGCCCTAAAGGTTCCCTGTATTCCTGAGCCACAAATGTGTCTGTCGACTTCTGAGACTTCTGTCTGTCCTCCTACAACCATTGACTCTTCTATGATCCAGTCCAAAGCTCTGCAGTCATCTTTGGCACACGTGTCTTCAATCAATGAACTGCTGCCATGTCTGCCATTTACTCAAGAGCCTCCACCCTGCACATGGTCAGTCCCAAAGACCTTGACATGTTTGTATTCAGCTACCGAGATTGCTCCAGCTTGCATGCCTTCAGCCTCAAAGTTTCCTCTGGCCTGCCTGTCTTCAGCTACAGTGACTCATCCAGCAGATCATCCTTCAGCCATAGAGCCACCGGTAGTCCATCATAAGTGCATTTCTTCAGTCCCAGAGCCTACTGCTTGTTTGCCTTCAGTTCATGAGACGCCTGTATCCTGCTTAGCCTCACTGCCAATATCAGAGGTATACCTGTATACACCGTCAGATGCTGCTGCATTTTCTTCTGCTCCAGAGATTCCTCCTGAATCCCAACCATTTACTGCAGATGAGCATCCAGCCTGCCCTTCTTATGCTTTAGGGGGATCACCAGAATGCCTGCCTTTTACACAAGACGATTCTCCCAACTGCTTGACTTTAGCCTCTGAGCCTCCCGAATATGCAGCATCAGAGTTTGAGACTTTTGCCAGCTCCCGCTTCAGAGTCATCAAGCTGGACCACGGCTCCGGAGAGCCTTACAGGCGAGGCCGCTGGACTTCCCTGGAGTATTATGAGAGGAAGACGGACATCATCTGTCACGGCTCAGTCACTGAACAAGTAGCTGACCGGGATAGCGGGCTGGGCAGTTCGCATCTGGGGCCCGGTTCGGATCAGCCGGTTGACAGCTCCTTTGGTGCCGGACCACACATGAGCCAGGAGGAAAGGACGGGCACGGCCCCCCCAGCAGCAGCACCTCCTCATTTGTCAGCAGCCCGCGGGCGGGGCGTTGTACGGTGGTTCCATGCAGCCACAAGTACCTGGACACAATGGAATGGGGTCATTGCCCCAGACGGGCATGTCTGTGCCACAGTCCACCATCCCCGTGAGCCAAGCTCAGCACTTTGTGTACTCTCAACCCCAGGGGCAACACCAGCTCTTAACACAGTCGGATTACGTGCAACAGAATTCCGCCAAGCAGCACCAGTTGGGTTCTGGTAGCCTAGGGATGGGAATGACTGCTGCAGTTCAAAATGTGCCTGTTATTACTCCTGCTTCAAGTGTGCCTGATGTACCATGTACTGCGTCTATCACTCCTATTAGTATGCCAAACGTCCCTACTGTTGTATCCCACACACATGAAAGTGGCCATACGACTGTCACCAGGAGTGCCAGCCTTGTACAACCCACTGGACTTCCAGGCCTCCAAGGCGCAGAACATGTGCAGTCAAACCTTAGTCATTTTCAACCCCAAGCCTTTTCCCAGATGGATGACAGAAGAAAATCCGAACCTCTACGTCAGCCGCCACCTTCTTTAATTGCTGAATATAAACATTTCCTGTGGCCTGCAATTTCCTCACTTCCCGCATGTCCGCAATCGGCAGAAAGGCTAACAGAGCTTCTACCATTGTCTAATGAATGTTGCACTAGCCTGCCTTCCTCCTCAAAGACTTATAAGTGTCCGCTCCCAGTGACTGAGTTTCCTGGGCCTTCCAACTCTGCTTCAGATCCTGCAAGTCCTTCATGCCTTTCTTCAACCCATGAGTATCTTCCTCACCAGAAGCCTGCCTATGACTCTTCTAGAGTGCAGCCTGATTCTATGCATTCCAGTCCATCTGCCTTTGCCCACAGGACACCATTTCCATCAGCATCACCTCCAAAGAAAAAGCACGCCCATCATGGAAAGAAGATGCCTCGTGCGGGTGGCGGGCACCAGAAGACGGCCGTGGGAGGGGTTATACTGTCACGATTCGCTCCCTTAGCTCCCGTTCCAACCACTTGGGGGCATGATTTGGGGTTTATTCACTACTGGACTTTCCTTCCAAACCTTATGCTACCGTGCTGTGATGAAATGGGAGCGCTAAATCCTTATTTTCTAAGCTACTTCCCTTCCGGATCCATTCCAGGTTTTTGGCAGCCAGCATGCTGCTTTAATCAAATGACTATGCTTCCCAGAATGCCTGGCCCACTGCTTCATCGCCACCCTTGCAGGACAAGGTTGGGTGGATGATAGGCAACACCTGTGGCTGCAGGTGCAGCAAGCAGCACACCTGAGGCGTGTGCTTGTTAAGCAGTGTTAAAAGCCTCAGTTTTGTTCAGTCAAGCGCTGGTCATTGATGCAGTGTTCCTGTTTGTGAATGGTCCCTTGTTCCTTATTCCTGGTTCTTAGCTTTGTGCCTAGTTCCTAGTTTATATTTCATGTTCCTTGTCCCTGGATTTCAAATTTAATGTGCTTAATTGATTTCTGCTTCCTAGATTCCCTTTCTGTCTTCCTCTGTTTGCAGGGAGCATTTGTCAGTGCTTTCCTTTTTGATGCAACCCAGTGTGCCTGTGTTCTATATTTCTTTGACACTTCCCTTGCTGCTGTTTTTAACCTTGATGCTTTATTCTTTCCTCCTTATAGATTTTGCTTCCTGCCTTTTTCCTTGGATGGGTGGGAGAGGTTTGCCTTTGCAATTACGTTTTCTCTGCTCCTGTTCCTCTACTTTCTCTTGGAATCCATTCCAGGTTTTCCCTTGCACTTCTGCATTTATTTTCCCATTGATTATTAGGTGTGGTGTGCTGTTGTAGCTAGCTCATGTGTGAATGCCTATGTTTTCCTCACTATTCTGTAATCATTATTCCCACTTCCCCCTTTTCTTGAGTCTTATGTATTTAGTTATCCTCCCATTGCTGTTATAGCCTTTCCGGGTCCCTGTTTGATCAACAGGGTTTTTGGGCTTGCTGACATTCAAGTGGTATTTCTCGTCCTTGTGAGTTCTGTTTTTAAGTTACCTTATTCAATACCATCAAGAGTGTTAGCGCACAGATTCTGTTGTTGCTTGTCCTGTATGTGGGCTTAGCGCTGTCAGTACCTGTAACAGCAATTGTGGGTAAGGAGCTCGCCGACTTTACTTGTAACCATAAGGAGCTTCTAAGTGCTTACCCCGCATCCCTTTTTATATATTTGTATTGTTGTCACACTCTATTTGCACTCCTGGGTTTTAGTATACATGTGTTTTGGTTCCTGTGTGCATGTTGTTTGACTCAGAGCTATTCACTGTGTGATCTTGTGCACATTTGCTCTGCCATATTGTAAGTGACTTCAATCCAGCACTCCAACTAAGTCCATGCCTAGTCTGGGATGCCCAATGGAAGCCCTTATTTATATATTTTTTTATGTCAAAGTTCTTTAAATCTGGATGATGAACCCTTATATAACACCCCTCTCTTTGAATCCCCCTGACCTCACTGAGCCAAGAAGTAGGTTTGTTTTGCAAATTAAAAGGTTTATTTGAAGAATTGAACAATATATATATCACACTTTTATGAACAAAATAATATCTGAATAGCACACTTATGAAGATGGTAATCAACAATGGGTAATATTACAAAGTCAACAATCTCTTTAATCACTTAGGAGTAGGAATAGGAAGGATACTGTAGCAGGGAATATTTTATATGATTCAAGGAAATGCAAGATGGAAAGAATGCAACACAGAAATAAACTTGATATGATTTCAATCAAAAGATAATATGATCACTTTTTCCCCTGTGACTACTCACCCCCCCTATGCAATATGAAGAGATAGAAATGAGAGCACACAGGTTTCAAGAATACAATCAATAATGCAGTTCAATCCCAGTTCCCCCATCAAGCTTAGAGACAACAGGTATGATTTTAAACACAGGCAAAAATAGTTTTGAATGTGATTGTCATGAAAGGGAAAATATGCTAAAATGATTTTAATTCACTCAAGGAGATTCAGGATAAGTGATAGTTATTTTGGATTGGTTCAGGTCAACACTAGCAATGATTCAGGAATGATTATCAGATTGAAAACAAAATTCAGCAGTGGAAAGCAAGAAGCAACTATTTTGACAGAAAATGAAATTGAGCCAAATTGCAACTATTCCGCGATTACGGACAAACTATAAGGAAAGCTTAGGATCTTAGCTTCAAAATGACAGTTAAATTTCGGTTCTAGGACGTGCGGTTCAAAAGTTACGGAGGTTTTCGTGATGGTAGATTTTCAGAAATAAAGTAAAGATTTCAAAATGACAGATTGCGCTTTACAGATTTGGAATCACAGGATGGACACAGGATTCTATAAAGCAGTTCTGGATAAGTGGAATGGTTGGAATAAGATTACTTTAGACTAAGAGATGACTATGCACAGTTCTAGACTAGATACCCACTCCTAGGCTTGGGAATGGAATGGGCCCCGTCAAGATCTGGTCAAGGATTTGGCTGGGGTCTCTCGCCACCGGACAGTCTCGGGCACTGGGTTCTGCTCACAGCACAGACTCTGGTCTGGGTCTGACGGGTTCTGGATACAGCACTGCTCTCTCTGGGTCTGGATCTTGGTTCTAGCACAGGGTTCTTAGCAAGAAGCAAAACAGCTCAGCCCAGCTGTTGAAGGTGAGAGCCCCTGTGGAGTTTACGGGTTAGTCAGGTTGCTAGATTCTGCAGGCCTGCTGAGAAGGGTTCACCTGGTGAATTAGGCATTTCTGCTTCAAAGTTCTAGAGCTTGGTTCTAGAGTCTGGTCTCTGGATTTATGTGGAGTCTATCTGGAGTCTGGAGTCTTCCGTCCGGGTGCTTCACCAAGAATAGTTGAGTAGTGGAAAAGAGTGTGTCTCTGGGTCTCAGCAGTCCCTATTTATGTGTTTCCAAAGGTGGTGGGGAGGCTGATTCTACAATTCCCAACCCTCTAAGGATTTGATAGGTTAGAGGATTCCCTGTCCCCTGATTTGAGACAGGAGCAGTGTGTCATATGTGTCAGAGTGATGCTGTGTTTTATGGCTTAACTGAAATCCCTCTCCTTTGCTTTTTCATAGAAACTCTATTTTTCCCAAAAAACATATTTTCCTGATACACAAGTTGTGGCATGGGCGCTACTCCCGATGGGCCAGGACTGGCCCAGCGCCCTCGGAAGCAGACCCGTCTTCCACTACTCCGGACCCAGCAGACCCCTACAGGGGCCCTTTGGACCGTGTCCTGGCACCTTTGGCGCCAGGCTCATGAAGGGTTTCAGTCCCGACACACACTGGAAGCACTTCTCTGCTATTTAAACCACGCCCGATAGAAAACACGTGCTTCGCGTTATTCTGCAGCAGCAGCAGGACGCTCACCGAGTCGGCTCCTGCATTCCAGGTCCAGAGTCATCTTCAGCTTCCGTGCAGCAACCTGTGGATGAAGAAAGACACAGAACAATACTTACCAGATCCCGGAATCCAGTCACCGGCAAAACCTGCAAAGAATAAACATAAGGTTAGAAAAGTGCAACTCGCTCGCAGCCGCGCCCGCTTACCTGATCCATCCGTGATTGCAACGGAGCTAACCGCAGCCTTCTCTTCGGCAGCTTCTCTGCACCTGAAAGGCAAAGGACATAATTAAAAAGGGGTTCGGGTGAAGGCAGTCGCATTCATCTTAACTTACCAGTTTTTGCACGCGCAGAAGCGTCCGCATCAACCGCAGCATCCCGGCACCTGAAAACTAGAAAAAGGACATTATTAGAGGTGCCATTAAAAGCGGCCAACGATCATTATACTTACGTGCATCGGCACGTGCAGTGGCAACGGATATAAAGCCCGCAGCATCCCGGCACCTGAAAACTAGAAAAAGGACATTATTAGAGGTGCCATTAAAAGCGGCCAACGAACATTATACTTACGTGCATCGGCACGTGCAGCGGCAACGGAAAACTACGCCCACAGCATCCTGAGGCCTGAAACAAAGGAAAAGGGACATTATTGAGGTGCCCATCTTTTAAAGCTTAAAGACTACAGTATACTTACAGGCATCCGCTCGTGCAGTAACGGCGGCATCGCTCTTCGGGATCCCAGCACCAGTGCCACAACTAAGGCCGCAAAAGACTTGAGCCTCAACACTGAACTCATCCAGTGACGTAACTGGAATCCACGCACCCCTGCACCAGACGCAGGATGGAGAGCTCAGCATTTATACGCCTAAGGTGAGAGCTCGCCGAGACAAGTAGAAAGCTAGGCTGTGGGAGAAACTGGCGATTGGTGGAAGAAGGAATCCCATCAAACGGTGATTAACCCTTTTTCTTCCACCTGCAGAAAACTTACCTTGCAAGTCAGACATTCGATAAGAGGAAGCCCAGTCCTGAGAGTCGTCCGAGCTCTACGCTTCTCAATTGAAGAAACGATAGCAGCCCAGCCGGGATCAGCGCCTCCGTGGGAATCAGGTGAGCGTTACAGTTGTTCATAATACATATACACATCACAGCTTAATTAAGGCATGTCTCTGTTCAAGTCCCATGTTCTTACGAGCTTGGGTTCAGAAATGACCACTTATTCGTGCTTTTGGTGGGTTTCCCAATATTGGTTCTGCACCAAATTGTACACAGGCATACACACTCCATCTGATCACATCTCTGTAATTTTCTTGCCACTAGCATCAACATAGCAGCTACAAGTTGAATAAATTACGGGGTTTTGTCTTAGAACATCGCACAGATTTCAGCTTAGTCTTAAATTGTGAGTGGATTTTTCATTTTAAGAACCTCAAAGTTTTACATTTTTGTCAGTTCAGTGCACTTTGTTATAAGCATTTTTATAAAACATACATTTGCTTTCAATTCAATTCATATCTCAGTCTGGTCCGCCCCTAGAGCTGGGCTGAGTCAGATGGTCACATGTCTTGTTTCCTGCCAACACTTTGTTGACAGTTACACCCGAATTTAGCATATTCCTATTCAATCCAAAGAATCCACTGTCTTGACTGAGAGCAACAGGCCAGGGTGCCTCTTGCTAGTTCCTGTTCACACCACCCTGTCAATCTCTTGGCCCAGGGCAGGGGAAGCTTCCTTTGTACAGGGAAAAGGTGTGAAGGGTTCTCAGGGGAAGCAAGCCTTTTGGAGTTTTAACTGCATCAGGTTACTTTCTGCTCAATTGTAACATAGTTCCTTGTAAAAGAAATGACATTTATAAACTTAAAATAAGCAACATATCTTTAAATCAAGTCTTTTTCAGCATCAAATCAATGTGTGGCACTCTATATGGCATGTTGATGGAATTCTCTTCTTTGGCATATTTAACTTCTGAAACACAGCTCTCTTGTCAGAATTAAAAAATCGCCAGCACCTGTCAGAGGCGAGTAACGGTACTACACCCATTTTGACAGCTGTCTTTCCATCAGTATCTTTAAAATGGGATTTTGCTCTGATAGCATATGATTCTTGCTGACATTGGGCCTCATTACACGGTAGGCGGTAGGGGTTCACCGGTACCAGTAAGGGCACCGGTACCGGTAAACACCTACCGCCTTACTACGAGTTCCCTTTGCGGGACCCGACTTTAACGGCTGGTTTTACCAGCCGTTAAAGTTGGGTGCCGCAAAGGGACCTCGGAGCTAATTACGGTACAGCAATTTGCCATACCGTAATTAGCACCTTCCCCATTCCCATTATGCCCTATGGGGGCAAAAATGGGAATGGGGAAGAGCCTTGGTGAATGGGGAATTACCGCCCCGCTCACCTTGGAGTAGGGCGGTAATTCCGCCATCCACCAAGGGGGACACAGTAAAATACCAGCGGCAACCATGGCGCTAATAGCGCCATGGTTACCGCCTACCGTGTAATGAGGCCCATTGTATTGATGTGGATTCTTGCAGTAGAGTAATGTGGTACACTCAACAAAGAGGTTGGATCTTTTAGGTGATTTGTGAGCCATGATTTTAGCAATTCTTGACAATCAAGAAAACGGATTTTCAAACAGCTCTGTGTTTCTTTTTCAATCAGCATTGCTATTTCCAAGTGGTTTCAGGCTACTTTGTGGGTAGCCCGATGGTGGTTTTTGGCAGTGGTCTCATGTGTTACCACTGACATAGGCAAAAGTAGATGGTGGCCTATTTTTCAGGTTTTCACTGCGCAATTTCTGGTGATTTCTAGCGAGCAGCATGCTTTCCAGTGGCCATTATGATGTTTCTGCTGTCAGCAATGCACAGTGAAGTTGCAGGGCTTGGATGAGTGGGTTGATACATCTCACTGCCTTTGTACTCACCTGACAGATACAAGGAGATATGGTATTGTTTGTCTGAATTACAATGCAAATAGTCATTGATGTTAAACTAGTGTGTTGGTAGGGGGACCATTGAGGGCAAAGTGACACACTAGGCCCATCAGACCCCTGTAAATTGTCATTTTGTTTGCCATTTTGGCGAACACATATACAGGTTTGGAAATATTGGTAGGAATGAGGGCAGGTATTGTCTGCAGGTCGAAAAGCTCCTTGGATTCATTGTTACAGCTTTTTGATTTAAGTTAAATCTTCCCTCTCATCGAATCCATTAAGCAAATGCTTAGGTAGCGGGTGCTGGGCATCCAAGGGATTAAAAGAGATCAACAGAAGTTCATCACTTGCTGCCCAATTGGGGCTGCTGGTCCCAGGTAAGTGTCAGGCAACCAGACTTCTTCAGCATGATGAAATGTAACAAAGGTTACCTTCAGGAAAGCATTACATGTTGTACAGTGATTCTGAGGGATGGAATAAAGAGCCGTTGACACAACTATTGGGTACATATGCAAGGAGAAACACCCTTCGTCCTGTAGTTCAACCAATAAAACGATTAAAACATACAGAAACCAAGCGTGGCTGCAAATGGAAAACCAGCGTATTAGAGGATGTTCTCAGTTGCCGTTCAAAAGCATTTCAGAGAAGAGGATTGTGTATCTACATGCATTTTCCCCCATCTTTGTCCTTTGTTAATATGGTTTGGCTCAATGTTTTCACTGTTGTGATTCTCTGGGTGAAGCTGGCCTATGGAGCAGAATCAGACTTAGTAGGGATTTCAGAACTTACTGCAATAGATCCTCCCTTCCACTCTCAACCAGTGATGGGTATTAAATATTACAAGGTCCTTACATCCTAGAAAAGTCTTTTAGCCAGGTTTATGACCCATTGTGCACAATTTACACTATGCTTACAATAACGTGGATCTGCAAGTTTTAGGTTAGCGAAGTGATGTCATCAGTTTAGAATGTGCAGACTATTTTGACTCACCCATCCAACCTGTTCATTGTATTGAACCCATATATATAACCCTCCCCTTTCAAAACACATATGAATCTCACTGTGAAATTTCAGAATGAGGGGGGAGTACGAGAGTAACATTCACACTATTTTTATGGGAACATGAATGACTCATTTTAACTTGCTCTTATTTTCGAATTTAGTTTAAGTAACTACAGCCTTCAGAGAACATATGTTATCAAACTGATTATAATCATTCAGATCGGCTAAAAACGTCAACATATCGTAGTTCAATGTAACTTTCTGTGAAAACACGTTGGGTACAATTTAATGAGGCTATGATTTTAAAGAGCAGTGAGCTGAAATGCACAGAACGGCTATCTACACCATTATGCACACAACTCAGAAATGTTCTCACTTCATTGCAGTGAGATTGCACTATTTATTTCCCACTTAAATCAATGCATTTTGATAACACCATCCCAAACCACCCCCTTTTTGTGATTTAGCAGGAAAATATTTATAGCAGGCATATATCAGTTCTTTTGCAGATATCTCATACTCACTTTTGGTTAATCTTTAGAGGCATGAAGCCAGGAGAAATCGTCATATGTTCCGAGGGGTGTCTGTCATCAATGTATTCCCTTCTGCAGATCCCCATGTGCACAGGAGCCATCCCTGGAACAGGAACCTACCCTTCTGCAGCCCTTAAGTTGGTCTCCCTCCTTTAATCAATCCATCGGAAGCAGGTGATGTTCTTTCCTGCAGTTATTCACTGTGTCAGAATCCCTCTGCTCTCTACACTCACTGTTTTAAATCTCCATAGTTCCCACCTCGTGTCTTAAGTAGGTCATAGTATGTGAATGGCCAAGTTCTTTCTCTGTCCTATCTCACAGTTAACAAAACCAAAAAAGTGATGGATGGAAAGTTTAGAATTCATCTGAACCACTGGCGCTGCTCTGGGCAACATTCCACATCACAATTTTTTGGCCTGTCTGCACCATTGCAAAAGGGATCCTGCCATACGCAAATCAGTCAGGTACTGCCACCAACAGGAGAAGCCCTTCCCGAACTGCTAGGCCAGGTCCCCCTCTGAACGGAAACTCAAGCAATCCCAGACATGTTTCGGTTTTGTTGGGCCTCCTTGGTTAGGTTTAGCTTGGTTCCCTATGGCGCAGCGAGCAACAGAGCCACGTCTGGGCATGCCCTCTCTCACATAGGGAGACAAACTAAAACCAAAAAAGTGATGGGTGGAAGGTTTAGAATTTATCTGAACCATTGGCACTGCTCTGGGAAGCATTCCACACCACTGTTTTTTAGCCTGTCTGCGCCATTGCAAAAGGGGTCCAGGCATCTGCAAATCAGTCCAGTACTGCCACTTATGGGAACAGCCCTTCCCAAACTGCAGGGCCAGGTCACCTCTGCACAGAAACACTAGCAACCCAGACATGTTTTCGGCCTTGTTGGGCCTCCAGTGAGGTGCATCTTTGTTACCTATGGTGCAGCGAGCAAGGGACCCACGTCTGGGCATACCCTCTCTCACATAGGGGGACAAACTAGAACCAAAAAAGTGATGGGTGTTTTAGCCCGCCTGCGCCATTGCAAAAGGGGTCCAGCTATTTGCAAGTCAGTCAGGTGCTGCCACCTCCCCAAAATCATTCTGTGAAGCTGCTTCCAAAAGGTCCTCCCAAGCCTTATTATGGGATTCTTAATTTGGAATTTTCAATGAATTTATATCCTGACCTTAGTACCCCTATCTCATCCTCTTTACATACCTCTCATGATTTTAGGGCATTTAATTGTGGGTCTTAATCTCATGGGGCTCCAGGGATTGTGCCTCATTCAGTCAAATAATATTAGTTGTATCACACAGTTATGAGAGCGGGCTATATTCCCGGGTCATTTGGTTGTAGCACCGGATAGAAGCTCAGTGGCTACAACCAAAATGCTATAGCTAGCCCCAAGTCCCGCCAGTCCCGACATTAGTTTAGCCCGTGATCTTTTCCAGACCTAACAACACCCATAAGCCATCAAAACTGCCAAGCAGACATATTACTTGCAGCATATTTAGAAGGCTTCCAAACATTTACATTTTTGTATTGTTAACGAGCTAAGAATGCCTTGTGTTTTTAGGAAATCTTTAGAGGCTCCAGATTAGTTTTATAATTATTGGCTAATTTCTGGCCTTTAATTCGAGGCCAAATTAATTGAACATTGTTCAAAATGCTACATTATTGCAACAAAACGAAAAATATTTTGGATCCTCTGCAGGAGAGCTTTTACCTAGGCTGAGGCACTGAGATAGTACTGCGGGCAATACTTAATTATATCAGACTGCATTTTGAATCAAAGGGTTACAAACGCCTTCATCTGATTAGACATATCTACACATTAACATCAACTCTCATAGAATACCTTTGTCGAGGCCACCAGAACTAGGTATATCAAATTCAGCACTGAGTTGGTGCAGCACCCTTATTTAAACATCTCTCAATCAGTATCTCGTCCTCTTTCAGCTCAGAAACCCTCAAGCATTCATGTGCGGTTCTCCATTTGTCTGCACTGCAGCCCCTATTATTCAACATGTACATATACCCACTGGTCCAAATCATCTGCCCATGAGGGCAGAGTTTTACAACTGTCCAGATGATACACAACATTTTCTTAGACAAATTAATAAAACCTCACCTGATACAGTAAAACAATGTGCTTCATTATAATGTTGGCGGAACGGTATGAACGGTGCCGGTAAAACACTGGCACCGTTCATACCGTACCGCCGAATTACGAGTTAATTGCACCTACACCGTTATCAACGGTGTCGGTGCATCCATGCTCCCCACCCCCATTCTGCCTTATGGGGCAGAATGGGGATGGGGTGCCCGGCAATACCGCCACCCGCAAATGGGCAATTACCGGCCCATTTAACTCGTAATGGCCCGGTAATTGCCCATTCGCGGGTGCCGGTGCTAGTAGCGAGTTTGGCGGTAGCCGTGCCTGTAAAACAAGCTCGTAATGAGGCCCAATGTCTCCTGTATACTGATGGGTGGATGATGCACAATCAGTTTAAGCTCCACCCCACTAACAGAGAGATCATCATCTATAGGCCAAACATTGCACATTGGTCCCCTGATTTCGGGCATGGGGAATTGGACTCCCCTTCCATTAATAGTGATGTTATCAGAAAAGTGGGCTGTTTGACAGCAGGGTCCCATGTCACTCCTTGATTACCCAACTGTAGATCTAGGTTTGATGGATCCGCCTCCGGAGCTTTGGGCATTTGTTTGAATATTTCGATGCTACGCGTGCTGCTATTGTGCAGACACTTGGCTGATATATAAAATTACATTATGCCTTTAGATAGTCCAATCTGTGGCCACTAAGATTGTTCTTCATTTTGCATGTGATCATTCCGGCAAAGAGCTCTGCCCTCTGTGTGATCCATAAATCTATCTTTGGATCCTGTCCTTCATTTATATCAGGTAGGTCAAAATCTTTGAACCCCACAGAGCAATATGCTCCTGTGGATACTTTCAGCTAATCTTGTTCAGGTTTCAGCACGCCACAAGTGAAAGTTACACTATTTCATATCGTAGCACCCAAAAGTGGAATATGCTGCCCGAAGATCTTAGCTCCAATTCCTGACTTTTTACTCATCAGAAATAAGAGGAAAAATTCCTGTTTCCCGTTTATCCATACATCATAATACACTTACAGCTCAGTAGAGTGTGTTTTAGTGAAGCATTCCAGCACCAAAATGCCTGTGACCGTCATGCTTTATAAGTACCTTGCATAGCGTAATGTAACATAACAGAGCTGTCACACACTGGATAATCTGGGACCACGGTAAGAGGCCCAATGGACCATCCCAACAAATACATCCTTCCAGAGAAAAACCTTGACACTGGAAAGTAGAATGGATCAAGAGATGAGCAGGATGAGTGCTGTGGAGGCACCCTCGACAGCTGTAAGGCTGACACAATCAAATATCATTCTCACCCACACGTGATGATCTATCCCATCATATGCCATAGGACCATGCACCAACATCAAATGTCCATACTTGTCTTTATACTATAAATCATAGGGCACCTGGCGGGGTCCCGATTTACCCAGGCGGGTATACGTATTATAAACAAATAATCAGGATGAGGAAATCCAAAACAGAGACACAAAAGTGCTGTGTGTGTGTGTTTATTATGTACTCACACAGGAAGTAGTTAGTGGCTAAACAATTTACTTTACATTTCTTCCGATAAGCACGAAAGATGGTTGAAATCGACGGACGGACAAAGTTAGTTATACAGTAGTAGCACAAATAGGTGTTGGCCTCTGGAGTATGGAGGTCAAAACTACATTGGGACACATGTTTCCTTACAGATCGAGGGGGTATAAGAACCCACTGGTACAGGAAAAACACAAGCCTGAGACTGGGAATGGTCTGAGGCGTAGTAAACAAAAAGTGCACACAACAATCTTCGAATATGACAAATACAGGGTAGTGATATAGTTGTGTCACGTAGTTCGACACAGGGTGTGACATAGGGTGTGTTTCGGCCAAAGAAAGTGGCTAGGTTGGAGCCGTCTTTATGCTGGCCTTCGTCAGGAAATGGCACCAGTGGCGGTGCTGTCCGTGATGTCTGTGGGTGAAACAGAACTGTTAGGATCTCGGGTGGTTGTTCATAAAGTACTAAAGGTATTAAATACGGGCCAATTGGTGCCCAGGTCATACAACGCATGGTGTATCTAAAGATCAGCTTACCTACTGCAGGGTAGCAGAGGAGTGCTGTCGGGAAATCCACAATAAATACAGGATAACCGGTGCTATGCTGGCACTGGGTGGGTCGGCTGTAGTTTCCTAAAGGCCGACGTGGTTCAGAGTCTCACGGTACCGGAGTGGGCCGGTATTGGACCCAGGTCTAGAAGGAGAGTAGAAAAAACAGGTATATAGTAACCTATAGC
Organism: Ambystoma mexicanum; assembly: GCF_040938575.1. Lineage (NCBI taxonomy): Eukaryota > Metazoa > Chordata > Amphibia > Caudata > Ambystomatidae > Ambystoma > Ambystoma mexicanum. Next base: position 728,779,244 of record NC_090924.1, read on the forward strand.
AGTATGGATTCGAGAGTGCTGGGTGGTGTTAATGACCGGCACTCAAGGTGGCTGCATGGTCAACCGTGTCGAAATACCCTGTGCGTACACGGGTCATCAGGAAAATAAAAGGTGACCCTGGGTATGGTGGGCACGCTGGTCGGTCCTGTAATGGCTCCGAAATTACTGAGTGCAAAAGTGAGCTCAGTGGTAGTGCCTGGAGTACAGCGTAGGTGATGTGGAGATAGACTCGAGTGTGGTGCACGAGTAATTGATCTCAGAGGCTTTAAATTGTGGTATGTCCGAGCAACATAGTACCCAGCGCGGGGGTAAGTGCAGAAATGACCCAATTTGAGGGAACGCCACTAGTTCCCTGGATACAAGAAATGGTGTACCCTAATAAAAGACCAGAATAATGGTGGCTACTTGGACAACAGGAGCGATGCCCTGGTGAGCTGGTGGATGGGTGCCTCAAGTGAGACTAATCGCTACGTTACGAGTGGGCAGGATGTGTTGGTGCCCTTTGCAAGCTGCACAGCGTACGAGTCGAGGAGGGCTTAACGCGGTCATGATGGTGCGCTGCCGTGATGGACGGGGACTTCTGAGAGCCGTGTTAGTCGGAGGCCGAGGAGGCCGTGACAATCTGTATAAAACCCAACCTGTTGCTGAGACCAGGCAAATGGGAGCCTGTGGTCAAAAAGAGGCTGCCTGCGGGAGTCAATCAGATGGCTGTGCGTGGTATCCCAATCAAAGTGCGAGAGGACGCATGGGATGTTGGGTAATGTAGTCCGGTGGGGCGTGGGATGACCATTACTATTGGAGGACACATATAGACAGTGTAACGGTGAGGCCCGTGGGGCATAGGCTATTGCTCTAGATACAGTAAAAGTACAGAAGAAATTGCAGAAAAGATTCAACACCTAAACCTATACATTGTAGGATAGCGGACTTTTACCGGAGGCACCTACAAATGGTGAACACGGTTGACATTAGTGTGCAATTGTGTTTAAATGACAGCACAAAATAGCAAGCAAACCATAAGGTTGAAAAACATTGTTGCCCGAGGTGTAACGTGTTCATGGTAGTTGCACATTATAATTAATTGAGTGTTGTGGACAAACCGGTTGCGGTGTCTGTGGGTGCTCCCTCTTGGAGCTGGCAGGGCCCCTTGTTGGTGAGCAGGAGTGTGTTGACGGCCATGCTGGTGCCATGCTTGCGGGGCACTGGTTGTTCTCTAGAAGTGTTTCCATTCAACGGTTATGTTTAGACCGTTTTCAACCGAGTATAATTTGTGAACCCATTTTTGCTCAAGTCTGGTGAGGGCAAGGTTGATATCTCCTCCCCGTCTTTGCGGTAGGAGTTGCTGAACCACGGTCCATGTGAATTGTTCGTGGGTGTGTTTCTTCTTGGTGAAGTGTTCGACCAAGGGCTTATCCTCAATTTGGTTCCTAATGCACGATCTGTGCTCATTAATCCTTTGTTTGACAGGTCTAATGGTTTTGCCAATATAGACCAAGTCACAGGGACACTTGATGGCGTAGATCACGTACTTGCTCTCGCAGTTGGTGTGGCTGTTCTGTTTCCATACCAGATTCTTGTGAGTGAAAGTTTTACTGTTGGTTGTAAAACGGCAAGCGACGCATTGTCCGCAACTAAAATGGCCTACTACTGGCGGAAGGTTCCACAGGGTTGTTGCTGGTTTGGTGGGTTCTAGAAAGGTATGGACCAGGGAGTCTCTTAGATTTCTGCTCTTCTTGAATGCGAACAGTGGTTTCTTGGCAAGGGTGCCTTCGTTCTTGACCAGATGCCAGTGTTTGTTGATGGTATTTTTATAAGGTTGCTGACTGGATTGTACGTGGTTACGCAAACGGTTCTGTTGATAGGGTCTTTCTCTTTGGTAGTTAGGCAAAGGGAGCGATCGGTGTTTGCTGCTCTTTTTTTGGCTGTCTTGATTGACTTCCTTGGATAGCCTTTCTGTCCCAGGCGTGTTTGCAGTTGTTGTGCATGGAAGTTAAATTTCTCTTTGTCAGAGCAGTTTCTCCGGATGCAGAGAAATTGACCATACGGGAGATTGTATTTCAACCCTTGCGGATGGTAACTCATGAAGTGGAGTAGGGTATTCCTATCGGTGGGTTTTCTAAAGAGTTCTGTCTTCAACATCTCTCCGGACCGATATATGTGTAAGTCGAGAAAATTGATAGCTTGATAGTCCCATTCAATGGTGAACTTGATGTAGTCGTTCCGTGCGTTGAGCCATTGGTGGAAGGCTAGTAGTTCTTCAATGCTTCCTTCCCAAATGAGTAATACGTCATCGATGTATCGACGCCAGACCTTGATGTGTGGTCTGTGGGGATTGTCGTTGTGGTAGATATGATCCTCTACGTATTGTGCCATGTATAGGTTGGCGACGTCTGGGGCAAAAGTGGCACCCATACTGACGCCTTTTATTTGCTGGTACATCTGTTGGCCGAATAAGAAGAAATTCTCTCCCATGGCGATCCGGATGCACTCGACCAGGAAGTTGGTAGGTATGGTTGAAGTGTCGGCTCGTTTTTCAAGGCATGTTGCCAAAACCTGTAGGGAGTAGCCGCCATTATTCTGGTCCTTTATTAGGGTACCCCATTTCTTGTAACCAGGGAACTAGTGGTGTTCCCTCGAATTGGGTCATTTCTGCACTTACCCCCGCGCTGGGTACTATGTTGCTCGGACACACCACAATTTAAAGCCTCTGAGATCAATTACTCGTGCACCACACTCGAGTCTATCTCCACATCACCTACGCTGTACTCCAGGCACTACCACTGAGCTCACTTTTGCACTCAGTAATTTCGGAGCCATTACAGGACCGACCAGCGTGTCCACCATACCCAGGGTCACCTTTTATTTTTCTGATGACCCGTGTACGCACAGGGTATTTCGACACGGTTGACCAAGCAGCCACCTTGAGTGCCGGTCATTAACACCACCCAGCACTCTCGAATCCATACTGCTATAGGTTACTATATACCTGTTTTTTCTACTCTCCTTCTAGACCTGGGTCCAATACCGGCCCACTCCGATACCGTGAGACTCTGAACCACGTCGGCCTTTAGGAAACTACAGCCGACCCACCCAGTGCCAGCATAGCACCGGTTATCCTGTATTTATTGTGGATTTCCCGACAGCACCCCTCTGCTACCCTGCAGTAGGTAAGCTGATCTTTAGATACACCATGCGTTGTATGACCTGGGCACCAATTGGCCCGTATTTAATACCTTTAGTACTTTATGAACAACCACCCGAGATCCTAACAGTTCTGTTTCACCCACAGACATCACGGACAGCACCGCCACTGGTGCCATTTCCTGACGAAGGCCAGCATAAAGACGGCTCCAACCTAGCCACTTTCTTTGGCCGAAACACACCCTGTGTCACACCCTGTGTCGAACTACGTGACACAACTATATCACTACCCTGTATTTGTCATATTCGAAGATTGTTGTGTGCACTTTTTGTTTACTACGCCTCAGACCATTCCCAGTCTCAGGCTCGTGTTTTTCCTGTACCAGTGGGTTCTTATACCCCCTCGATCTGTAAGGAAACATGTGTCCAATGTAGTTTTGACCTCCATACTCCAGAGGCCAACACCTATTTGTGCTACTACTGTATAACTAACTTTGTCCGTCCGTCGATTTCAACCATCTTTCGTGCTTATCGGAAGAAATGTAAAGTAAATTGTTTAGCCACTAACTACTTCCTGTGTGAGTACATAATAAACACACACACACAGCACTTTTGTGTCTCTGTTTTGGATCTCCTCATCCTGATTATTTGTTTATAATACATACTTGTCTTTATACTCATGCGCCTCTATCATTCTTTGTGTAGTTGTTGCAGGTACGCCTGAATTACTGATGATCCCATTATACCCCTATGTGTAGGAGCTTAGCCCTGCCGAAGTGTAGTAGGATACATTAACCTAGCATGGCAGAGCTATCCGCCGCTGATGAGTGTAAGTTAAGGTGGATGTTTGTGAGAGGGTACATATGGGCATCTAAGGTGTTGGGAAGCAGGGGCGATCGTCCCAGGCCCCCAAGAGGTTTCAAATGCGGCAAAGGCCCAGATCTGTGTTGTAGATGTCAGAGAGTATTGGGGGAGGGGGTGGCGATAGAAGCTGGATTAGGAGGTAAATTACAGTGAAACTGGGTGTAGAGTTTAATAGAATTAGAACGCCATCTTGGAAGACAGCAGCCATCTTTTAGCTTAAGCCTGGATTTACGCTGCAGTCCTGATGACAGATTCAAGCGTAGGCCATAGAAATACATGTAAGAACGTGAAAAGGAGCTGCAGCCTGGGCGGTGGTGGGGAAGGCCAAAGCTATAAACCTTGCATTATCTCATAGTGTTAATACATGTAACTGAGAATAAATGCACCAAGCAAGGCCGTGAGGGGGCAGAGAACAGCAGTTATCACATGAGATGGAGGGCACAAGCCTCCGACCAGCCTGGCCCAAACCCTAAGTTATAGTGACCTGGTGCCCCCATCCCAAGACCCTAGCATTCCAGCATACCAGCCAGCCCAAGACCCCAGACCATAAAACTGTTCAAACACCCATTTGTTATAAAGATCACAACAGAGCATTGAAGGTCCCTGTGATTTGTGCTGCGAGGTGCCAGGGAGGGAAAGTAACAAATTTAACGCTCAGAGTGGGAAGACCTGGAATGATGCTTATGTGTCTGGGATCAAGTTGGGGTTTGATAGACAACATGACCTCGAATGTAGCCTTAGCGGACATGTCTGCAGTACCAGGTGCACATCAGACTACTGATAGGGCATGCTACGAGTTTCACATTTAATTTCTAATTATCGAGCCTGGCACCTGATTATGAAGTGAGAAGAGCCCAGCATGGAAGAAGACAGACAGGAGAAGCTGGGACCAATGCATCCCATATGGAGCAGGCCGCTTATGTATAGGGTCGCTCCAACCAGCAACAAGGGTCTTTAACCTATGGGATGAACGTCAGTTGTGTAGCTTTTTGCCCTTATAAGCTGCCGTCCATGTTGGTTTTGTTAGAGCGCTCCATGGCAACAGAGTTCTTTGCTATTGCGTACTTGCTCTTTATGAGAATAAAAACTTGTTCTCCTTGCAAGAGATGTGCTGGGCATTTTTCCCTAGTGGGTTGTATTTTTTCTGGGGTGAGCGTTGAGGGTGCTTTTTGGTGACTCCGACATGATCCAGATTGCTCTGCACAATACATGGGCTTCCAGGCCGCATCCCTGGAAGGGCCGCACCCACCTGCACTGACCAGTCTTAAGTGCACAACCTGCAGTAGTGTACAGGAGTCATTTTTACAGAATTCCTGTCTCCTCTTTGGAGCAGGGCGCAGGCCGTTATTGGGACCCTGTAATGGAGGAGCTCGGGTGAACATGCAGATCTAAGTACACCTCATGTGGGCGACAACAACGAGGGGGTCAGCTAAGAGGGAAGGGGGAAAGATGGAGAAACGGTGTGGGTGCAACGGTGTAGTGTGTGGTAGAGGGAGAAAGGGTGGAGGAGTTGAGGAGCGTGGAACGACCATGTGATGTTCTTTTACAGTTTTATTTATGTTATTAGTATAAGGATATTGTTGTTAGAATACGAGGTGAGAAATAGCGGTGTCAGATCCTTTCCGAGCTCGGAGAGAAGGTGGGGCCATATTTTTTATGTGTGATAAGAAGAGACAAAAGTAGGTACTCTGTATAATTAGAGAGCTCGTATTCCTGTGCCCAATATATGCCGGGTGGGGGAATGAGACAAAGTAGTGATTGTTGTTTTAGTTTGTTATTTTTGTTGGATGTGTTTAGTGTATTAAATATTATTTGTGTAACCGGTGGGGGCTAAGGGACGTCCTGCAGAAGCAGTGTGAGTATGAGCAGTGAGAGACCATGTGCGGGCCAGGAGTGGAAACGGGGCGACTGGGGGGCCGGAACAAAGAACCGGTAGTGACATTTGTCTCAAATTGTGCACGAATGATAGCGTGGTGTTCAACAAAAACAATCATTAGCATGGGGATAATGTCTCCATTGGAATACAGGTATAGCACTTTGCAGTTGTATAGGGACAAGATTGAGAAGTACCACAAAGAGTAGTTGGCGGAGACACCGGGAGGGAAGCCCCGCCCATGGCCAGAGCAGGGTACAAATGACAGGGGAATACTGGACCATATGTCTACGTTCCTAGAGGTCAAATATAAAGGTAAAAAGCTGCAGAGGAGGAAAGAGATTTTAGATCGATAGAAGATGGTGGAGGATGTAGAAGATGATGATTTGTGCAGACCCCAGGGTGTTTACAATCCGGCTGCAGGTGTAGTTCAATCGCCAGCCCCCGGGGCAGCAGGAAAGCCAGCACCTAAAAGAGGCCTTTACCCACTGGCCACCCGCCCAGCCACAGTATACACCAACCCAACGTATGTGCCTGTGCCCCCGACTGCACCCCATACCATAATAATGACACAACACTTAATATCACAACACAGCAAGATACCAAGCCACAAAAGGACTTAGAAAATGCATTAGGATTGGAGCAAGCAGACTTGACAATGCTGAGGGCTCTTAGGGAAAAGCAAACAGGGATGTGGGCTGGACGAGTGGAGGGCAGGAGATATTTTGTTTAGGTTGGACAGCATTGCCATAAAGGATGTGCATATAGAGAAGGGGAAAGACAGTGATCGAGGAGCAGGGAGTGTAGGTTATGGGATAGTCAGGACAGACAGGGATGCAGGCAGCAATTAGTTGGATGGAGAGTGGAACACCATCAATGAGTTAGATGATGAGGAGGAGCAAGAGGCACCAAAACTACCCCACGGGTGGAGAGTTTGTGGCCCAAACAGGTGAGGAATAGGTTTGGGCGGATAGCAGTGGCTCGGAAAAAGGGAAGTGACAGACAGAAAGTAAAGTGAGGAGTGGGCACGCAGCTACTGCAGCTACCGCAGGTACACAAAGGCCCCGGGAGGGCTCAATATGTGCCCTGGGCCCAGGTGAATAAGAATAACCTAATAAAAGCACTCCCGCCCCTTACTTCTGGGGCGAGGAAGTGGATATACTCATTCAAGAAACATACTGCAGGGATCCCATTAGCTGTGGAATGGTCATTGGATGTTTGGTAACTCTACATGGAGTAGGCAGTGTTTGCCATCCTCGAATGATCTAAATCAACATTGACCACGCAACGGGCATCTGCATAAGAGGTCACCTTGTCTAGCCCACACATACAGATAGTGAGATGCATAACTGTAAACCCGGCCACGTTCCTTATGGAAATGTCTACTGACGAAGACCTTGCAATGCATGACTGTGTGAATTTTGAGGGAGAGGAGGAGGACATCCCCAAAGCAATGAACAGCCCACTCGAGGGGGCAAAGGTCCTCTTTTTTGATGGATCAGTGACCATTGACCAGGGGACAGGTTTGCGGCATTCTGGTGCAACAGTTGTCCACCTAGTGGATGGAGAATTTGAAGTGATTGTACAAAAGAGATTGCCTATGCATTATTCGGCCCAAGCAGCAGAGTTTATAGCGCTCATCAAGGTGCTCCTAGTGTCCCAGGGTTGTCATGTGACTGTCTACTCTGACTCTGCCTATGTCACCACCACGGGTCACTCTGGCTTAGCTCAGTGGAAGTGCAGGGAGTTTAGGAGGGCTGACGAGTCCCCATTACAGCATGCCACATTACTAGATAAACTAATTGATGCACTTTCACAGCCTTCCATGGTGGCGGTGGTAAAATGCACCGCCCATACCAATAATACAGATGAGGTCTCAGTCAGTAACGTTGCTGTGGATGCGGTAGCCAAGCAAGCGGCATATCTGTCATGATGTCTACCTCCAAGGAGCCAGGTCCGACCCAGCAACCCCAGAGGCAGGCATCATTCCCCCCAGGGAAGTGCCAGCGGGCTCAAGCTGGGGCCCTTTGGACACAGTCCTGGCGCCTTAGGCGCCAGGCTCATGTTGGACCCCTGTCCTGGCGCCCTAGGCGCCAGGCTCATAAAGCTAGACATGTGTTCAAGTGTTTTAATGTGCACTTACCTGATGCAGACCATGCTGCTACATCCAGGCCCTCTTGAGGCCTGAATGGAACTACTTTACCTGTGGGACTACTTTCCACCTGGGTGTGGCCGGGGAAGGATACATACCTGATCGGTGGAAGGATACATACCTGGAACTTCTACCAAAGCTATTTAAACCACGCCCGATCAGCAACTCACGCTTTGCGTTGTTCTGCTCCTCGCAGCTGGACGCTCACCGTGTCAGCTCCTGCATCTGGACTTCAGCCACGCCTGTCAGCTTCCTGGGTCACCTGCTAAGAGAGAATTGGAGAGAAAGAAGACCTTACCTGCTAAAGCTGCATCACGGAGACATCACACCAACGATCCTGAAAGGGAAGACATCATTTTTAAAAGCATTTCGTTTCGATCGCTGCAGCGCTGCATTTCACTCACCTTTCCTGGGCACCTCCATCTTCAGCAGCGATCATCCGGATCCGCAGCCACTTCCCAGAGCCTAGAGAGAAAAAGACAAGAACACAAGGTGAGAGAAGGAAGGGAATAGGAAAAGCTCAGTTTCCTTCTAAGACTTAACTGTTGGGTCATTCCCATTTCATTTTGGGTCCTGCCGCTTCCTGGCATTCCGGACCCCGGCCCCTATGGGGAAAAAAGACAAAGACATTGAATGAGCAAATGCAAAGACATTACCCGAACGCTCATCCAGAACTTACCTGTCATTTACTGGAACTGCACGTTTCACTTCGGGTCGGCGCCATATCTCCGGCATTCCGAACCCCGGCCCCTAAGGGGAAAAAGACATAAGCGTTAGCGCTTGCTGCAATAAGACAATGAACATTATTATTAAGCTTGAACTTTTGAACTTGCTACAGAACTCTTACAGCGCCTTACCTGAATAGTCAAGATTATTTGAACTCCCATCAAACCTCAATCCAGTGAAGTAACTGGGTTTCAACGCGCCCATGCATCAGAAGCAGGATGGAGAACTCATCCTTCCAGACCCTAAGGTGAGACTTCACGGGGAATCGTGGAAGGGTATCGTGGAGGGTTGGAAGGGAGTGGGAGGCTTGAGCATTATTCCGTCAGTAGGTAATACTCCCTTTTCACGCACAGGGGAATATTCCTGCGAGCCAGAGAAGCCAGAGTAGAGGGGCCCTACCTGTCCATCTTCAGAGTCCTGCGCTTCACCATTGAAGAAGCATCAGCACTCGAAGCCAGACCTGCGCCTCCGTGGGAATCAGGTGAGCGTGACAGAACGTGAAGCCTACCCACAATTTCCCACCCGGGCGCTATGGAGACTTCCGAGACAGATCAGCTGGCCCAGCTTTTGGGGGAATTACGGGCAGAAGTGCACTCAGCCCGCCAGGAGACTAACGCTCTCAAAAGAGAACTGATCCTATCCAAGGAAAGAACAGATGACCTGGCCAAAAGGTTATTGCAGGCCCAGGCAGGGCACACTCCTTTACCTAATTCCGGAGGTACTTCCACATCAATGGGTTTGAATAACCCGGTTCAAACCGGTACAAATCAATCTACCTGGACACATGCCTTTGGCCCGCCTGAACGTTTTGCGGGGGATCCCAAGAAATATGCCGTCTTTATGAACCAATGTCGTTTACACTTTCTATGCAGACCCGGGGCCTTCCCTAACGACCAGACCAAGGTAGCCTTTATACTATCTTACCTCAGTGGCAGTGCTGCCGATTGGTCTATTCCATTGGTAAATCAGGATGATCCCATTCTCCAGAATTTTCAGGGTTTCCAGGCCAGCATGGAAAGATTGTTTGCTCGACACTCTCAAGGACAGGCCCTTGATAACGAACTGCTATCCTTACAACAAGGTAATCAGGATCTCCTGTCCTACGTTGCCACCTTTAATAGACTGGTTGTGGAAACTGGATGGCCAGAAAACAAAAGGATCACATTGTTTCATTGAGGCCTGCGCGGAGAGCTTAAGGATGTTCTAGCTCAGATAGTAGATCCACCCCAGGTCTGCGCAGACTACATAGACTTGGTGGTTCAACTTGATCACAGACTTCAAAATAGAAAAGCAGATCGGTTCAAGTACGAAACCTGAGTACCGATCAAAACCCACGCTAACTCCAAGAGTACCGACGTACCCGAACCTATGCAAATCGGCGGTGTTAAAGGACCATTAACGCAGAAGGAACGAGAGAGAAGGTGTCATGATCTCTGCTTCCAAAAGGCCAGGACTTACTCAACTCCCTTGGAAGCAGACCCATAACCCAGGTTCCGAGTGCCAGCCAGTCCCAATTGGGACCTTTTGGACCCTGTCCTGGCGCCAGTGGCGCCAGGCTCATAAATATGCCCAGTCCCAGCGCTGCAAGCGCCGGGCTCATAATGCTTGGGTGGACTTACCTGCAGCAGACCATGCTGCCTACTTACCTGCCAGTTGAACCCCTGATCCTCTTCTGTTTGGGACTACTTTTCCTGTTGGGTGGGGCAGGAGCCACTCCCTAGGTTCAGAACACTGGAACTCTTCTGGAAAGCAGGAACTCTTTTCTTACCTAGGCGTGGCTGTGGAAGGAGACACCTAAGCACTACAGGAGGCTATTTAAACCACACCCGATGGATGAATCTTGCTTTGCGTTATTCTGCATCCTCTGCAGCAGAACGCTCATCGTGTCTTCTGCATCTGATCCTGGGCCTAAAGGGAAAAGGCTTACCATCCTGAATCCAGTCTTCAGCAACATCTATAAAGACAAGAAAGAACAGGTTAGCACTACGGTCTTCAGTGACAGCGCATCTCTTACCTGGTCCATCGGCTGTCATCAACGCCTCGCGCAGAATTCCTGCATCTAAAAGACAAAGGCTTACCTACTCTTCACGCGCTCCGGAGGTCATCGCACTGCATTCCGGCATCTGAAAGACAAAAGCTTAACAACTCTTTGTACGCTCCGGAGGCCTTCGGCGCTGCATCCCGCATCTGTAAGACAAAAGAAGGTGCGTTTAAAGACATTGGGTAAGCTTCAATACTCACGTGCCATTACTCCATCCACGCCGAACTCAGTGGGCATTCCGGCATCCTTCAGCAGCTCCGAACTGGTACCTGCAAAATAAAAGGACAGTTAGTGCGCATCGTGAAGCAAGCAACAAGCGCTTACTTACGCGCTTCCAGGCGCTTCTATTCCGCATACGGGTCCATCCTCAACTCACTTCAGCCAGTCAACCGCCATCGCCGGAACCCTGCAAAATAAGAGACAGCATTACAAAAGACTTTTAAAGACATTTGAAATATTCGGAACTCACCGTTCGTGAAGTAAACGACGGACAGCAGTCCTCTGAAGTCAAGAGGCCTGCGCTACCTATCCAGTGAAGAAACTGGTTACAGCACCCTGCCCCGAGGCAGATGGAGAGCTCGGCGTTCACTTACCTAAGGTGAGAGCGTTAACCTTTGGGGTTCTACAGGAGAGGAGAAAAGGAAAGAGATAGGGACACCCCAATAACCCCAGTTCATTAATCCCATATTTTCTATCTGCAGACATCTTACTCTTAGAGTCAGTCATACAGTGCACAGAGGTCCAGCCCAAAGAGCCAACCGGGTGGTGCACATCACTTTTGAAGATACGGTAGTCGCCCAGTCAAGACCGGCGCCTCTGCGAGAATCAGGTGAGCGTTACAGAACGCAAAGCCTACCGCAAAACTCTCGCCCAGGCGCTATGGAAACCTCGGATACCGACCACCTAGCCCGGTTACTTGGGGAACTAAGGGCAGAAGTGCATGCAGCTCGTCAGGAAACAAATGCTCTAAGAAGGGAACTAATTATTTCCACGGAGCGAACAGACGATCTTGCTAGACAATTGCTACAGTCACAAGCCGGACATACCCCGTTACCCGCATTAGGGGCAAATCTTCCTTCAACATCCCCTATGAATCCAGTGCAGATCAACCTACCTGGGAATGTACCTCTGGCTCCGCCCGAACGATTTTCTGGTGACCCAAAGAGGTTTGCAGTATTTATCAATCAGTGCCGGTTGCATTTTTTATGCCGGCCAGCAGCCTTTCCAACTGATCAAGCTAAAGTAGCTTTTGTGCTTTCGTACCTTAGTGGCAATGCGGCAGACTGGTCGATCCCTCTAGTTAATCAAGATGATACGGTTCTCCATGATTTTCAAGCCTTTCAGCTTAGTATGGAAAAACTGTTCGCATGACATTCACAGGGGCAGGCCTTGGACAATGAGCTTCTTTCGTTGCGACAGGGTAATCAAGACCTTTTGGCTTATATTGCATCTTTCAACAGACTAATAGTGGAAACTCAATGGCCTGAGGACAAAAGGATTACGCTGTTTTATAGAGGTCTACGTGGAGAGCTCAAAGACGTTTTAGCCCAAGTAGTGAATCCCCCACAAGACTGTTCGGATTATATAGACTTAGTCGTTCAAATAGATCACAGACTGCAGAACAGGAAGGCCGATCGTTCCAAGTTTGATGCTCGAGTATTTTCCAAACCACCAACTCCTTCCAAAGGAGTAGACTCCGGGGAACCCATGCAAATAGGGGGCCTGAAAGGACCACTAACACAAAAGGAGCAGGAAAGGAGAAAACAGTTGCAATTATGCCTCTATTGCGGAAACTCAGGGCACTTTCTTCGAGACTGTCCGGTGAAACCAGCCAAGAAGGCGGTAGGAGCTGCAGTTACCAAGGTCACAAACTCTGAGCAGGGAAACAACCTCGCCCGACAAGAATAGAGGTCCTCTTGCCGAGCGTTAAAACCCGTTCCGTGACCTCGCATTTCGTGATACCTATGGTCCTCATTAGCCCTGATCATCCATATCGATTACATGCGATTGAAGCTTACGTCGACAGCGGTGCCATCGGCAATTATGTGGATCAGGAAATGGTTTTGAGGATGAATCTAACTCTTTGTCCCAAGGCTGTAAAGGACGTCATTACTACGGTGGATGGTACGGAGATAGCCTCCGGACCAGTAACGCATACCACTCAAGAAGTGACGCTAGTAAGTCAAGATGGACACCATGAGAAGAACGTGTTCGATGTGATCAAGGCCCCTCAGTTCCAGATTATTCTAGGGATACCTTGGTTAGAAAAACACAATCCTCGGATCGATTGGCGAGCAAGAACGGTTCAGTTCCCAGAATGTGTCTCTACTTGTCACCCTCCACCTGGTGTTGCTCTAGCAGCAATTTCTTCGGAGACTCCCCAGTTACCTCCCGAATACCTAGAATTCCAAGATGTTTTCCGGAAGGATCAGGCTAACTCTCTACCTCCTCATAGGTCTTATGACTGCCAGATAGACCTGATACCTGGATCTACTCCTCCGTGTAGCAGAATGTATGCCCTCACCGAGCCTGAGAACCTTCACCTCCGACAATACCTGGATCAATACCTAGCGAATGGGTTTATTCGTCCTTCTAAGTCCCCTGCTTCTTCAGCTTTGTTCTTCGTTCCAAAAAAAGAAGGGGACCTTAGAACTTGTATAGATTACCGCGCCCTGAACCAGATCACCGTTAAGAATAGATATCCGTTACCTTTAATCCCTGAACTCCTGGACCAAGTCAGAAGAGCATGCATATATACAAAGCTGGATCTTAGAGGAGCCTACCACTTGGTACGAGTAAAAGAGGGCGATGAATGGAAGACGGCCCTCCGCACCAAGTATGGGCTATTTGAATATCAGGTCATGCCCTTCGGGCTTTGCAATGCCCCGGCCGCCTTTCAATATTTTATGAACGATGTCCTCAGAGAACTCATAGATGTATGTGTTGTCGTTTACATTGACGACATCCTCGTTTATTCTTCATCGGAATCGGAACATCGGAAACATGTGAAAATGGTCCTCGAGAGGTTGCGTCAACACAGACTTTTCGCTAAGTTGGAAAAATGTGTTTTCAACGTGACTGAAGTTGAATTCTTGGGATTCATATTATCACTTAGCGGAGTGCGTATGGATTCAAGGAAGGTCGATGCAATTCTCAAATGGCCATCACCATCATCCGTAAAAGGGGTTCAAAGCATGTTAGGCTTCGCCAACTTTTACCGCAGGTTTATCCCCGAATTCTCTCGAATAGTCCAGCCCATCACCGCCTTGTTAAAGAAAAACAAACGTTTTGAATGGTCCACCGAGGCGGAACAAGCTTTCCAGAATTTGAAGACAAAGTTTATCTCTGCACCAATTCTAAAACATCCTCGCCCCGAACTACCCTACATCGTTGAAACTGATGCTTCGAGCCTTGCCATGGGGGCAGTTCTATCACAGAAGGACCCAGTAACCAATCAGTTACATCCCGTGGCATTCTGGTCTCGCAAATTCTCGCCTCCTGAGATCAATTACACTATTACTGATAAGGAACTTCTGGCTATCAAGTCTGCCTTTAAGGCTTGGCGGCATTATCTTCTGGGGGCCCGACACACCGTTACTGTGATTACGGATCACCGAAACCTGCAATATCTGAAAACCGCAAAAACCCAATCCTCTAGACAACTCCGTTGGGCACTATTCTTTGCCGAGTTTGACTTCATAATTACCTATCGACCTGGTACAAAAAACCGTAAAGCTGATGCCCTTTCTCGGATGGGAGTGGAGGAACACTTGACCAACCCTAAACCTGTACCTATCATTCCCGAACAAAGAATTCTGGGTGTAATAACCACACAATCCATAGAGGAAATTAAGGATAAAACCAGGCAATTTATAACTCCAGCAGAAATACAGAATTGGCATCTGCAGGGAAAGGACTTTGCAGTAAAGGACAACTTATTGTATTTCCAAGAACGATTATACCTGCCCAGCACAGATTTACAGAAAAAGGTGATCTCTTGTTATCACGAGTCTCTAATGGAAGGACATCCCGGTATGGCCAAAACCTCAGAAAAGATCAAGCGCTACTTCTGGTGGCCGTCTTGGAAAAAAGATATCAGAGACTTTATAATGTCCTGTGGAGTATGCGCCCAAAACAAGAGTCAAAAGGAAAGACCAGCTGGCCTCTTACGCCCTATTGACATCCCACCTCGCCCTTGGCATACGCTTTCTATGGACTTCATCACCGACCTACCTCCATGCTCCGGATACAATACGATCCTGGTAATCGTGGACTTATTCTCCAAGATGGCGCATTTCATTCCACTCAAAGGCTTGCCAACAGCAACAACTCTGGCCCGAGAATTTCTCGAAAACATTGTCCGACTGCACGGTTTTCCTTCAGTGCTAATTTCGGATCGAGGTAGTCAATTCATTTCTCATTTTTGGCGAAGTTGTTGTCGGTCGGCTCAAATTGATGTGAGATTATCGACCAGTCACCACCCTCAAACCGACGGACAAACCGAGAGGACCAATCAAACTCTGGAACAGTATTTACGCTGCATGCTGCAACAAACTGAAAAAACTTGGAAAGATATCCTTTGGATAGCCGAATATGCCTACAACAACTCTGTCCACTCAGGAACTGGGAAAACCCCGTTTTTTCTTTTATACGGCTGTCACCCTCGAACCTCAGAGTTGGATCCACCCCAAGATCTTGGAACACCAGCAGTAGACTACCTGCACTCTACAATCACCCAAGCTTTTAAGGAAGCCGTTTCTCACCTTCAAAGGGCTAAGGAACAATACAAGAAAGGAGCAGATCAACATCGGAAGGAAGCCCCCCAATATCAAGTAGGAGATCAAGTCTGGTTATCCACCAAATATCTACCTCTAAAAGGACCACGCACATTCAACCCAAGATACCTTGGTCCCTATTCCATCACTACCATAGTAAACCCAGTAGCGGTCAAGTTGGACTTGCCCCCTCACATGAAGATACACCGGTCTTCCACGTCTCTCTTTTAAAACCCGTGCAACCTCAAACCCGACTAACTAAATCCCCAAAACCTATCCTAGTTGATGGAGAACTTGAGTTTGAAGTCAAAAGCATCCTGGACTCCAAGATCTCCAAATCTAAGCTATTTTACCTAATTGACTGGAAAGGCTACGGCCCTCAAGAAAGATCCTGGGAACCTGCAGAATATGTCCACGCTCCTCGTCTAATCAAAAGATTTCATCAAACATTTCCTGACAAACCAAAACCCCCGGGGAAGCCCGGTTTGGGAGGGGCCTTGAGGGGGGTACTGTCATGATCTCTGCTTCCAAAAGGCCAGGACTTACTCAACTCCCTTGGAAGCAGACCCATAACCCAGGTTCCGAGTGCCAGCCAGTTCCAATTGGGACCTTTTGGACCCTGTCCTGGCGCCAGTGGCGCCAGGCTCATAAATATGCCCAGTCCCAGCGCTGCAAGCGCCGGGCTCATAATGCTTGGGTGGACTTACCTGCAGCAGACCATGCTGCTTACTTACCTGCCAGTTGAACCCCTGATCCTCTTCTGTTTGGGACTACTTTTCCTGTTGGGTGGGGCAGGAGCCACTCCCTAGGTTCAGAACACTGGAACTCTTCTGGAAAGCAGGAACTCTTTTCTTACCTAGGCGTGGCTGTGGAAGAAGACACCTAAGCACTACAGGAGGCTATTTAAACCACACCCGATGGATGAATCTTGCTTTGCGTTATTCTGCATCCTCTGCAGCAGAACGCTCATCGTGTCTTCTGCATCTGATCCTGGGCCTAAAGGGAAAAGGCTTACCATCCTGAATCCAGTCTTCAGCAACATCTATAAAGACAAGAAAGAACAGGTTAGCACTACGGTCTTCAGTGACAGAGCATCTCTTACCTGGTCCATCGGCTGTCATCAACGCCTCGCGCAGCATTCCTGCATCTGAAAGACAAAGGCTTACCTACTCTTCACGCGCTCCGGAGGTCATCGCACTGCATTCCGGCATCTGAAAGACAAAAGCTTAACAACTCTTTGCACGCTCCGGAGGCCTTCGGCGCTGCATCCCGCATCTGTAAGACAAACGAAGGTGCGTTTAAAGACAATGGGTAACCTTCAATACTCACGTGCCATTACTCCATCCACGCCGAACTCAGTGGGCATTCCGGCATCCTTCAGCAGCTCTGAACTGGTACCTGCAAAATAAAAGGACAGTTAGTGCGCATCGTGAAGCAAGCAACAAGCGCTTACTTACGCGCTTCCAGGCGCTTCTATTCCGCATACGGGTCCATCCTCAACTCACTTCAGCCAGTCAACCGCCATCGCCGGAACCCTGCAAAATAAGAGACAGCATTACAAAAGACTTTTAAAGACATTTGAAATATTCGGAACTCACCGTTCGTGAAGTAAACGACGGACAGCAGTCCTCTGAAGTCAAGAGGCCTGCGCTACCTATCCAGTGAGGAAACTGGTTACAGCACCCTGCCCCGAGGCAGATGGAGAGCTTGGCGTTCACTTACCTAAGGTGAGAGCGTTAACCTTTGGGGTTCTACAGGAGAGGAGAAAAGGAAAGAGATAGGGACACCCCAATAACCCCAGTTCATTAATCCCATATTTTCTATCTGCAGACATCTTACTCTTAGAGTCAGGCATACAGTGCACAGAGGTCCAGCCCAAAGAGCCAACCGGGTGGTGCACATCACTTTTGAAGATACGGTAGTCGCCCAGTCAAGACCGGCGCCTATGCGAGAATCAGGTGAGCGTTACAGAAGGCGGCAAATGCAACTTTGTCTGTATTGCGGGACTTCCGGTCACTTTCTTCGAAATTGTCCGGTTAAACCACCTAAGAAGGTGGTTGCAGCCACTGATAACGATTTATTGACACCTGATTCGGGAAACGACCTAGCCCGACAAGCGTAGGGATCCGCTTGCCGAGCTTGAAAACAAACTCTTTGACCTCGCATTTTGTCATGCCAATGGTGCTCGTGGACCCAAAACAGCCTCAGCAGTTGCATGCTATAAAAGCATACATCGACAGTGGAGCTATTGGAAATTACATACACCGTGAATTGGCTTCCAGGATTAAGCTCCCTTTCCACCCGAAAGTAACCCAAGATGTCATTACTACAGTAGATGGAACCGAAATAGCCTCAGGGCCTGTAACGCATTCCACTGTTGAAATGACACTGGTGGGTCAGGATGGACATCGGGAAGCAATCGTGTTTGATGTGATCAAGGCCCCACAATTTCAAGTAATTCTTGGAATTCCTTGGTTAGAAACACATAATCCCAGAATTGACTGGCGAGCAAAGAAGATAAGTTTTCCTGATTGTGAACCAACTTGTTATCCAAGAAATCCAGTTATGGGTCTAGCCTCAGCAACTTCCACCCCTGTACAGCTACCGTCAGAATACCAAGAATTCCAAGACATTTTTCAGAAGTAACAGGCTAACACGTTACCTCCCCATCGGTCTTATGATTGCCAAATCGATCTGGTACCCAATGCTCAACTACCTTGTAGTAGGATTTATGCTCTTACGGAACCTGAGAACCTGCATTTGCGTCAGTATTTAGATCAGTACCTAGCCAATGGTTTTATTCGCCCGTCCAAGTCTCCTGTCTCCTCAGCTCTGTTCTTCGTGCCGAAAAAAGAGGGCGACCTTAGAACATGTATAGACTATCGCGCCCTAAATCAAATAACGATTAAGAATCGTTATCCTCTGCCCCTGATCCCTGAGCTTATCGAACAGGTGAAAGACGCTTGTGTGTACACCAAGTTAGATCTCCGAGGAGCTTATCACCTGGTGCGTATAAAAGAAGGCGACGAATGGAAGACTGCATTTCGCACCAAATTTGGGCTCTTCGAATATCAGGTGATGCCCTTCGGTTTGTGCAATGCACCTGCCGCCTTTCAGTACTTTATGAATGATGTTCTTCGGGAACTTATCGATGTCTGTGTCATTGTTTATATTGACGACATCCTGGTGTACTCTTCTTCAGAATCCGATCACAGAAAACATGTTAGGGCAGTTCTTGAGAAATTGCGCCAGCACAGACTATTTGCAAAGCTCGAAAAATGCGTTTTTCATACCACAGAAGTTGAGATTCTCGGATTCATCCTGACACCTCAAGGAGTCCGAATGGACTCGCGAAAGGTGGACGCCATCCTCAAATGGCCATCTCCTAGCTCGGTGAAGGGAGTTCAGAGCATGCTCGGCTTCGCCAATTTCTATCGAAGATTCATCCCGGAATTTTCCCGAACAGTCCAACCCATCACAGCTCTCCTAAAGAAAAACAAACGCTTTGAATGGACTCTTGAGGCCGAACAAGCCTTTCAGGACCTGAAAACCAAATTCACCTCTGCACCTATATTGAAGCACCCGCACCCAGATCTCCCTTACATTGTGGAAACCGACGCATCCAGTTCGGCCATGGGAGCTGTTGTGTCGCAAAGAGACCCAGAAACTAACCAACTACACCCTGTGGCCTTTTGGTCCAGGAAATTTTCTCCTCCTGAAATCAACTACGCAATTACCGACAAAGAGTTACTGGCTAATAAATCTGCTTTCAAGGCTTGGCGTCACTACCTTCTCGGGGCAAGACACACCATCACCGTAATTACGGACCACAGAAATTTACAGTATTTAAAGACGGCCAAAGCTCAATCTTCACGACAACTCCGATGGGCTCTATTCTTTGCGGAATTTGATTTCGTAATTACCTATCGCCCTGGCTGCAAGAATGGTAAAGCGGACGCCTTAGCCCGGATTGGCATGGAAGAACCCAATTCGAGTTTGGAACCTGTGCCAATCATACCTGAACAAAGAATCTTAGGCCTAACTTCATTGCAAACTATTGAGGACATCCAAACGCAAGTAAAACAACTTCTAGACTCTTCAGCCTTACTGGAATGGAGTCAAAAGGGTCCTCATTACACCGTTAAGGATGATTTACCCTACTTCCAGGAGCGGTTGTTTCTGCCAAGTAAAGAATTGCAAGAACTTGTTATTGCCCATCATCATGAATCATTAATGGAAGGACACCCTGGTATCGCTAAAACGGAGGAAAAAATCAAACGCCACTTCTGGTGGCCTTCTTGGAGAAAAGACATAAAGTCTTTTGTATTGTCTTGCGGAATTTGCGCCCAAAACAAGGGTCAAAAGAAAAGGCCAGCCGGCCTACTTCAACCCTTGGATATTCCACCGGCACCATGGCACACCTTGTCAATGGACTTTATAACTGACCTGCCTCCTTGTGCTGGTTACAACACTATCCTTGTAATTGTGGATCTATTCTCCAAAATGGCCCACTTTATCCCTTTAAAAGGTTTGCCTTCAGCTTCCACCTTGGCCAAGGAATTTCTGGAGAATATAGTTCACATACATGGTTTCCCTTCCATATTAGTCTCGGATCGTGGAAGTCAATTTATCTCCCATTTTTGGAAGAAGTGTTGCCAACTAGCACAAATAGATGTGCGGTTATCCACCAGCCACCACCCCCAGACCGACAGACAAACCGAGACAACCAATCAGACTCTCGAGCAATATCTTCGGTGCATGTTACACCAATCCGAGTTAAATTGGAAAGACATCCTTTGGATCGCAGAATATGCATACAACAATTCAGTGCATTCTGGAACCGGACAAACTCCTTTTTATACTTTGTATGGTCACCATCCTCGGACCTCTGATCTAGATCCACCTCTGACCCTGGAAATGCCTGCAGTAAATCATCTGCATTCCACAATAACCCGAGCCTTCAAAGAAGCTGCAACTCATTTACAGCAAGCCAAGAAAAAGTATAAAGAAAACGCTGATTTGCACGAAGTAAAACTCCTCCTTACCAAGTAGGAGACCAGGTATGGCTAGCAACGAAACATTTACCCCTCAAGGACCCGCGAACCTTCAATCCCAGATTCATAGGACCTTATCCCATCAAGGCTATAATCAATCCCGTGGCCTTTAAACTGGATTTACCGTCTAACATGCGTATTCATCCAGTCTTTCATGCATCACTTTTGAAGCCAGTACAACCAGGGACCCGACTGTCCAAGCCTCCAGACCCAGTTCAAATTGAAGGGGAATTAGAATTCGAAGTTAAAGACATTTTAGACTCCAAGGTGTTAAAGTCAAAACTCTTCTATCTTGTTGACTGGAAGGGATATGGACCTCAGGAGAGATCGTGGGAGCCTAGTAACCATGTTCACGCACCTCGATTAATACAAAAGTTCCACCGGAGATTTGCGAACAAGCCAAAACCCCCGGAGGGAACAACCTTGGGAGGGGCCTTGAGGGGGGGGGGGTACCGTCATGATGTCTACCTCCAAGGAGCCAGGTCCGACCCAGCAACCCCAGAGGCAGGCATCATTCCCCCCAGGGAAGTGCCAGCGGGCCCAAGCTGGGGCCCTTTGGACACAGTCCTGGCGTAGGCGCCAGGCTCATGTTGGACCCCTGTCCTGGCGCCTTAGGCCATAAAGCTAGACATGTGTTCAAGTGTTTTAATGTGCACTTACCTGACGCAGACCATGCTGCTACATCCAGGCCCTCTTGAGGCCTGAATGGAACTACTTTACCTGTGGGACTACTTTCCACCTGGGTGTGGTCGAGGAAGGATACATACCTGATCGGTGGAAGGATACATACCTGGAACTTCTTCCAAAGCTATTTAAACCACGCCCGATCAGCAACTCACGCTTCGCGTTGTTCTGCTCCTCGCAGCTGGACGCTCACCGTGTCAGCTCCTGCATCTGGACTTCAGCCACGCCTGTCAGCATCCTGGGTCACCTGCTAAGAGAGAATTGGAGAGAAAGAAGACCTTACCTGCTAAAGCTGCATCACGGAGACATCACACCGACGATCCTGAAAGGGAAGATATCATTTTTAAAAGCATTTTGTTTCGATCGCTGCAGCGCTGCATTTCACTCACCTTTCCTGGGAACCTCCATCTTCAGCAGCGATCATCCAGATCCGCAGCCACTTCCCAGAGCCTAGAGAGAAAAAGACAAGAACACAAGGTGAGAGAAGGAAGGGAATAGGAAAAGCTCAGTTTCCTTCTAAGACTTACCTGTTGGGTCATTCCCATTTCATTTCGGGTCCTGCCACTTCCTGGCATTCCGGACCCCGGCCCCTATGGGGAAAAAAGACAAAGACATTGAATGAGCGAATGCAAAGACATTACCCGAACGCTCATCCAGAACTTACCTGTCATTTACTGGAACTGCACGTTTCACTTCGGGTCGGCGCCATATCTCCGGCATTCCGAACCCCGGCCCCTAAGGGGAAAAAGACATAAGCATTAGCGCTTGCTGCAATAAGACAATGAACATTATTATTAAGCTTGAACTTTTGAACTTGCTACAGAACTCTTACAGCGCTTTACCTGAATAGTCAAGATTATTTGAACTCCCACCAAACCTCAATCCAGTGAAGTAACTGGGTTTCAACGCGCCCCTGCATCAGAAGCAGGATGGAGAACTCATCCTTCCAGACCCTAAGGTGAGACTTCACGGGGAATCGTGGAAGGGTATCGTGGAGGGTTGGAAGGGAGTGGGAGGCTTGAGCATTATTCCGTCAGTAGGTAATACTCCCTTTTCATGCACAGGGGAATATTCCTGCGAGCCAGAGAAGCCAGAGTAGAGGGGCCCTACCTGTCCATCTTCAGAGTCCTGCGCTTCACCATTGAAGAAGCATCAGCACTCGAAGCCAGACCTGCGCCTCCGTGGGAATCAGGTGAGCGTGACAATATCTTCCTGTGCCCAAAGTTCCAGAATATCCTGTTATAGCACAAGGTTGAGCTTAGCTACAAGAATCCTATAATGCACTACCACTTGCTCAAATTATCGAACTAAAGGGTCGGACCCCCAGCATGAAAAAAAGACCTGTGGGTAGAGAGAGGATGCAAGTAGTCCCCAACAGATTTGTTATGGCAGCAGGAAATAACAGGCAAGGTGGTCATGCTGCAGGAGTTGCTGCTGGTTGCTTTCGACCAGCTGCATCATCTGTCACATGTGTCCAAATATCATATTGCAGCAGATTTACAGGAGAACTGGTTCGTCCACAATCAGCAGGAGTTACTATCCAAAATGGTGATTAAATGTACTATGTGCCAGTCTTACAGCACTGGACACACTTTGAGAACAATACAAGGTACCTTGCCCCGCCCATCTGGGCTGTTCCGCCAACTGCATATTGATTACGCAGACATGAGGGAAAGGTGCAGTGCCTATCTTTACTTAATAGTAGTGATGTGTCCCTTCTCCCAATGGGTGGATGCAGGTCCTTGTGCACATCCTGATGCTAAATGCGCTGCTAAATTCTTGGTCAGGGAGGTCTTTCCTCGATGGGGAGTGTGTGATGTGTTAAGATCCGATAAGGGCACTCACTTTTTTAATGAGCTGGTTAAAGAGATAACAGCATTACTGGGCATCAAGCATCGGATATTCACAATTTACCACCCCAGGCCAATGGGATTGTGAAGAGGGTAAACAGGCTGTTGAAGGGGAAATTGTCCAAACTATGCACCACATTAAAGACAAACTGGGTGCACTGTTTGCCGCTGGCTCTGTTTAGTTTACACCAACAGCCCTGCAAGGATCATCATTTATCACCACATGAGGGGTTAACTGGGTGTCGAATGCACACGCCCCTATCTCCCATTAGAAAAACATCTGTTGCTCACAGGGCTGCATCCGTTTTAGGGGACAAGTTCAAGGACTACCTTTCTGCCTTAACAAATGCAATCAAATGTATTTTTCAACAGATTGCACCACCAGATGCTGAAGACACATCTAGCGCTTCAACTACCCCAGTGACGTCACCACCGCTTCAGCTGCCCCCTGCAGACTTGTTTTTTGGTAGGAACTTTGTCCGTCGGGGGAGCGAGTCTAGTAAAGGCATGCCCACAAATACTGCAACCCACTCGGGGAAAAAAGACCAAGAGATGCTTGCCATGATAACAAGTTGTAATCACACAAAAAATAGGTATGCTAGCAAAGAACTCAAGAACATTCTGCTGAAAAATGGTACAAGCAGAATGTTATAAGGAAGCGAATCATCATCAGTGACGCAAATATAGGGCCTCATCACGAGTTGGGTGGTAGCCCTTAAATGCGGCGGTAATGCTATTGCCGCCACATTTAAGGGTCCTCCCAAACATGTGTCTGGCAGCATTTACCCCCAGCTCCAAGCTGGGGGTATATGCGCGGGAAAAATGACAATCTCCACACACAATTAGTGTGCGTCAATTGTGGTGAAACTGACCCATGACAAAGGTCCAAAGGACCCAATGGGGAATGGGGAACACCCATTACCGTCCAACCCTTGATCCGGCGCTAATAGCGCTGGACCAGGTGGCGGTAACGCTATTAGCGTGAGCAGTATCCAACTGGGATACCACCCAACTCGTAATGAGGCCTATACGTGGCTGGTTGGTGAGACTGTGAGACTGTAAGGAACTCATGGTGGCAACAGTAAAGACAGTAAAGACAAACACAAGGGAGCACAGTTCAAGGGTGTTTATTGAACTATAAATGCAAGGTGTAAAAATGCCTAACCTAAATCTAAGATGGGAAAAAGCGTCAACCATCAAATGAAATAAGGCAGTCCTTGTGGCGTTGTGTCAAAATAAAAAGGGCCTATACTAAGAAAAACGTATTGCCAATTCCTTACAACTAATTACAGAAAGTGTGTGGGATAGGTTATGATAAAGAAAGAAGGGTTCTGAAATTATAAGTCAGGATGTGATTGCCAGGGGTCTACCCCACGTTTTCAGCACAGGACAAAGTGGGAACTTGGAGCACAGCACAAGCTCAGGCTTTCGTAGCACGAGCCAACAGTTCTGTTCCAGCTGGCAAGGCACATACTCGAGCCTTCCCAGCACGAGCTAACAATTCCGTATAAGCTATCAGGTTCTTCAATGGTTAAGCCTATTTTCAATAAAATTCCCTCGCCTTCGAGCCCTGATGCTTTCAACAAACAGAAAAGTTCTGTTCTACAAACACTTTGTGTGATGGCTTCACCTCCCTAGGCGCAGACCCATCAGAAATTGTATTGTACAAATTCACAAGACAGTTCCCTTCTCAATGAACTTTGGATGACAGCTTTCCGCCGCTGCATCTCCCTCGGCCGGGCTCAGATCCCAAATGACAAGGAGGACACTTCCCTTCCCCTTGTCTTGCAATATTTCTTGCTTTCACAAATTTTAATGTCTTTTTCAATAGGTTTTCAGGCTTTGCTCCTCCTTACTCGTTTCCCTCTGGCCACCTTTTGGTTGTTGGTTTCCATCTACCGGGTTCACTCTCACCAACCTTTTGGTTGTCTGTTTCCCTCTGCCGGGTTCACTCTCACCGATCTTTGGTTGTCGTCTTCCCTCTGCCCGGTTCACTCTAGCCGATGGTTATAGACAATTCATCACAGGACTTTAGACTTCGCCCCTTCTCATTAGCATCCCTCTGCCGAGTTCCCTCTTGCTAATCTTTACAAAATCCAGTTCATGTACTAATTGTCACCATGTGTTATTCACTCCCCTTAGCTTTCGCAATCATCTGCCGGACAAAGACATTTAACGGTGCAGAGGATTTTGCAAGACCCCTGTGTGACCACTTTGACCTTTCTTTGCCTCTTCGCCTCTTCCCAAGGCCTTCTGGTTATGGTAGTCTTTACCACTGGGTAATCGTCCAGAGTTAACTGCTTGAACATCCACGTAGTGATGGACTCCTCTGTTGCTGGTTTTCCCCCTCTTTTCTTAACAATTTCTTTATATCTTTCAACATTCAATTGAGCTCTTGCTACTTTTCGTTCAACACAGTTTGGTTTCTTATCAACACTCCCCTCGACTCACTGGCAGTGATGAACAACTTGGTTTTGGAGTCAAGGTTGGCAACAGTGAGGCAAGCGTCTCTCCCCGGCTTGGTAATCAGTGGAGGAGGTTCTGGTGTACCATTGACATCTGCAGCAACACACTTTGGCCTTTGTTCGCGGTCTTATGTTTCTGTCTGGGGAGGTTTCACAGGCCTTGATCGGAAAGGGCAAGGTTACTTCTTTCCTTGTCACCCTGTCGGTATTCGCTGTCTTTTGCCTCCTCTTGAACTGCCGTGCTGAGTTAGCTCTCACTTCGTACGGTCTGCCTTGCTTGTATTGTGCTCTCTTGCTCCACCTTTTCTCCCTGTGCGTAAAGGAAAGGTCCATCAGCTGTGTGTGATTTTGGTTAATTGCCTGACTTTGCCTGACCCTTAGGTTGGGACATGTCAGGTAAACAGCTTTGGACTTAGTCCATGGTCTTTCGTGGTGTATGAAAGTGCTCCTGTCAGTAAAAGCGGGGCAGGGGGTGTAGAGTATCTGAGTATCCTGCATGATAAGATGGGAAAAAGGTATTATAGCACAGGGTTGGTTGGTTAACTCGGAAGGATGAGATGGATAGGGTTTGTGGAATGAAGGAAAATTACCAGAGTTTTTATCTTGACCTGGACAGGGTGAATTGGTAGTGTGTTGTTAATATAGTATACTGGAGGTTCAGGAAAGAATAATCCGAGGGATGAGAATAAAAAGGGTTGGGAGTATTCAGGTAGAAAATGGGAATGCAGGATTCTGGGAGATATGGTTTTCGAGTCTAATGGGGTCTGTGTTCATAGTTGTTTTACCAGAGGTGTAAGGTTGGTTGGGTTTTATTATGGGAGCTTCTTCGGGTGAAAGGGGGGTAGATATGGAATGGCCAAAGAAAATCTCAGGGACTTCGTCCTGCGCTCTGTCTTCCGCGATGTCGTACCACATCTCACCTGGGGCATTTCCCCGAGCATAACCCTGGACCTCCCTAAACATGTGATCCTCCCTCGCTCGTTCACCCCCAGGGTTGGGATCTGAGAGTGCTGGCCCTCTCCTGGCCACCTGAATAATGGTTTCTGAGGCCTAATTGGGAGAATACCCTCAGGTTTCTCACAAGATCCTACACATGGTTGGCCCAATCCATAGGAGATGCCAGGCCATTGGCTCCAGCCCGGTCCGTCCGTCTTGCATCACATGCGGTTTGCTGGGCACCTCATCTGCAGTGAACCAAGGTCGAGTTTGCAATTAGTTACTATGTGATACAATGCTACTCTATCATTATGTCGTCCATCTGGGAGGATGGGAGTGGCACAGGGGGAGGCTTAAGATCACGTTGACCCATACATTCTTCACTCATTCTGTATCACACAATCAGCATCCAAGGCTCACTTTGGACTGTAATTTATTCCACCCTGTACCTCGAATTACAAATCCTGTCATTATGAAGTAAAGTGGAGTGGTTGTGTTCTTTTTAGATCTTGTATGGCCAGTGGGGCTTATGGTTGGTAGTCTGGGGTCACCTACTATTGTGGAATTCAGGGGTATTGGACAATCTTGAGTACCATAACTCATGGTTGGCTGGGTGGTGGTCTAAGGCCTGCTTTGGCCTGGCTTTGATGAACGTGCACTGTGAGGTGCCTGGTACTGTCTTGTGGCCTTACAGGGCAAATTCTTTCTCAGGATAACACATATTGGCAACAGTTGTAGAACAGAGGCAAGTTTCTATGGGAGCTAACAGAGTGGTTCTCTCTAGCATCAGCGCTTGGGCCTATTCACGTTTCTTCATTGGGTCTGTGTTTTACCGCGCAGTGTAAAAGATTCCAATCGGGCGTCACACTGGACAAGGACTCTTGCCCTTAGCCTAAGATGTAGCACTCAATTAGAATACTTTTACTTTATTTTCAACAAATTCGAATTGAGCTGGTACCCAACCCGTATCACACCCCCTTTTACAAATACCCTGGGTCACAATGGACCATGAAGCAGGCCGGTTGGTGGGGATACAATATTTATTTATTTTAAGTTCAAAGTTCAAAGAAAATCACAGTTTGAATATTGGGCAGCAATCATCAATAAGGTGATAATGGCAATGCAAACTTAAGAAATACACCTGGTTGACCTCCTACAAGAACATATTCAAAGCACAAATGAATAGGAGCACTTTTTCTATTCGGATAGATAGCACCCGAGTTAAGATTTCCCCCTGCAATGCTCCCTCAAACCCCTATTAATCGAATTTTGAGTGGAAAGGAGGGAGCAGCAAGGAGTCAGGGATGCTATGCAGCAAACAGAATCAAAATCTGACATTCCCTCACAAAATAAGGATTTTAAAACCCTTTGCAATTGCATAAAATGAGACTCAGAATTGACAAATAATTAAATTAATGTGCAGTTGAATCAAGGAGTTAAATATGCTTTATCACAGTATCAGGGATATAATATCACTAGCAAATACAAGGCAAGGTATCAACAAAGGGCATACAGTTCAGAAAGCAACTTGAAAGTAAAACCACAGTGCAGCCAAATCACACGTTGAAAAGTTGCATTTTACACTTTTTCAGTTTTAAATGTCAAATTTTTTTTAAAAAAACAGGTGAAATAGACAGAATCAGAATGCGGTTTTTAGGTTGGGTGATAGATGCACAACACAGGGACAATATAGAAGTGATAGAGTGGCTCTAGCTGAATACCTGAATGAGATTTTCAATGTGGAAAGAGATTCAGTTTTGGGAAAATAAACACAGTTAACAGAGAAAGTCGGTTTGGAAAGAAAGGACAACTTTTACTTAAACTAGATTATCAAGAAGATAGCACTGCACATGAAACAGTTTAAGCGGCCACATTAACCCCCTTCACGGCGCTGCATGTCTCTTTATGTGGAAATTAGTTAAATTATTCAAAATATGACTAAGGATCTATGCAAGACAGAGATAAATAGAAAAATGGCGCTAACGCTTAGAGATCAAGGACAGGAGGCACCGAGAATTCGGACAGTTTTAAACAAGTTACCAGGGTATTGATAGGATTACTTAGAGAGTGGAACAAAGACAAAGTATTAAGATGGGATAGGCCATGTGGTGCTATGGGATGGGGAAATACTCACAATCCTCACTGGAGTTTGGGATTTGGGACAGTCAACCAGGTTCTGGACTCAAAAGGCTCTGGTCACAGCTAGGCGGTGAACTTTCCTAACAGCAAACAGTTGGGCAAATTTGGTCACTGGATGGCAAGGGTGCAGCTGGCGTGCAGGTAGTGCAAAAAGCCGGTCTGGTCACAGGATACTCCCACAAGTATACCACAGCTTTTCCCCCTTCTCCCTGAGTTAGTGGGATTTTGTTACTGGGTTTAGTACGAAGGGTGTTTCTGCTTGGATAGGAGGGCCTGAACCAACTATCACTTTTCTCGCAGTGGATTCTGGAATCTGCAGGGTGGATCTGGAATGTCTGGATACACAGGTGCTGGAAAATTCAGAAGAGAGAGTCCCTGTCTCTGTCAGCTTCCCCTTTTTATAAGGTGGGTGACTCATAGGATTTATTGTTGTGCAGGACTAAGCTAGACCTACCCCGAAGAACCAGATAGGTCAGCCTATGTTGGTCGCATCCTCCAGGAGGGGACTCAGTTTATGGGGTTGTGTTTTATGAGGTGCAAAGCCATCCCACAGTCATTTTTGCACAAAATCAATTATGACATAAATCACACATTTATACAGTTGTGGCACTTTTGCAAATTATATAGGGAGATTGCATATTTCATACAGAGCATGATGTTTCCACTCCCAGGTCTATATGACATTGTTTTGCCCTTCTAATAGTTTTTAGCGGTTTTTAGTGGGAACTGCTTCCCCCAAAAACCCACAATTTTAAGCATGTATACTATCATAGGGCCTATTGCCATCATTTTTTAACGTTTCACCATATGTCCATTTCCCATGATTCACATTCTCCTGGCGTTGACGTCCCATACATGCTATGGACAGCCACAATATCTTGTTTGAAAGCCCCGAAAATTACCTTTAAACTGTTAAACCTTTACATTACTGCATTGTCCGGTTATAGAATTAACAGTCTTTAAAGTTTATTCATTAAATAGTCTTTTGAGAAAAAAAGGAACTGGCCTTTGTCCTTCAACTGGGACCATTTTTTGCCAGGCTACCACCAAATGTCAGTTTAGCCCAGGGCTGCCTGAGAGTTTCCCCAGTTTGTTTGAATGGTAAGTGTCACTTCCAAAGTAACACATAGGTGTCCCAGAATCTATTGTTTCAAGCTGAAGCCCAGACAGAAGTCTGATGGGGGGTGTGACATTCTTCCTCTTTGCCATTCAAAGTTTCTAAGGGCAGCAATTAACACGCATGTGTCCCAGAAATCCCTTTGTGACTTCTTTTGGGGCAGGCCACTCCTTTTGCCAGCACACAAATGTCCATGTAAACTGAGCAGGACCTGTTGGACTGGTTCTCCAGTACAGCCAATGCATTTAATTATTTTTTTTATTTTGTTTTGTTCTGACTCAGTAGCAAGTCTGCTAAAATACCACATTATCTAGATTTTACCCAACCACCCCTTACATTTCTAGGCAAGGACAGGGCCTTAATCACATTGTACTTTTAAAACAGGCATTTTTCTCTTTTGCAAAAGCACATTTTGACACGTGGTAAATTCTGCTGTGATGTCCCCTTCAAATTCGGTTTTCTCTCCCATCTGGATTCCAACCATTGTTTGCAGCCCTAATCAGTTTCCCTTACACCACAGTATGTTCAAGGCAAATATCCACTGAAATTGAAATGTGCACAGAGAGCTAGGGTTTCTTTTGAAGGGTTTATATTTGACAATTTATAGCAAAAAGTCAAGCGTTTTTCCATACAGCTGATTCCCCAGATCTTGCCTGACACAGCCTGTCATTCAGTGATAATGCTTTCTTTGGCTGCAGCACAATCTGAATGTGGATGGGCACAGCCGGATCTCCCTAGATCAGAACTGTGTAGTGTTGAATAAATGAAACAGAGCATCAGGCGCCATCATTTTGAATGTAAAATATTTCCTTTTCCAATGGGAAATTTTGAGCAAGCAGCAAAGCAGCGCTGCTTTTCCATTCTCGTCCTTGGTGCATTTAAGACCACACTGGCAGCCTTTCTAAGTGTGCTCCCTGCTCCCTCTTGCCCAATATGTGTTTGGAAAGACAGTGCAGCCATCATTTTGTAGCTGCAAAACGCAGTTTTGTTGCGAGGCATGGTGCTCGAAGGAGCCAGCGCAGCCATTCTGCTAGTAACTGCTGAAATGCAGCTTGGAGTTGGAGGGGAATTCTGCTGAGTGGGTAAATGTATCCCACAGCAGTCATGCAGGGGCGAATGTTCCTACCATAGCTATGAAAATGGTGCCTACTTATATGCGTCCACTAAGTGTAAGCATCTATATTTCGCATAATATTGTTTCCCTGTAGGGTCTCTTAGCACCCCCATCCCCTCGCACATCGCAAGTGTATTTATGGGATTCCCCTTACTCTAAAGTGCCTAGGGGGGGTGGGAGAGGTTCATTTCCTTCCCAACATTCCCCCCTTTCATTACTTCTACAGTAACAAAGTCCTCTGCATACATGCGTTCAATTTCCCTTCTTACTGCGGCCTCCTATGGCAGGGTTCCCTTTATTGGTATCCAAGCCCTATAAACTGACTGCAAGCTTTCTCTCGCTTGTACCTATTCTTTGGGGGGCGCATGTCATATAAATCCATCCTCCATCTCCAGTTAGAACTACCCAAACCTCCTCATAATATTCAGGGTCAGGGGGTGGGACGATGATGGTGTGATATAAGTGGGCTACTTCATCACCATAGTAAATAGGGAGCATTTGGGGAGTGCCATGGCCAGTCTGCATTTCATTTTCTTTTGTATTGTGAGGTACTTTTGAAACACCAATTGGTACCATCATCATTGTGCTACTAGGCACTGCTTTGGCACAACAATGGAGTCCCATGTGGCAGGTGCATAAGATGACCAAGATGAACACGATAACAGATACCAGCATCTTCATGATGGCTCCCAACCAGGATGGGGCCCACTCGAAGGCCAGATCAAACCAGCCTCCCCTTGTATTCCTCCTTCTTTCTTCATGTGAACACCTACTGCTGCAATTATATGGGATAGTGACCCATTATTTGCATCTTCTGGGAGCACAAATATGCAGCACAAATTGGCAATCTTGCGGCAAACACCTCCTTCCATCACCGTCAGCATGTCGAGCACATACCTATTCTTCATCGCAGGCAGTCTTAGTGCTCTCAGTTTGACCTTTATGATGTTGAATCCACGTTCAGTATCATTCCCCAGCTGGACCTGTTCCCAGCATACAATTTGCAGCCACTTGGCGTTGGTTGCTGCTTGTACAACGGGTAGCAAAAGTGAAGCAGAGAATGTCTCTGCTGAACTGAAAAGTCAGTATTCATCTTGGATCTCAGCGAGCAGTGCAGATGAGTCTTTGGATAAATAGTTTGACCTCTTTCTTCTTTTCAGCTTCTCGTACTGCCCTCTTCCGGGTAGGATGTGGAACTCAGGCGATGGTAGAAGATTTTGTTCTTTGAATGTTAGAGGAACGGTTGGGGCGGTATCTGGGATTGGCCCCCCTTTCAGGTGTTCTTATAGGACTACTAATAGCAGTGAATGCAGCATGATCAGCGAACAATAGCCCCTCCATGATGGTGGGAGGTGCAAGTATGTGTGTTGGCCACAGACCCAGTAATAGTCCATCACTGCCGCTGTGCCCCTTTTCAAGTCTGGAATTAACATTGTTCTGTTACCTCGTTCATTGGAGCCGATGAAGACAATTCATTCACTGTGGAAACAGAGTTCATGAGTCTCCTCTCTGTGCACTTTTACTGGCTTTTGCATTGCCGCAATCCATGTAAATGTTGTGATGTGCTCCATCCATATTTATGCACAGCTTCTTCCCACTAAAGCCAATGCTTCTTTCTCGTAACCCAGAAGGCCTTCCGATAGACAGCTGAGCGTTGTTTCTTGCCACTTGTTGTTTACGTACTTGAGTCCGTCAATAACTAAATATGGTTGTTGTAGGCAATTGAGGTTATTTGTGTTATCATTGCATTGCAGGGGGTCTGGATCAACAAGCTCTAGTCACATGCTGTGTGCGTGGAAGGTGCCTTTTATTCTACATAGTGCAAGATAAACCGCTCATTGTGCCTCTATAATTGGAACTTGCTGTGGTACTAAAACCTTGAGTGCACCCAATGTGTGCAGTATTAATGGGTATACACAGCAGCTGCCGCTGGTTGTTTGTCTTCCTACCGCACTCATGTCAGTATACTAGCTGTTGGAGAGCTCGGGATGTCTAATATCTTCAATAGCATCCAGGCCTAGGACGTGGTGTGCATCATATTTGGGCCTATACGCTTGCCTTCTCATTCTATCATGCCTTGATATATATCATTTTGTTAGTGTACTTCTGCTAACATTGCTACTGGTATTTGTGTTGCAAAAGTCTTTTTCTAAAAAAAATGTCTAGTATTAAACTCACACTCATCCGTCCAGATACATATGCTTGTGTGTTAACACTGTTGCTTTCATGGGAAATTTCATACCCATGTACAGTGGCATTGCTAGATCTGTTTAGCAGTACAATTCCCTTTATGTTTCCCCTCCCCCTCTTTAAGATGGCTTGCCCAGATAAAAAATTTACCCCAATAAATGCCGAACATAATCATCAGTATAGTAAATAGGAAGGTGCTATATTGTAATCTGCAGGTGCAGGAATATAACCATCTAGAAGTAACATTATACTTAGTTAATTTAGTAATATACAATGAATCATTTGACGTGGAGGGTTCCATTTTCTTTACTCCTGTAGGGGAAACAAAAACATGGGTGGGGAAGAGAGAAGATAGAGAGAGAGAGAGAGAGAGAGAGAGAGAAAGATATTTTTCTTTTTATAAAGTGCTGATGCTTTTAGCAGCTATACATGGTTATCGCCTGGGACATGTATTTTGATTATTACATTTGAGGTAGACAATATGTCTCCGTTGACTGTGAGGTAGTTGGGGGTGCTCTATGGACATCTGAGAGGTCAATCCAATATCAAAGCCCTTTCTCTTTTACAGCGAGAGGGGTGGAAAACACCACTACATAGGAGCCATGGAATCTGGAGTTGTTCCATTTACGCACAAAGCTTTTGACGTATATTAGTTCCCTGGCAGCAGCGGTTGGGTGGGTGTGGGATCTGCGGTTGGTTGCTCTGCAGTGTTTGGTGTGTCTTCTAGGTGGGGTGGTGCAATCTGTTGGGAGACACATTTAATTGCATGTGTTAGGTTTGTCAAGTAATCCTTGAATTCTTCACCCAAAAATGCTGCAGCCCTATGGGCATCTGATGCCCTCCTGACTGGGGGGTAGGCGTATGCATGCATCTGCCAGTTACTATTTTGTGGGGTGGAAGGTGGTGGACTTTACTTGGCTGAGTGTGTAAGCTGAACAGCGCCAAGGGCAAGCAATGCACCCAGTTTTACTTTAATGTGATGCAGAGCTTGGAGAGTTTGCTTTTAAGGAGACTGTTGATTCTCTCAACATCACTGTTTGCTTGGAGGTGGTAAATTGAGAACATCCACTGTTTAATGCAGAGTAGTGCTGTAATCTCCTTGAACAGTTCATTGAAGTGGGTGCCATTGTCGGATTTCAGTACATCGCACACACCCCATCGAGGGAAAACCTTGCATGCTAAAAGTTTGGCAGCCCATTTGGCATCTGGATGTGCACAATGGCCAGCATCAACCCATTGTGAAAAAGGGCGTACTACAACTATTAAATATCGGGAACCATTGCATCTTTCCCCCATGTCTGCATAGTCTAGGTGTATCTCACGGAACAGCTCAATGGGGCGAGGTAGAATCCCTCGTATTGTCTGGAGTGTCATGCCAGTGCTGAAAGTTTGGCAGGTGGTGCAGTGCTCGTGAGATGCTCTTGAAGGTTCGGTATAAACAAGTCTTCTTGTATGTCTGCTGCAATGTGCTGTTTGGAGATATGGAATGTGTAGTGTAGCTGATCGAAATGCTACTGCCAAGAGCTTTATAGGCATAACTGCCATGCCAGTAAATTCTTGTCTCCATAGTAAGCCCATAGGGGACTGATTATACCCTCTCTTTGACCATAGTTCTCTTTCTTCATTTGGTGCCTTGCTCTGTAGCTCAATGAGCTGTGTAATGGTGTGTTTCATTGATCATGTGGTGGTGTAGGTTTGATGTACTCTTAAATTACTGGGACAAGAAGATAGGCCGCCATTTTACCTGCAGTATCCACCACAGCATTCCCTAATGACATTTTTCATTAGTGTTACTCTAATGACCTCTACCACGGAGGGCTGTGACAGTAGCAGAAATCAGTGTATCTAGTAGTGTGGCGTGTTGTATTGGGGAACCATCTACTCTACGGAAACCTCTTCTTTTCCACTGTGACAACCCAGCATGCACTGTTACAGTGACGTATGCCGAGTTAGAATAAATGGTCATGTGGCATCCTTGTGATGCATGTAGCGCCTCGATAAGTGCCTCAAGCTCTGCCTCTTGTGCTGAATAGTGCCCGGGTAATCTCTTTATCACTAGTGTCTCATATTCTCCTCCTTCAAGGACAACAACTGCAGCGCCTGTATGTCTTTGTCCTGTTTCCTGGTCAATTGTCGCTGAACTGTCAACAAAGATTACTTCCCCTTCCTCTAATGGGCTGTCTTTTGCTTTGCGGATGTCATCCTCTACCCCTTCATATGTGGCACAGTCGTGCCATTGCAAGTCTTCATCAGTGCACACTTCGGTTAGGAACGTGACAGGATTTACTGTTTTGCATCATACAACATGAATGTTCAGGCTTGAGATGATAATCTCATATGCCGGTGCACTCTGTGTGATCAGGATAGACTTCGATATTTCTAAGATGGCAAAAATGCACCATGTACAGAGCTACTGAGCACCCCATGACAATGTGGAACTTTTTTCTATTGCAAAGACAGCTGCAGCAAGAGCTTGTTCGCCTGCAAATTGCCTTTGCATAACTTAGTCAAGTGTACCATTGTAGTAGGCCAATAGCTTGTGGCCCATTGTGCTCTTTTGCGGAACCCTTGTGTACAGTCTGGGGTGGCGATTGCGTCTTTCAAATCATTGAAACTTTGAATAATGTCTGCTGTCCATTCAAGTTTGTGGTTACCTTTCTGTGCTTCTTTGAGACCCTGTAGAAGCGGTCTTGCATATGCTGTATAATCTACAATCCATGCTCTGCAGTGATTGCACAACCCTAAGAACTTTTGCATGTCCTTCACTGTCACGGGTCTGAGCGTGGCTTGCAGGGATGCTGCTCTGTCTGGTATTATTCTCTTGCAGTTTGCTGATATCAACTGGCCTAAGTACAATACTTCCAGTTGGCAATATTGGAGTTTGGCATTGTCAACCTTGTATCCCTTGTGGCCCAAGAGTTGTAGGAGAGTAATGGAGTCCCTTCGGCAGTTTTGTTTGTTGTCAATACACACAATGAAATCGTCTACGTACTGAATGACCATGCTGGGCACTTGGATGTTACCTAGGTCAGCATGTAGCATTCTGTTGAAGATGCTTGGGGTTTTGCAGTACCCTTGGGGCAAACAAGTGGATTTGTAGTGCTTCCCACCATGTGTAAAGGCAGTGAGGTACTGTGAGTCAGGGTGCAAGGGTATCGAAAAGAAGGCATTCTTTAAATCAACCACCGTAAAGTGGGTCACTTCTTTAGGGATAATACATAAAATGGGGCAGGGTTCAAAACCACAGGAAATTCTTTTTGTGGGGGTGTAAATCCTGGATAATTCTCCAATTGCCCCTGTGGCCTTTCGACAGGGTAAATTGCGGTGTTGCATGGTGTGGTGAATGGTACTATTATCCCTTGATTGAGTAGGGCCTGAATTGTATATTTCTTTCCTTCCTCGGCCTCTCTTGA
Source organism: Ambystoma mexicanum (assembly GCF_040938575.1). Lineage (NCBI taxonomy): Eukaryota > Metazoa > Chordata > Amphibia > Caudata > Ambystomatidae > Ambystoma > Ambystoma mexicanum. The sequence goes on from NC_090924.1 coordinate 728,815,778, forward strand.
TAACAGGTACTGTTGTACACGAGGTACTACTGCTCCACCCTTCAGTGTGATGTTTACTGGGGTCACCTGTTTTAGAAGCCATATGGCATGTCGATTGGTTGTCCACAACTGTGCAGACACATACTACAAGTCTTCCTCAATGAAAGAAGGTGGTGCGATGACTGCCATTAGGGTGCACTGCACCCTTCTGTAATGCACTATGATTTTGCAGGGGATACACATTTCTATTATTATCTGCCTTTATTGTCATTGTTTTCAAAAAGTTCTGCATCTGTTAATTTTTTGTAGGGTACAGTGGGATCGATGCATAGTACAGTACGCCACTCACACCCTTGCCTGTCTGTTCCCAGGACAACCACTCTCTTTGCAGATACCACTAACCCTTGTAAGTCTAGGAACAAGATTATACATGCCACCAATTCTGGTGACACCATAGGGCCAAAAATTAAATTGGTTGGTACTCTCCAACAGGCCTTGTCAATTTGTGGCACTGCCTCCACTAGTACTGTTATGCTGTAGATAAATCTTCAGGTTTTCCTCCGACTACCACCTCACGTGCCATGGCGTGTATTATGACCATTACTCTCATTGCACACATCCCGGGTGGGGGGCAGACAATGCTGTGATCAGTAAATGAGATTGTCATGTTCAACTTGCTAAGCAGATCCCTGCTGAGCAGGTTGACAGTAGAAATTGGAGTACAATAGAGGAGCGCAAACCACCTTCCCCCTTACCTTTACATCCAAATCATTAGTATATGGAACCATAGAAATAGCCCCAGAGAATCCCTGCATGTCGAGAGTTTTGCCAGATAATGGCAAGTTCCCTTCATTGATGCATCATTTCTCAGTGCCCAAATCAACCATAAAAATGAATTGCTTGTTTCCTATTTCTGTCCCCACCAAGGGTTCCTCTTCAGGGTTGAGGGTCATCAATAGGACCAGACACAAAAGAGCTCTCTGTCGGCTGTCCTAATCAGGGTATGTATTTGTTCCCAGAAATGAGAAGGGGTTTCCCCCAACACGGTTGCACCTTGGAACAGGGTAATCATGCCATTGGGCGTTCCGTTAAAAGGGTTTGTGTTACCTGTCTGCTGAAAAGTGTTGTGGGGCACGTATTATTGCATCATTTGCTGTGGCTGCTGCTGTGAAGGAGGGCCTTGTATCTGCGGGGGCAACTGCGTGTATGCTTGGTGTATTTTGTGGGGTATGGAGGTCACCCTGGAAGTTGCCCCTTGAGGTGGCATACCATAATTCTGTTGAACGTAACTGTACCCCATCCCCTGCCTGCTTCTACACTCTCTTGAAAAATGTCCCCACTTTCCACAGTTCCAACATTGCAAGGGCCCCATTCTCCCTCCCCGGGGTCCCATCCCTTCATAACCCCCACACCTTGATCCTCGAAACCCACCTCTTCATCGCTGTTGTCCTCCTTGCCACTGCGGGCCAGGGCACTGTGTGTTCCCGCCCCACTGTCCTTGTCCTCCTTCTAACCACACTGCAGCTATTCTGGAATTTGCGAAATTAATTAGGAGCGTATCCTGCCACTTCTGTCTGTGCTGGCGTTGATACTGATGCTTCCACAGCGACCTTAGCTAGTTTGTTTTGCATTAGTTTCGCTTCGCTTCCTCTGCTTGTCGCCTCTCAGTCATTTCCTTTTCAAGCACATTTATCCTTCTGCAATGGTGTACTATTATACTCTGTATTTCAGGCCACCCCTTTGCCTCAACCCCGACAATTTTATCTAGTGCCTTCTGCATATCTTTGGGCAGGCCTTGTTTAACAATGAAGTATAAGAAGGGTATAGATTGATCCCATGCGTTACCCGTTTCTGCTCTCCACATCTCCTGAACTTTAAGAATGAATTGTGCAGCGTCTTCATCATTGCCGATAGTATATTGCATGATCGACTGTAAGTCGGTGTGTCAGGAAATGCTTGCCGTAGCGCATCCCATATTTTTACTTGCATCTTATTAAAGGATGCCCCATGATGTGCCAGAGTTACTCCTGGGTACCCTGCTTTTACCCACACATCGGCAGCCTGATCTCCGATAATAGCTACCTGTAGGCTTTTGATGTCTTCTACTGTAGGGGCACTACCGCTGTCTGTTTCTCAAATGCATAGATCCACTTCTCTGCGCCCATGGCACATGATGAGGCCTGCCGGTCCCCTTATATATGAGAGGCATTTGCAGTTGTGCTTTGTTCCCTCGTCTTCTTCGCACTTCCATTTTTCCTTACCACCGCCATCCGGTCAAACCTATTCCTTAACCTTCCATCCCATAAGCCTTCCACCCTAGGAGTTTGTTCGGGTGCCTGTTGTGCCTCCTCATCCTCGTCATCCTCAAACTCATCAAATGTACTCCACCCGTCAGCATGGTCGTATCCTAGGCTGTCCGCCTGTTCACTTCCTTCTCCCTCTGTTTCCTCATGCATGTTTCAAATGGTAGTATATGTATCCTGAATCGGAAATCTCATCCTTTCCATCCATCTGATGCCTGCTCTGCCTGCCTATCAGCTTTCACTTTGTTTTGCATTGTTCGCAATCTATTCAATTCTACACTTGCTGAGACCAGTGCCACCTCTACATCTCTCATATTGACATTGGCATTTCCTGGGGCGTCCGGAGGGGACACATATGGGGGTGGTGGGGCTATCACTGCTGAGGACACATATGTTGGTTAGTATAGCCCACAGCAGGCGGGATGTCAGTGGGTATATCCCTCCATGCTCTGTTGCTGCCCCCGCCCTCGCTTCCTGGGCAATCGCCCTTGCTACCATCCTGCCCGTCCCCTCCCTTACACTCTTCCATGTCTTCAAATATCTTCCAAAGCTCTACTATCCCCTACCTTCTTTGTAATTATTTCCCCTAATATTTGGCTGTTAGGAATACGGACATATGTTCTGGCAGTATTATGCAAGGTGCCCTTTTTGGTTTTTTTTTATATGTTCTGCCATACTCTTATTATGGGAGCCCTGCTCTGGCTACGAGCGGGGCATCCGCCCTCCTCTTGTTTCTGTCACTCACTGCTTATGGTACTTCTCAGGTCTGTCTTGGTACAGCTGTTTGGCCTTACACATATACTCTGTTGGTGTTTCTCCTTCCATGGTGGTGGTGATCGCACCCTTGCTGTCCTTATGCTGTTACTAACACGCTGCACACACTGTTTTAGTTTGTCAAAAAACATAGTATATTTTATCCCCCTCTCTTCTGTAAAAAATCTTTTAAAAATGCTCTCCCGCCACCCCTTTTCTCTCTCTCCATGCTGCCGCTCACACACTCCATACGTTCATAATATACCGCAAATCACACAGTGCCCCTCCTGGGCCTCCACCCTAAACATTAAAAACACAAATAAAACAAGGTAAAATAACAAGCTAAAATAACAACAACTACTATTCCAGAGCTCTCTAATTATACATGGCTCCTATGTATTTCCTTTTCCTCCGCTACACAGTTTAAGTGGCGCCACCTTCTCCCCTCACTCGGGGAGGCTCCCTACCATTCTATTTTCCTTTCCTTAGTATTCTCCTCAATAATTCCAAAAAACAAAACAAACCACATACATGTCACGCCCACAATTTCAATATCCAGGTTTTGCACACTGTTCACACTCTCCCATACATCTATCCTCTACTTGTTATCCCTTGCAAGGCTATACTCATGTGCGCGTGTTCACCCAAACTCCTCCGTCACTGGGTTCCAACAACACCGGCCTGCACTGCTCCTTAGAGTCGCTCCCCGCTCCAAAGAGCAGATAGGAATTCTGCAAAGACGGCTCCTACAGGCCACTGGGAAAAATGCGTTTTTGGGACTGATCACTGTTGGTCGGCACAGCCCCTTTGGAGAGGCTGCCTGGACACCTCCGCAGGTATGGGGGCGCTGGGATCACAAAAATGAAGGCACGCCCACAAACGCTCATGCCAGGAAAAAAGGGAAAAAAGTCCAAGAGATTCTTACAAGGATAACAAGTTGTAATAACACACAAAATAGGTATGCCAGCAACGAACTCTGCTGCTGAAAAATGGTACAGGCAGAATGTTATGAGGAAGCAAATCATTATGGCGTGCACCTGGGAGAATTGGAGACTGGCACAGGGGAAGGCTTAAGATCACGCAGATCCACATATTCTGTATTGCACCATCCGCACCCAAGGCTTCTACCTACGCTTTGGACTATAATTGATCCCACCCTGTACCTCGCTTTACAAATCCTGTCATTATGAAGTAAAGTGGTGTGCTTGTGTTCTGTTAGATCTTTTATGGCCAGTGGGCCTATGGTTGATGGTCTAGGGTCACTTACTATCGTGGAATTCAGGGGTCTTGGACTGGGACAGTTGTGAGTGGCATAACTCGTGGTTGGCTGGGTGGCCTGATTGTGATGAACGTGCACTGTGAGGCACCTGGTTCTGTCTCGTTGCCTTGCAGGGCACATTCTTTCTCGGGATAACACGTATTGGCAACAGTTATAGAACAGAGGAGAGTTTCTATAGGAGCCAACAGCGTGGGTCTCTCTATCATCAGCGCATGGGCCTATTCAGGTTTCTTTGTTGGGTCTGTGTTTTACCACGCAGCCATGCAGGGCCCAATGTTCCTACCATAGCTACGAGAATGGCGCCTTCTTATATGCGCGCACTAAGTCTAAGCATCTATATTTCGCATAATATTGTGACCATACAGGGTCTCTTAGCACTCCCCTCTCCCCCATGGCACATCACAAGTGTATTTATGGGATTCACCTTACTCTAAAGCACCTAAGGAGGTGGGAGGGATTCATTTCCTTCCCAACACTAGGTACAATGGTCCTTTCACCATTGCCTATGCTACTCCTCTGGTGGTAAATGTAAGGGAGCTGCAGTATTGCATCCATCTTTCAGACGTCCGCAAAGCACCCACTGACACCCCCCCACACAGATTGAGTAATTGCTAACAGTGTTACAGCCATCACTGATTGAAGTATTCAGAATATTATCTGTACATATTCTAGATGCACAACTATTTTTAGCTGTAAAAAGTTGCTAAGTATAGTTTGTACTTTTCTCTCTCTCTCTCCGCTTTTCTCTCGTTCTACCATTCTCTTCTCCTTCTATTTTTCTTGTGTGTATAAAAAGATGCACTCCAGTCTGCATTTCTTTGGTAGTGAGCAAAATTTGCGGTCAAATTACCATTCCATGGTAACTACTTATTAATCCACTTACTTGTGTGTCATGCATTGTGTAGCTGGAATATTTGCTGTGTCAATGTTTATATTGGGGATTTATTTAGGTGGTCGTTTCATGTTGGGAGGGCATATAAAAGGGGGGGCAGGGAAACTAACGGGAATGTTACTAATACTACTAATATTGTCACATTTTCTGTCAACAGTCCCTGTTCTATGCTAATAACACTATTATGCTTACAGCACGTGAAAAACGGACTAAATAAATGGATCCCTTAGTCACATAAATGAAACCAGAAAGCAAATGAGAAAGTTCACTGAATTGGTTATGGCACTGTTTTTTTCCATGCTGTTTTCTAACATTGATGCAGGATGAATTTTTCACATGTTATTGCTTCCAAAAGTTTAAGAAGGCAACTCAGAAGAGCTAAATTTGATGAGCACTGAGGCCTAGGCCTAGATATAATATAATATGTGCACCATCCAAAATGAAGTAATAGCAGGTACGCAGACATGCGCTCAGTGGGCAAAAGAGGGTTAATATGGGGTGCTACATTTGTTCCTTGATACCACACTCGTCGGGAGCCCCCAAGGTATTAATGCACAAAAGATTCCACTCTCGGAGGCTCAATATTTGATCCATCTAAACCTATGCAGGCTGCAAAGCACTTTCCAATCAGGAAGTGTACAACTTGTGATGATGGACCCGGACGAGTTGCAGTGTGCCCAAAATCCCAGAGTTACACAGTGCTTACAAAGACCTTACTTATCTAGAGCTGTAAGGTGTGAAATTTGCAGCAGATAAATGGCAAGAAACTACAATGAGCTACATGGCAGGAGGACTAAAAGGATTCAGAGAAGAAGTGATAAACAAGGTAAATGCCGTATGCACAGAATATTGGAATGAGCATTTGGCGAAACTCACATGGGTCGGGGTGATGGAGAAACCAGTTACAGTGCAAAAGCAGGAAGAGTATGAAATGTGTTTTTACAATGACGGGAGCGTCTTTGTGGGGATTAAGAGCAGGTGTAATAAGACATTATACATCCCAGACCTCAAGAAAGGGACAGCAGCTGTGATGGATAACTATTGGATGTGCGGCCAGCAGGCATTTCTGCACCTCCCGCCACTATGGAGGGGCACCATCTCGCTGGCCTTGTTGCACTCAGCACTCTTAGGGGTCCCAGAAGAACACTTGATAGTGGAACCAGGTGGCTTGTCGGCACCAACCACAGCACCAGTATCGGATGTCCTTACCATAGTGGCCTATATTCCCTATCTTGCCCAAAAAGGAGAAGAAAGAAATATTGCTGGGTACAAAAATGTCCAACTACTTGTCTCAAGATTCCTCACAGTTGCTCAAAAAAATACCAGATGCAAACAGCTGCTAGTGCCAAATGGCTTCAGATCGTGAGGTGGGAAGTGATACAGCTGGCCAATGACACCGAACAAGGCCTCAACATGATCAAGATGGAGATGTGAGCAATCTGGCTAATGACTTTGCAGAATCTCTATGTGCTGGACCTCCTCACGGCCATGGAAAAAGGGGTCTGCAAGAAGACTGGCGATTTTTGCTGCACCTGTGTGCCTCCTAATGATGCAGGCAATGAGTCCCTCACCAACATCACAGGGGCCCTGCACACCTTCAGCACTCACAAGCAAACAGAAGCTGGGATTCAAAAAAGTGACTGGTTCGATTACCTTTTTTCCTGGGCACCATCGTGGATAGGGGCGATCGTGAACTGCTGGTACCAGTGCTTGTGTTCGTGTTGCTGATCTTCTGCACCTGCCAGTGGTGTTGTGCTAAAGCAATGCCTACCAGCACAATAATGATGGTTTCAATTGGGGAACATGGGCCAACTTGTGGTACAAAAGACAGTGCAGTACAAACAGATGACCCTGATAAACCTTGCATGGTTAGAATAGAGCAACACCTTCATTCCCATGCACTATTATCACTCACCCACCTGATCCTGAAAATTATGTAGAGCACTGGGTTAACCTAGCAGGGGATAGGAGATGTATATATATGACGTGCACCCCGGAGCAGTATGCACAGGCAGGGGAAAGCTTGCAGCATGTGTGCAAGGCATGGGTGCCAAAGGAAAGCTCACCACCATATCTAGAAGCTGAAAGGCTGGAAAGGGAGAACATTGAGGAGGAGAGGGAAATGTTTACCTGGCAGTTCATCAATTTAGGATTAATGAAAGGGGTAATGTTGGGAAGCGGGGCGATCGTCCCAGGCCCCCAGGAGATTTAGAATGTGGCAAAGGTCCAAGTCTGGGTTGTAGATGTCTGGGGAGAGTACAGGGGGCAGGGGGATCTCAACAGAAGCTGAATTAGGAGTTAAATTACAATTAAACTGGGTGTAGAGTTTACTAGACATAGACTGCCATCTTGGAAGATAGCCATCTTTTAGCTAAAGTCTGGCTTTACGCTGCGGTCCTGACGACAGATTCAAGCATAGGCCATAGAAATACATGTGAGAACGTGGGTTGGAGCTGCAGCCTGGGCAGTGGAGGGGAAGGCCAAAGCTACAAACCTTTCATTGTCTTATAGTGTTAGTACATGTAACCAAGAAAGAATGCACCCAGCAAGGCCATGAAGGGGCCGATAACAGCTCCCTGCAAGCAGTTATTCCATGAAAAGAAGTGCACGAGAGCCTCCAACCCAGCCAGGCCCACACCCTAAGTTATAGTGACCAGGTGCCCCCACCCCAAGACCCTAGCATTCCAGCATACCAGCCAGCCCAAGACCCCAGACCATAAAAATGTTTGAACACCCATTTGTTATAAAGATCATAACAGAGCATTGAAGGTCCCTGTGATTTGTGCTGCGAGGTGCCAGTGAGGAAAAGTAACAAATTTAACACTCAGAGCGGGAAGATCTGGTATGGCACTGACGTGTCTGGGACCAAGTTGGGGTTTGATAGATAACATGACCTTGAATGTAGCCTTCGCACCCATGCCTGCAGTTCAGGGGCACATCGGAACGCTGATAGGGCATGCTATGAGTTGCACACTAAATTGCTAATTATTGAGCCTGGCACCAGATAACGCGGTGAGAAGAGCCCCACGTGGAAGAAGACGGACAGGAGAAGCTGGGACCAATGACATGGCATCCCATATGGAGCAGGCCGCCTATGTATAGGATGGCTCCAACCAGCTATGAGGAAATGTACCCTATGTGATGATACTTTTTGCCCTTATCAACTGACATCCATGTTAGTTTCGTTAGAGCGCTCTGTGGCAGCAGAGTGCTTTGCTATTGCATACATGCTTTTTCTGAGAATAAAAACTTGTGCTGGGCATTTTTCCCTAGTTGGTTGTATTTTCACTGGTGTGTGCATTGAGGGGCTTCTCTACAAACTCTAAAATGTTCTTTGATGTTGGTTCCTAGGCATATACAGCTATGGGTTGAGCATGTGAGGCTAAATCTGGTGTTTGATTGCAGCACATGGGCATGTCTGGCAGAACCCCATCATATGAGGTGAACTCTAATATGTGATTGTGATGTGCAGACCTACATGGCCCCATATGGGCTCTTATTTTTTTTTATTATTATTATTTATTTGCTTGTTTTAATCAAATTAATGATTTTTACAAAAAGAAGAAGACGAAAACAGAACAAAGTTTTCACATTAGCTAACTGAGGCTAGAATTTGTTTCAACGTCTGAGCTGCGGCAATTGTCCAAGCCGTCCTTTCGCCGCTCATTAGCCTGCCCCACCACAGTTCCTCGTTTTTGCTATATGAAGCAGATGGATGTGGTAGCAAATACTTTTATCCAATTGACTTTGTGCCAGGGCAGTTGAGCAGTAGGTGACGAATAGTTTCAATCTCATCGTCGTTATGCCAAAATCGACATGTATTTGAGTTACTTTGGCCTCTGACTGCCAAAATCTCCATGTGTTTCGAGTACGTTTAGACGAGCCCTCATGAACAGATTTCTGACTGATTTGCTAGGGAATTTGCTCAGATAATTTGGGACGTTTAGTTTGCTTGCATATGGTGGCAAATGGCTTGTAGATTTTGCCGCAGCTGCACAGTCCAGAGTCCTGATCCAGTCCCACTCAGCCATTTTATTTTTTATTTTTTTCGGGTTACGAATGAGTTCATCTTCAGACGAGTGGATTTCAGTCAACTTGTGTTTGCACGATGTTTCCCATTTTTTCAGCGCACTACAGCGGGTACCTAAAGTTTCTGCCCTGATTATGTTTAGAATATTTGGGCAATCCGGTAACAAGATTTTCCTATAAAACATCATGTTTTTGATTTCGATTGTCGCTCGCAACGATAACAAGCCTAGCTCTCTCCTGATTAGCAGCATTGAGGATGATTTTGGCAGGCCCAGCACTGTACGCCAAAAATATCCTTCGAGCCTAGGCCACAATTGGACAGGTGTTTGTGGTAGTGCCTCAGCGGCGTAAGTGAGTGAGGAAACCACCTTCGCACGGTAGAATCTTATCATCGGCATCAAGGAAAATTGGCCAAATTTGTTGTCTAGTGCTCGCGCTTGAGCTGCTAATTTCTTTACTTTTTCCAAGAGAGACAATTGCAGTGTTGCATTTGTACTTGAGCAATCTAGGGTCACTCCCAGATATTTGAAGTGTTGCACTTTTTCAAGGGCAACCCCTTCCAGAAACCAGCTCAATTTTTCCTTTAGGCGATGCGATTTTTGCAACACTAGTATCTTGGTTTTTGCCACATTTATTTGCAGATCATTGGCGTGTGTGTGTAGGAAGCCAAATTGTCTTATTGGCGTTGAAGGCCAATCGGGGTAAGATCCACTAGGATCATGTCATCTGCTTAGAGCAGGCGTGTGGTTTTCTGCGAACCCATGGAAGGCGGAAAGGAGCGAATGGATGGTTCTGAGTCCTTGAAGTCGCCCATATAGGCAATGAAAAGGGCAGGGGCTAATGGACACCCCTAATTGACCCCTTTTCCAGCTGGAATTTCTTCAGACAGCAAGCCAGTTTGACTCAGTCTCACTCGCAGCTTGGTGTTTTTGTGAAGAGTGCGGATGGGTCGGACTATGTTGCTAGGGCAGTTCCATTGTTTCAATTTTAGCCAAAGAGTCTCTCTATTGACCAAGTCAAAAGCTTGAGCCAGGACAATGAAGGCCACAAAAACTCGAGGCGCACCATCTATGATTTTACTTTTTAGCGCGCTTAGGAACATGATGTTGGCTGAAGTCCCGTTTTTTTTTGTGAATCCCGTTTGGTACGGGTCTTCACAAGGGGCGGTTTTTGCCCAACGCTGGAAATGGTGTAACAGGAGTGCCCCTAAGACCTTGCCAATAGTGTCTAGTAAGGCTATGGGACGGTAGTTTCTTGGCTCCTCTCTGCAGCCCTTTTTGGATATCGGGACCACAACGGCAGTGGTCCAAGATGACGGAATTGACTTGGACTCCTTGCAGTGTTTAAAGATTTCACTAATCAGCATTGACCATGCCTCTGGATTTTTTTTAGGTCAGAATTGGTGATGCCATCAGGACCAGGCGCTCTCGAGGCTTTCAGTTTGCGAAGGGCTTTTGATATCTCCTCTTTGTTGCTCAAATCTATCCAGGGTTCCACTTGAGTGGTTTCCTCTGTGATTGAAGGCACTGAGGGCGGCTGAAAAAGTTGTTTAACGAAAAGCGTCCAGGTTTCCTCACCAATGTTGTTTAGTGGAACTACCTCATGAGATGTGGCCGTAGATCTTAGAAGCACCCAGAATCCTCGTGGATGGTGACTGCACACAAGCTTCAGCATGGATTCCGCATCTTGTTGGTACAGAGTTAGGCGATAGTGCCTAATCCAAGATTTGTATGTTGAATGTGCTGTTCGCAGGCAGTCTTGGTTTTCTTGCGAGGGAAGGATCTTCACTAGCCGCTTCAGTTTCCTCAATGCTCGTCGTTTGTATAGGGACCGAGACACTCTCCTCCATATAGCACGTGCAACAGGCCCAATTACGTATAATGGAAATCGAATTGGGTTTTTCCCCCGACTACAGGAGAGAAGTCCAAAAATCTTGCCAGTCCTATGACTCCATAAAGAGAAAACTGAACAATAAATACACACTCTTTTCCCCGGCCACCCTCAAACTATACCATACAGCACCATCCATGTGTTCCATAATCCGTGAGAGGCCTGGGAGTGGCTGGAAATACAGGTTCTGTCCTCCCAACGCATTGAGGTATCATGCACCACGGATGGACAATGGCCAGGATGCCCCGACCCAGGGGAAGCCCCCTGCACCACACGAAGAAGGCTTGCTAAACGACTCAGCGGAAAAGACCCGAGGACTGAGAGTCGGACCTGGGGACCACTTTCATCCGGATCTTCTGCGGCGAAAGGTCCTTCCCTGTCTCCTTGCCCCTCTCCTTAACTACGCCAAGCTTAACGGTATGTGTCAGATCCTTACGACTGGCAGCCCCGGGTGGGGATGAAGAGCTGCAGAAAAACAAGCCCCCACCCGTCCCCGCCACCCCTGGGGATTTCCCCAAAAAAGTTCTTATGAGTTTATGGTTTTTGGCGTTTGGGCAACAGGTGCTTCTGGTTGGGGGGAAGTACGGGGTAGGGGGAGTTTACAGGGCAAAGTTAATGCACATGGATTGTATGGGGTACAGCAACCTATTGCCAGGACTTGCGAAGATGGAGGATATGAGACTTGCTACACCTAGAATAGAACATGTTGAGGCCCCATTCTTCGAGAAAGGAACATCCAGACAGTTGTGGTTTATATTGCACGGTTGCTTGGCAGTAGGCGGATTGATATGGCGGGTGCACTGGTGGACTAGGTGGGTGGGGTCGCACGGGGGTGGGGAGGACACTTGGGCACATGATCCTCCTTGATGTTCTTATATACTCCACACGCGAATAGGACACAGGCTGGTCAGTTATCCCTGTTGACCTGGAACGTTAATGGCCTGGGTTCCAGTGTCAAACGAAGACTCGTGGTCCAATACCTCAATAGATAGTCCCTGGATGTAGCCTTCCTCACAGAAACCCATTTGATTGGAACAAGTAGTAGCTTCTTTAAAAGATTCAACTACCCGCATACATACCAGACTGGGTTCTCAAGGGGTGCCAGAGCACGATGATACTTATCCATAAACATGTGCGTTTGCAGATCAAGGTAGTAAGGGTCGACCCCCGTGGACGGTTTGTGGTAGTGCTCAGCGACATGTGAGAAGACCAATGGGGCCTTGTTGTGGCTTACGCCCCCCCCCACACTCACGAAGGAACTCCTCGGCGAGTTACAGAAAATATTGCTCGAAGAACGTGCGGATCTGTGGGCCCTTTGAGGGGGATTTTAATGAAATTGTGGAGGTTGCTCTCGACAGATCACATAAGGGTTATGGGATCCGGGGCACCCTGACCACTCTGTATACCTTTGCAGAAACAATGGGATTGTATAACACCTGGAGGGCATTGCACGCCACTGATGCCGGGTTCTCATTTTTTTCCAACGCACATAAAACACCCTTGAGAATCGACTATGTCTACATCCCTAGGAATATGTCTCACAGGCTCATATCCGCAGAGTTCTTGGCACAGGGTATTCCGGATCACTCTCCTTTGCTTATATCTCTAAAGAACGCAGGGCACAGATCAGACGCCGCCTGGCGCCTGAATACATATTACTTGGGGTTGCAAGAGATTGCTGAGGGACTCGAGACTAAGACCACAGAATACTTTGACATAAATGAGGGTTCCGTGGACTGCCCAATCACGATGTGGGAGGCATACAAAACAGTCCTTCGAGGGGAAGCCATTTCCTTGGTATCGGCTTACCGTAAAAATCACACCCAGATGATTATAGAGGCAGAAAGACAGTGTACTTCTCGATTCAAGGCGGAGATGCAGCGATCTCCGAACCTTGCCCTTACCATGTTTCCATTTTGGGCTTCACATACTTGGGTATACGTATTGGTCCTACTCTGGATGAGTTCCTCCACCTTAATTTACAACCCGTGCTAGACAGATTCGACAGAGACGTCTCTCATTGGCTGTCTCTCCCACTATCATTAATGAGTAGGGCAGCATTGTTTACGATGATGACACTTCCACGACTTCAGTACGTCTTACAGAACGCTCCACTCCCCATACCTCTCGAAACCTTTGTATCAATAGACCAGAACCTACGCTCATTGCTTTGGGGTGGGAAACAACCCAGAATCGCTCTTGCGACATTGCAGCGCTCAGTATGTGAGGGAGTCATCGGTCTGCCAGGCATCCGCACCTACTACTTAGCGGCAGACACGGGGGTAGTGAACGAATGGCTACATGGTGACACCACACTTCCACATATCCGTATTGAGATATCAACCATGCACCCCGTCTCACCCCTCCAGGCTCTATATGCTCACAATGGGAGAGTGTCGGGAATCCCAAGAATGTTACTTCATGTTCGTCATGTCTGGAGGGAGGCACACAAATACATCGGCTGGGGAGCGAAACTAATACTTGTCCAACCTTATGGTACAATGCGCACCTCACATAAATACAAAGAATGGGTTGTTTTGGGAACTGGGAAAGGCCAGGAATACGCATACTGACACATATAATCCAAGAGGGGCACTTACTACAGTTTGAAATCCTGAATGGAAAATTTGGTTTGCAGCCTATGGACAGATTCAGGCAGGCACAACTTGCTCATGCTATAAATGCCAGTTCCCTGACATAGCTGTTGTACTTCCCTGCTCCCCCCTCGAAGCCAACGTTCTTCTGGAACGTATTCACTCTAAGATCACCTCCACACTTTACCAAGCCCTTAACTCTTTTGGAACTAAGGAACTTACTATGCTGAAAGAAAAATGGGAAGGGGACCTGGGCAGGCTGGAATCGGATGACTGGGTGGATGGATTGATGTTTCCCCGGAACATAGGCATTGACGCTAAACTGAGGCTGATACAACTAAGAATACTCCACCGCGCCTACTACCCCTGGACAGCTCTAGCCAAATGGAGCGGGACCGGGGATGAGATCTGCCTTCGATGTAGGCAGGAAAAGGGCACCTTTTTTCTTATGATTTGGGACTGCGATGTGTTACGATCCTTCTGGGACAAATGCATTAAGGAGATCTCTAACTTAATGGGGTCCCCAATTCTGAAGGACCCCAAAATGGTACTGCTGGGGATTTGGGGAGAGGTGGACTTCACCAAATACGATAAATCATTCTTGGTGGTAGCACTGGGAGCAGGGAAAAGACTGGTTGCCGCAACTTGGGGCTCAGCAGAGACAATATGCCTGAACTGGTGGATCAATGAGGTGAGCAGGTGCGCATCTATGGGACACAGCATCTACAATGCGAGAGGCTGCCCCCGGAATTCCTGAAAATATGGGGGAAATGGCTAGATGTGTACTGAGGCTTGACTCTTCCTCCCGTCCTTTCCTCCCCACCCCTTTTTCTTCCTCCCTTCTGATGCCGGTGCACTCGGTTCTACCAACGCCTATGATTTTCTTGATATGTTTACTATACCTTTTGACCCTACTGCCTTTTAACGTTTACTGTTATTGTTATTCCTTACTGTCAGATACTTATGTTTATGCTGTTTTGTTGTGTAAAACTTAATAAACAGTGTTATTTAAAAAAATAAATTGTGTGTGTATCATCATCCTCCTTGGGGCTAGGGGCATGTTGTCATCTAAGGGCAGGGAACATTTCCCCTAATGCACATGTTGCACAGTATGGCACTCATAACAAAGATTTTGCCCATCTTGCCCGGTTTACACATTAGTGTGCCTTCTGTCTGATGGAGACACCAGCATCGTCCCTTCAACAGTCCAAAAGGAATTATTTATTGTCAAAGCATCACGAAGCAAGACACAGACAACAGACGTAGGTTTCAAACAAAAGCACTTTATTAAATCAATGTCAGAATGTTTAAAAGTCTACCTTGTCCTATGCAAAGGTGAAATTTCGCTATCGGAATAAAACTAAGAAAAGTCTGAGTCAAATAGTTCCATTTGTAAGTCTGTCTGTGTCCATAACCTATAATTGCCCTCGCCATTTAGACTAACAATGTGTAGGGATGTTAATAAACAAAGAAGCAAAGTTCAATGCAAAGTTTGGTGTTTCTTCCAGCTCCCAGCTTTCTTTTCCCAAGTATAATATAGTCCCACAAAAGTCTCAAGATCATCTCTGTTGAGCTCCAAGCAACATAGTTCAGGATAATCCTTGGGGATATCCCCAAGTATCATGCAACACAATTCCAAACAAAAAGGTGGTGGTTGCGGGGGGGTCTTGAGCTCTCGCTTCCAAAACAACATAAACAGGTTTTTCAGTCTCAGGGACCCTTTCCCCAAGACTTCAACTTCAGCTTTTGTACTTGTTGTATCGGTTAGTTTTACCAAATATGCTGGGCCTTCAGTATTCAGGTCTCACTGGTTTAGGCGCAGTTGTCAGACCACACGGTCCACCCATTACAGTTCACGCAACCAGCATCTATGCGCTCTTCAGCCCCTTGCTGGATCCTTGGTGCTGGCAAGGGTTTCCTTGATGTTTGTTCCTGTGCCCCACAGTATTCCTGGGCACTTAGCCCTGTGCACCAAGATATTTCTGCTTAATGTCTTTAGGTAGGCCTCCTGGCCTCGTATACAACTCCCAACTCTTTGTCAGCTTTCCCCTTTTCAGCCTCTGGGGTTGAATTTACTTCACATGTAAATTGATTAATGATTGTTCTCAATTCAATAGTCACTTTTGTTGCTTACGGTTTAAGTTTCATTCTAGAAAGAAATCTCTTGTGTATTCGAAATACATTCTGGTTCTTGAAGTTGAAGTATAAGTTTGACATGCAGTCTTGTAAGTCAAATATAAGTTTGCTTTCCATTCAGTATTCAAAAGGACACTTGGGTTGTTAAATGTAGGTTTGCTTTCAGTTCGCTATTCAAAACGGCATTTTTGTTATTAAATGTAGGTTTACTTTCAGTTTGGTATTCAAACTGCACTTTGGTAGTTAAATGTAGGTTTGCATTCAGTTCGGTATTCACAATACATGGACCCGGCACTTGCCTGCGGTCTGTTTTGGATCTCCCCGGTGTCTGCGTGCCCTCCCGACACTCACCAGCAGTCTGCTCATTCTTCTGGAGGCTTCTGCTGTTTCTGCACCACTTCTGGAGCCGGGAAATACCGCTATTGCGAGCCCTGCTCGCCTGCCAGATACTTCTTGCTCCGGTTCTTCATCTGTTTTGCGGTGGACGCGGATCGCGTCCTCTGTGATCCTGGTCTGCCGACATCCTGGTTTTGCGTCCAGTCCCATCACGGCTGCTCCCATGAAGAGTGGGTCCTCTGCTGGTCTCTGGCACGCTGCCTCCCTGCTTCTCACCCTTCTGGAGTTCCTCCCTCATTTCATGTACCTGCAGCCTTCTAACAGGCTGCAGGTGTACCTGGCCAATTAGACCATATTCCAGCAGCGACTAAGGAAGGTAGGAGTGGTCCGGGTTAGGTATTTAACCTCACTCTACCCTGCAACCCTGTCCATATAGCAGACTCTGAAACTTAGATTTGTTTTTCTCCTGTTTTTAAAACTGCATTGTGAAAAAATTATTTAAAATTGCATTGAGAAACCTAGGCCTTTCCCCTCTATTCAGGACTCTCCAACCTAGGTGTGTTTTTCTCCTGTTTTTAAAACTGCATTGTGAAAAAAGATTTAAAATTGCATTGTGAAACTTAGGCCTTTCCTCTTTATTCAAGACTCTCAAACTTAGGTGTGTTTTTCTCCAATAAATAAAAATTGCATTGGGATAGTAGGGCCGTTTGTGGCTTTGCCTCCTAGCAAAGCACTCATCTAGGGAACCTCTCTTGCACTATCGGAGTGCCTGTCGTCTTGTCCAATTGTCTACTTATCTCATCCCCCTCTGTCTCGTCTGGTTCACCCTGCCCTGTGTCCTTCCCTAGTGTTCTCCCCTACCGCTTCCCACACCCCTCCTCTTCAATCCTCTCCTGTCCCCACCTACTCTATGGTGCTCTCTGTCTCTTCTATATTTTCTAACTGCTTCTCTATCGACTATCCTGCTCTCCTCACTAAATCTGGTAGGAAGAAGTTTAAAAAGGACATCCTGGTCTCCATCCCAGGCCTCCCCATCGCCTACACCTATACCAGTGCCTCCTCCAGGAAAATTTTCACTGACATCCTCTTTGCCGTTCCCTCGCCAGACCTATGGACTCTTCATATGGTCTCTGTGCTCTCTCCATTCTGTTCCTCTCCCTTTAATGGTGGCACCCGGTGGCAGGCCCTCCTGCCCTCCTTCCACTCCTCTAAGGTCATCATTAATGTTTACTTGAATGGTACCGTCTTGGTCCAAGGCCCTCAAGCCAACCTTCTCCTCTTTGATAGACGCTTCCCACGCCTCATCAATTTCCTTTCTTCTCCTGCTATCCCCTCTCTTCCCTCCACAGCTTCCTTGCCTCACCCTTCTGTCTCCTCCTTGGCTACCTAGCCCTGTTCTGCCCCCCCCTCGGGCTACTTCTACACCTCCGCAGGGCGTACCTCTGATCTGTACCCCTCCCCAGAAGTCTTTCAAGGACGGCAACCTTCTCCATGTTGCCACTCTAAACTCTCGCTCAGCTGTCAAACACTCCTCTGACATCTGCTGCCTCCTGGAGGACCTTGACCTCAATGTCCTCGGTCTCACTGAGACATGGTTCATGGCCAGCTCTGTCACGATCTTTGACACTCTCTTCCCTAATGGCTACAAGATCCTCTCCGCAACCAGATGCAACCGTTCCGGAGGGGGGGTAGCCCTGATCTTCCCTGAGTCGATTCATGCCTCCGTCATTCCTATGCAGGCCTACTCCTCTTTCGAATGCCTCGTCTACAGGCTCTCTCTCTCTCCTGGCCATTCCCTTACTGTGGCTACCATCTATCTGCCACCTGGTCAGATCTCATCCTTCCTCTCTGAGTGGGCGGACCTCTCCTCTTCCCTCCTGGTCTCAACCACTCAACTTCTCCTTCTTGGCGACTTCAACATCCACCTAGATGCTTCCTAACCTTCCACTGGACTCTTTTGTGACCTCTGCGACTCGCTCTCTCTCTATTCTCCCATCATTGCTCGACACACTCTGCAGGGCACACGCTGAATGTTCTGATTTCTTCTGACCTTCCCCTTTCAATCCCTCTCACCACTCCTCTCTCCTGGAGTGATCATTTTCTCCTTTCCTCCCAGCTCACCCTCTCTACGCCTCAGGCCAACCCAACTTCAGCACTGCCACCTACCTTCTCGGTTATCCGACCCATGAAGCGTGTGTCAGTTTAGGCTTTCACTGCCACCTTCTCACCCCCTCCTCCTCCTCTGGCTGACTGATTACCTGACACAGTCCTTTCCATGCTCCACTCTGCTATATCTGATGCTCTGGACGTTCTTGCCCCTGTCATGAGGATCCACTTGAAACCCAAAGCCAAGTGCAACTCTCGGTACGACTCAAACCTCGTCACCCTTAAACGCAAGTGCAGTGTGGTCGAGAGAAAATGGCACATCCTCTGACGAACTGGCCAGCCATCTGCTCCAAAGGCAATACTGGCTCACTCTCTGCACCAAGAAGAGAGCCCACAACCAAGCCTGTGTCTCTGCAGCATCTAACAACTCACCCGAACTCTTTAAAATCTGCAAGGATTTGTCCAATCCTGCTGCAGTTTCTACCTCTCCTGTCTCCTCCCAGGCCCTCTGCACAGCCCTGGCTTCTCATTTCATCTCTAAAAGTCAGGACATCCTGTCCTCTCTCTCTTCCTCTCCCCCTCCTCCCTCTACTCCCTGCTCTTCCTCTGGCCCTTCTTCGGCCACCTCTCCTCCCGCCTTCTCTGCCTTTCCCCTGTTCTCCTCCGACAAGGTTTCTAGACAAGTCAGATCAATGAAAGTCTCGTCAAAACAGGTCCACCCCTGTTCCTCCAAAACCATTAAGGACCACATTGACACCCTGGCTCCTGCTCTGGTGGATTTCTGCAACCACTCCTTTGCCACTGGAGTCTTCCCCTCTCCCCTGAGGCACTCTCTTGTGCACCCCCTTCTAAGGAAACCCTCTGCCGATCCTTCCTGCCCGGCTATCGTCCAATCTCCATCACTCCTTTCCTCTGCAAACTTCTGGAAAAGCTGGCCATCTCCCAGATTAATCTTCACACTAAATCTGTTGGCTGTCTACATGAGCATCAGTCTGGCTTCAGAGCTGCCAGAAGCACGACAACTGCTCTCCTGAACATCCGAGAAGACCTGCTCTCCAACCTTGACTCCAACACCCCCTGTGTCCTCATCTTACTTGATCTCTCTTCTGCCTTTGACACGGTCAACCATGCCATCCTGCTCAACCGTCTCCGTGATAACCTGGTATCACCGATCAGGCCCTGGCTGACGACCTTCCTCTCCGATCGTCCCTCCCCATTCCAACTTGGGTCATTTCTCTCCTCTATCTCTATCTCTACCTTTGGTGTTCCCAGGGGTCTAACCTCTCTCCCTGGCTGTTCAACCAATACCTGGCACTTCTTGCCCACCGCATTGCTGCTCTCTGCCCCAACTTTCAGTGCTATGCGGATGACACTCAACTCATTTTCAGGCTCCCTTACGCCACCTGTTCTCTTTTTCTCATGTCTGATTGTCTGTCAACAATCCAGGAGTGGTGTGCCGCCAATAATCTCTGCCTTAATGCCAGTAAGACTGAGATTTTCCTCATAGGCACACCTGCTCCCTCCTTTCCTGGCACTCTCTGGTCGGCCTCTCTTGGCCCTCTTCCTGCTCCCACCTGTGAGCCTAAAAACCTTGGGGTCATCTTCGACTCCACACTTTCCTTCTCTCCTCACATCTCTGACATCTCTAAGAAGTCACACTACCAGCTGCACCTCCTCAGAGGTATTCTTCCTTTCCTCTCCTTCCCCCAGAAGCTCACTGTCTCCAGAGCTCTGGTTCTTTCTAGGCTGGACTACTGCAACAGCCTCTTTCTAACCTGCCTGCCTCTACTCTCCGCCCTCTGCAACTCATCCAAAACAGGACTGCAAGACTTGTCCTTGGCCTCAAGTCCAGGGATTGTATCTCTCAAGGAGAACTGAAATCGCTTCACTGGCTCCCAGTGGCAGTGAGGATTAAGTTCAAAACCCTCTGCATTGTCCACAGACTTGGGGCTTGGGACCTCAATACCTTCAACTCTCTCTTCCTAAATATCTGCCCTCTCGAGCCCTTCGCTCATCCACTTCCAACTCCCTCAGGGTCAGTCACTTCTCCAACCAGCGATTTGGTGGTAGATCTCTCTCTTCTGCTGGGGCCTTCTTCAGGAATAGCCTCCCTGCCTCTCTGAAACTTGAGGAGAACCATCTCCAGTTCCGGAAGCACCTCAAGACCCTCCTCTTTGCTTCTGCTTTCTCTCCTCATCTCCCCTGCTGATCTCCTGGCTGAATCTGCACTGGTTACCTGGCTACCCTCTGATTTCAGGCCCAGGTCCCCTCACCGCCAGTTGCACACTTGCACTGCCCCATGGCAACCCTTGCACTTGGGGACTGTTTCTGTATCCCTACAGCCCCTACTCACACTTGACCCGTGCTGTTGGCTCTTACCCTTGCAATTGCCACCAGCTGGCCGCACTTTTTACTTATTAAATTTATTTATTTTACAGTTATCCTATGTACTGCACTTTTCTACCCTTCCCCTCCCCCTTGCACTTGCGCGATCTCAATGTCACCTGGCCTAGTAGGATCGCTGTCTGTCTTCCCACTGTTTCTTCTCCCTTGCCTCGTCGCGCCTTGAAACACTTGTGTATAGGCACGTTATAAATGCCACATCATATCACATCACGTCATATCATATCATAAGGCCTTTTCTGGGATGGGGGCGCTGCTTCTTATGTGTTGTGTCAGAGGGCAGGCCCTACATGTGCAGGGCTGTGACAGGGCATGCATTTCATTGACATCAAATAGGTGTTTGCCTCCTACCCCATCGTTGGTACCATTTTCACTTGAGAAGGCTATATGTGTTTGATGTACTTACTCAGGATCTTTGGCGTTGCCCTCTGTGGGTCTCCATATATGCTGGGAGTGTACTGTTTCGCAGGACCATGGCACCACGGGTGGAACCTGGAAAGCGGGTGCAGTGATGTGTCACCATGAGGAATGCATCACGGGTCACCTGTACATTAAGGGTATGTTATTGTTTCCTGTTCCTGAACACCTCTTCCAATGCCTGAGGGGCCAACAATGTCACTCACATGTGTGCAGTCCAGAGCTGCAATGACGTCAGGGAAGTTGGCAGTTGCATAGAACTGTGCCTTTATATGAACTGGGGAACCATATGGGATGCAAGCAAAGCAGTAATTAGGGGGGACCTGATTGAACAGACGGCACAGAGAGGGAGAGCCAGGAAACTACTGAAGGTGCAGTTAGAGAATGAAGTCAGTAGATTTGAAGAGATACATAAAGAAAAGGGCTTGCGGCGCTCCTTGAGAGACCTGCGAGTAGCTAAGAAGGCGCTTGAGGCGCACCACATGGGGAAGGCAGCCTATTCTATGATGCTCACCAAGCAATATTTTTATATGAGGGGGAACAAAGCTAACAAATTACTAGCGGCTAAATTAAAAAAAACAGACAAGACAAAACAGGATAGACACCTTACGAGACGACGGAGGCAGATATATCTCTTCAGAAGATGGCAAGCTCCAAATTATGGAGACATTTTTCAGGGAACAAGCATCTCCACATGTGGGGAATCCACAAATTTCCAAAGACGTCATAGCAAAAGCAAACCTCCCACAACTCTCACAGGCCCTGCGAGAACCATTGGAAGACCTGATAACTACACAAGAAGTTGAAATGGCAATCAAAGCCCTCCCCCTTGGTAAGGCTCCTGGTCCAGACGGGTTTACAAACAAATTGTATAAGATCTTTTCCACAGAGCTCACACCCCACCTTACAAAGCTGTTTAATTTTTTATGGTAAACAGGTTCTGTTACACAATCAATGGCTGAATCTGCCACAACCCTAATCCTGAAGCCTGGGAAGGACCCAACAGAGTGCATTTCCTACCGCCCTATAGCCTTGCTTAATACTGATGCAAAATTATTTAGCAGAATTATAGCCCGGGGACTAGATGAGGTCTTACCAACAATTATAGATAGAGATCAAACTGGGTTCATTCAGGGCTGCTCTGCACATGATAATATTTGCAGAGCAATAGACTTGATTGCTCTTGCCCGTACAACCCAGGCCCCCTCTCATTGCTGTCCTTAGACGCCCATAGGGTGTTTGATAGCATGTCTTGGGACTACTTGGATTTGGTGCAGAGGGGCTTCGCAGTTGGCCCAAAATTTTCCAGATTAATCTTGTCAAACTTCCAGATCCCTTCGACCCAAGTACGAGTGAACTCACAGTGGACAGCTCAAATTGCCTTGGGTAAAGGAACCAGACAAGGTTGTCCCCTGTCCCCATTAGTATTCGCGTTAGCAATGGAACCCATAGACCAGCAAATTCGTCTCCACCTGAAGATTCAAGGGTTTGAGGTAGGAGGGCAATGCCACAAAGTTTCGCTATACGCAGATGATGTCCTCTGCTTCCTGAGAGAAGCCCAGACCTCAATCCCTCCCCTTATGGACCTGCTCGCCCAATTTGCGACAGTCTCGGGATTTACAATAAACATGGCCAAATGGACAAGCTTGAATCTGTCGGAAGCCTCTGATACTCTGAACACCTTGCAAAATGTTCATTCCCTCAGCTGGAAAAGCTCAACTATTACGTACCTCGGAGTGCATTTGACCCCAACTTTTACAGAACTCATGAATGCCAATATCCCCACCTTATTGAAAGACTCTAAAGAATCTCTGCGGAGGTGGGCATCACAAGAAATACCCTGGCTTGGGCGCATCAGCTCAATTAAAATGGTCCTGCTCCCTAGGCTTTTTTACACGTTTCAGGCCCTTCGTATATTGATTCCAGAGCGAGATCTCCTAGACCTACAGAAAGAAATAGGCCGCTTTGTTTGGCAGCGGAAAACACCAAGAATCCAGCGTAAGCTCCTAACTCAGGGAAAGCTGCTGGGAGGTCTGGGACTCCCCTCTATCCCAAGGTATTATCGAGCAGCTCAAATTGCTGCCATTCTGAGCTGATCTAATCCAATAGAGCCCCCCAAATGGCAGGACATCGAGCAACACTCTATCTGGGCCCCTCTTTGTCATCTGCCCCTTCTAGGCGCGCACCTATCGGGGATTCCTCCTTCCCTCCACAATAACTAAACTTCGCTGCTGGGATAGATCCTGCTCTCAGAGAGGGTTCTCATCAGGCTTGGGCCCACTTTCCCCTATCTCGCAGAATCCAGCCTTTACCCCTGGGCTTCAACTCAACTCATATCAGCTCTGGTCAAATGGGAACTCCCTGAGACTGCGAGAGCTCTATGTGGACAATTCGCCCCTGACCTTCAAACAATTTAAAGAGGAATTTAACCTCCCAGAAACGGAAAGGTTTAGATATATACAGCTCTGTCATTGGATAACTAACCCAAATATAAAAAGGGCAGCCACTAAACCCCCTACAGGGTTGGAACTAACGGCTTCAGAGGTCAGCATGCCCATAGGATAGCTACTTGTTACCGTCTCCTGGAAGAGGTCCCGGAGGATGAGAAACTACCCTATATGCTAGCGTGGGAGAGAGAAGATCTGGGGATTGATGTGCCCCAGGAATCCTGGCAGAGGATTTAGGGCAGAGCTCATAGATCTTCTAGGTGCACGGCAGTAAGCAAATGCGCACATAAGCTCTGCTTTCGGTGGTATTTTTCCCCGCAGAAACTACATGCGATGAACCCATACTACCCTGACACGTGTTGGCACGGATGCAGAGGGAGGGGGTCTTGGGTCATCTATGGTGGCATTGTCCCATCATTCAATCCTTTTGGCTAGAAATTCGATCAAGGACATATGTGGAGTGCTGCTCCCCATGGATACGCTTATAATGGTGCTGGGTGATACACCAGATGATTGGTCATACCCGCAGTCAAGCCCTAGAGGTGATCTGATTACTCAACTGCTTATGGCAGCTCGCCTCACCTGGGCCCGATTTTGGAAAGAGTTAGAGGGTCCCCATATAGCCTATTGGTGGGCAAAGGTTTGGGAGCTACTCGGAATGGAAAAGCTAACGGCCACAATAGAAGGTAAGACATCCAAGTTCTACAGAATCTGGTGGCCATTCCTGGAACACGTAGCCGAAAGGGAGCACATGTTTTTCCAACCTAAACTGATTAAATACCTTCTTAAACCATGACAAGCCTTGGGTATGGATTGAGCACTACACACGCGGAAGTCTGGACTTATGCGGAATATACCTTACATGAGGGCAATGTTGTTAATAACATTTGTGGTTGTTGTGGGATTTTTTTTTATTTTTTTTATTTTCTTCTCTCTTTCTCCCTTTCTCCTCTGTAGTTTTATGTTGCCCTAAATCAACCTTCCTCCCTGAGCGCGATGATGAAGTTATGTAGAACAGATGAATTGTAACTAAGTTAAAATGAAATTTCGAAGTGTTGATTCAGTGTTATGATTAATGGGTTATCTCTGTTATATGTTACACGATGAATTCCATGTTTGATCGATGTTTCAATAAAACTATATTGACAAAAAAAGAACTGTGCCTTTATTGAATTTACCTGGACACAGATGGTGGGCAGGGAGATGTGCTGGGATGCATGCTACGTGAGTGTGTCCAGCAAACAGGCAAGCATGATAGAAAAAGTGGGGGGTGACATGCTATGCAGCATTCCCACAGAGTGCTGGAAGGTACCTTTGTCAAAAAAATGCAGCATTGACACAAGCTTCAGCAGTGGGGAAATTGCTGGTCTTATGTGAGGAATTCGACCATCTGCATGGTGGGCGTGTGCTCGCCAGGGCTTTTCTGACATTTTTAAATAGATGGAATGATGGTAGACCGACCTCAGGAAAATGTGTGGGGCTAATCCACACACATTTCCCTATGCTCACATGACAAAAAAACATAGACCCCTGTACTCCAGGCTGGATACCGCCTACAGGCACAGTCCACCCCTGTCATATTTGGTTGGAATGTGACAGCCAAGGATGGCACAATGTCATCCCTGGAACGGGGAGCCCAAACTTGCCTCTGCCAAGACACGCCTGATTAAATGTCAAAGGCTCAATGGAACCGTCCTGCTCTTTTGTTAGGCCTTGCAACTGGTGGCAGCGATTAACATACCAACAGAGGGTACTTCAAACAGACCCCCAGGGGGCCTGGCTGCAGAAGATAACAAAGGCAAAACAGAAAGGTGATGGCTGGAAGGTTTTGAATTAATCATAACCACGGGCAAAGCTCTGGGCAACCCTCCAGACCATCGTTTTTCAGCCTGCCAAGCCATTACAGAAGGGGAAAAAAACGGTGGTGTGGAAGGTTGGCCCAGAGCAATTGCCAGTGGTTTAGATTCATTCGAAACCTTCCACCCATCACTTTTGTGGTCAGTTTGTTTCTCCTTGTGAGAGAGGGTATGCCCAGACGAGGGTCCCTTGCTGGCTGCGCCACAGGGAACCAGGCTGCACCTCACTGAGGAGGTCCAACAAGGCCGAAACATGTCTGGGGTTGCTTGGTTTTCTGTGCAGAGGGGACCTGGCCTAGCAGTTCGGGCTGGGCTGCTACCTTCGGTGGCGGCAGCTGCTGACTGATTTGCACATGGCTGGTCCCCTTTTGCAATGGCGCAGACGGGCTAAAAAACGGTGGTGTGGAAGGTTGGCCCAGAGCAATTGCCAGTGGTTTAGATTCATTCGAAACCTTCCACCCATCACTTTTGTGGTCAGTTTGTTTCTCCTTGTGAGAGAGGGTATGCCCAGACGTTGGTCCCTTGCTCGCTGCGCCACAGGGAACCAGGCTGCACCTCACTGAGGAGGTCCAACAAGGCCGAAACATGTCTGGGGTTGCTTGGTTTTCTGTGCAGAGGGGACCTGGCCTAGCAGTTCGGGCTGAGCTGCTACCTTCGGTGGCGGCAGCTGCTGACTGATTTGCACATGGCTGGTACCCTTTTGCAATGGCGCAGACGGGCTAAAAAACGGTGGTGTGGAAGGTTGGCCCAGAGCAATTGCCAGTGGTTTAGATTCATTCGAAACCTTCCACCCATCACTTTTGTGGTCAGTTTGTTTCTCCTTGTGAGAGAGAGTATGCCCAGACGTGGGTCCCTTGCTCGCTGCGCCACAGGGAACCAGGCTGCACCTCACTGAGGAGGTCCAACAAGGCCGAAACATGTCTGGGGTTGCTTGGTTTTCTGTGCAGAGGGGACCTGGCATAGCAGTTCAGGCTGGGCTGCTACCTTCGGTGGCGGCAGCTGCTGACTGATTTGCACATGGCTGGTCCCCTTTTGCAATGGCGCAGACGGGGTAAAAAACGGTGGTGTGGAATGTTGGCCCAGAGCAATTGCCAGTGGTTTAGATTCATTTGAAACCTTCCACCCATCACTTTTGTGGTCAGTTTGTTTCTCCTTGTGAGAGAGGGTATGCCCAGACGTGGTTCCCTTGCTCGCTGCGCCACAGGGAACCAGGCTGCACCTCACTGAGGAGGTCCAACAAGGCCGAAACATGTCTGGGGTTGCTTGGTTTTCTGTGCAGAGGGGACCTGGCCTAGCAGTTCGGGCTGGGCTGCTACCTTCGGTGGCGGCAGCTGCTGACTGATATGCACATGGCTGGTCCCCTTTTGCAATGGCGCAGACGGGCTAAAAAACGGTGGTGTGGAAGGTTGGCCCAGAGCAATTACCAGTGGTTTAGATTCATTCGAAACCTTCCACCCATCACTTTTGTGGTCAGTTTGTTTCTCCTTGTGAGAGAGGGTATGCCCAGACGTGGGTCCCTTGCTCGCTGCACCACAGGGAACCAGGCTGCACCTCACTGAGGAGGTCCAACAAGGCCGAAACATGTCTGGGGTTGCTTGGTTTTCTGTGCAGAGGGGACCTGGCCTGGCAGTTCGGGCTGGGATGCTACCTTCGGTGGCGGCAGCTGCCGACTGAATTGCACAATGCTGGTCCCCTTTTGCAATGGTGCAGACGGGCTAAAAAACGGTGGTGTGGAAGGTTGGCCCAGAGCAATTGCCAGTGGTTTAGATTCATTCGAAACCTTCCACCCATCACTTTTGTGGTCAGAAGATAACAAAGGCGACAGGAAACCCAACAATATTTCAAATGTAACTGTATCAACCTGAAGCCAGCTCCCGCTCTCAGTATCAATGACAAGTGAACTGACATGTCTGTGTCTTTTGTTTCAGTAGACCACCGCTGCTAGTGGGAGCCCAGTCATAAGATTCCAGAATGTGTTTTGCGGAAGCCAGAGAGTCTGGTCTCTCAGCATCTTCAAGCGAGACCTGCCGCTTTAATCATGAATCATAGGGAGATCCATTAACCAGAGAGACTCTTTAGATAACAGAAGACAGGCAGATGAGTGGGACTTAGTAGGACAATGGAGTGAGCCCACAGCTCTTCCTGTTGAGAGGAGGTTTCCACCATCTTGGTTGTGGGACACCCCTGGTTCGTGTTCCACCCATTTACCTTTTCCTGTTTCAAAACACTCTGGTAATGACCTCACACATATAGAACATTGGTTTAGCCTACACCAATCACTGCGGCCCACTTGGCTTTAAAAGAGGACTTGAGACCCTCTTTAAGCATATCATATGAAGGTTTCACAAGAAGCAGAAAGAAGAACTCATCCTTGAACCTTGGCTGATGGTACAGTCTGCCTCCCTTTAACTTCTCCCAGTAACAGGGGTAGAAAATAATTCATAGGACCATGCAACCACTAAAGAACCAGTACCCAGCCAGCACACAGTGTGCCATGCTAGGCTATGCAGCAAGCTCCCTGGACAGGGAGTGCCAGAAGGTGTCTGAACTCGAAATCAAGGACAAGGCAGCGGCCTGCAACACACTCCCGAGCTTTGGGCCATCCGCATTAAAGGACGACACAAGCCCAGTGAAGAAGCTGTGAGAAGTACATCGACAAGCATCTACTGCTGTCCACCTTAAAGGACATTTTTGAGCCAGTCGAGTTCCTTGAACCGTAACCGACTGCAACGCTGACCGCCGTCAGCCCACAGTCGCTGAAAGAAACACGAGACATCTCGGCCAGTGCACCAGAACCGCCGATCAGCATTGAAACAATGATTCCTGACCCTGAGTCGCTGTGTAGGCCAGCCTGCAGACGTTCGTCAAGCTTTGCTTGCTGAAACATCTTTCTGAACCGTCTTTCAGCTGACCACCATCTCGAATTCTGTCACAGAAGCCTGCAAGGCACCCTGAAGCCAACTCAACCCTGTCGAGCACCAAGAACATCTACAGGAAAAGGTACATTGTGGTTCTGTCCCCCTGGTTCTTCCAAGAAGGCCCCTAGAGACATTTTAAGATCATTTATGCTTAAGCCAAGAAGCCATAATAAACTGCAAACTGTTGTGGTTATTAACCATACCAACTACCTTCTGCCATTATCCAGAGTGCATCCCTTTTCCTTCTTTGAAACTGTCCTCTGCATTCTTTTACAGAGTAGGTTGTAGTAGTGTTATTGTCTTTTGTGATAATAATAAAGTAGAGATTAGTATACAACCGAGACTGGACACTCCTTTTATCATTGGGTAATAATTGTATTTACTGTGTTGCAACTAACCAATGATCCATGACCCTGAGAGCAGATAAGCCTGCCGTTCTATCCACATTATCAAAATTGGACTAGGAGGTTTATAATTTTAATTGTATGCTTGTTTAATCCAATCTGTTTGTATCCATTCTGGTGTATTCGAGGTGTGGGGCTGATTAATAGCTTAGAAACCGATATTCACCCCTGGACCACGGTACCCCAGAATTTTATTTGTCACATTTTATGTTGATCCTTTTTTGTAGAGCATTCTGTATAAGGGTAGCTCTGCTATGGTCTCACCGTAAAGGCAGTAGAGTGTTATCAGCTGCCCATCATTAAGTGCCCAGGGTGATGGCCTGACCCGGGGAATGGGCGCTATCCTTGTATGGTGTCTCCTTCACCTTTCTGCTGCTTGCCCTCTGTGGTGCGGCTGTACATGCCTCTGCAGCTCATTGTACAGCAAGAGGTCCTGGATCTTGAGGTTTGCAACTGCTAGTGGATGCATGATGTTGGTAGGTGTGTTTGGGGAAGATTTTGACCTCACATATCCTTTCAGGGCCAATTAGGTGCACCTGTGGCTTAATTTCCATCACCTGTATGCAATTATCATCACCACTGTGTTTTTGGCAGAATTATTGTGCATTTTGGTGGTATATCAGCATTATCGCAACTTGTAATTTGGTGGAATTACCGTTTTTGTTTCCAGCATTAATTCCACCAGCGGAACTAGCCCCAGTGGAATTAGAGCAGGTTTTCAATGGTAATTCTGCTAGCGCTAGTTCCACTGGTACTAATTCCACCGGAGGAATTACCTCCAATTTCTGGTAAAATCTAATTCAGCTGAGTGGTAGAAGTGGTTGTAATTCCATTTCCACCACTTTTTTCTCTTTCCGCCCAATTCATAATTGACTCTACGAAGGGGTTGGGGTGGTTTTATAATGAACAGACAATTGGTAATAGACAATGTTGAAGGTTTGGAAAATCGACAACGTTGTGAGAATATAAGGGTGAGAGACCGGATTGAATGAAGGGTGGGATCCGTCATCTACCAAGATCACTGCCAACCCACCTCTTACGGTACAGCCAGATCCTGACCTAAAAGCTGCTTTAATCAATGCCAGATCATTAGTCGCTCATGCTACAGACTTAGCAGACGTTATCCTGAAAATTACCTTGACTTCCTCGCCATTACTGAATCATGGCTCCACGAGGCAGCAGGCCCCGCACTAACTTTAGCAGTCCCTGACAATTACACTATCCTTAGAGCTGATAGACCAGACGCACGAGGTGGAGGAATAGAGATTATCGCCAAAACTAATCTCTTCATGAGAATCACCTCCCCACCTTACCTTAATTCCTGTGAGTTTCTTTCTATCTAACTACCTACCGCCAATTCTCAAACATTAAACATTCACCTCCTCTACAGACCACCAGGCCCTATCAGCACCTTCAATGAAGATATTACCACTGTTATCTCTGAGAAGCTAAAAAAATCCTCACAAAGCCTTGTGCTAGGAGATTTTAGCCTAGGGTACAATGATATCAATGATCATCAGGCCATTGCCATAGCCAATACCCTAACAGAACTAGGCTTCACGCAGAAAGTGAATGTACCAAAGGGAGAACTCTTGACTGGATTGCCAGCCACAACTGTAATATATCCATCATAACGATTGCCCCCAAAATCTGGACAGACCACCATTTAATCTCCTTTACAATCAATACTAAAAGACCCATAGCTCTAACACCGCCCTCGCCATAGCCACATTAACCAGAAACAAGAAAAATATCACGGCAGACAAAATCCTGCCACATATCCTACCCAAACTTAACTGTTTACCTGACCGTGCTGATCCTGGCCTTCTAGTGGAGGAATTCAATAATGCTATGACCTCCGCTCACGACAGCATTGCTCCGCTCAAACTTAGGAACAGTAAACCAAAAAAGCACCTGAACTCCTGGTTTACACCCCACCTAAAAAACTTAAGACTTCAGAAAAGAAAATACGAAACGGCATGGAACTTACATCCCACTGCGGAAAATAAAACCAACCCAATAAACATCTCAACGCAATACAAAAAGGATATCATCCTGGCCAAACAACAAACCTATAATAACAGGATTACCCAAGCCAATTCCAGAATGAAGGAGCTCTTCTCTATCCTAAAAGAACTGGAAACTCCTATTGTAGTACAGGATGACTCCATCAAAGGTAAAACCTGGTGCACAGACATACAGCTGGCACTAACTAACCAAGTGTCCAACCTCCAAACCAAAATTGCTCTAAAGAAAGCCTCACTATCAGCCCAAACCCAAACTCCCTTGAACAAAACTCCCACACCCAAACCTAAAGAACCAACTCAATTCAGTTTCGCTAAGGTCTCAGTGATCGAGGTAGAGAAAACTATTCTGAGCCTTAAACCATCCAATTGCAAAGGTGACCAATGCCCAGCACAACTGATCGAGGACGCTGCTAGAGATCTAGCTCCCTTCATCACCAAACTTATCAATGCCTCCTTTACTACGGGCACCATTCCACGCAACTTAAAGGAATCCTGGGTACTCCCCCTTCTGAAAAAACAAACATTGGACCCCAACATTCCCACAAACTACAGGCCCATCACCACGGTGCCTTTCTTACTAAAAATACTAGACAAGGTAGCCTACACCCAAATCCAGAACTTCCTTGAGGTGAACCAGATCCTTGGTGTCCGCCAATCCGGTTTCCAACCTCAACATGGAACAGAGACTGCCCTTATTGACTTAAAGGCCCAAATAAACTCACTCAGAGACAAGGGTAAATTAGCTCTCCTCCTCCTACTAGACCTCTCAGCCGCCTTTGATCTGGTGGACCATAGAGTCCTGTGCAATCACTTGGACTCTGCGGCCCACTTCTCAGGGGAGGCCATAGCCTGGATTCAGTCATTCCTTAGTGACAGGTCCATGAGGGTATTCTCCCCCTCAGCGGCAGCAGACCCAATACCCATCACCTGTGGAGTGCCCCAAGGATCTTGTGTCTCGCCAAAACTCTACAATATTTTCACCAAGCCACTCTTTGACGATCTTGACAATCTGGGTATCACCTACACCAACTACGCAGACGATACCCAGATTCTCCTACCACTTACCGGGGATTACGGAGAAGATCTGGCTTTGGTGAATAGAGTTTATAGCATCGTTCAGGCATGGATGGCCAATCACGGCCTATTTCTAAACGATGACAAAACAGAGCTCATCATCATGGGCACCGCAGCTTGCATCTCTAAACTTAACCGAAATTACTCAGCATTTATCATCGATGGGAACACTATTAAGGTCGCCAAAGAAGTAAAAACCCTAGGTTTTTACCTTGACTCGACCCTTTCCCTTACCAAACAGGTGAATTCACTGGCCTCATCCACGGCCTATACATGTAAATTAATACGAGCCGGGAAACCATTCTTATCAGATGACAGTTGTCTTATCCTAGCCAGAGCCCTTATCTTATCAAAATTATATTATTGTAACTCCCCTTACATAGGGTCTACCAAACAAATAATCAACAGAATAGATGTGCTCCAAAATAATGCACTTAGAGCGGCCCTAAGTATTCCCAGAAGAGCACATATCTCCGAAATAAGACGGAAATACAAATGACTATCTACCCAAGAAAAAATCAACCTCAAAGCTGCATCTCTCATCCACAAATACTTAAATAACAAAGCCCCCTGCTACCTAACAGAACGATTTAATAGAAAAAACCTTACTAGACCTACAAGAACAGTTAGCCCCAACGGCCTCTTAGTGCCCAGATTCAAACTAACCACCATTGAAGGATCTAGCTTCCCAGTTAAGGCAGCTCAATTTTGGAACTCCCTACCCCATGCACTTAGATCTGACCAAACGTGCAACAAATTCAGACAGAACACTATAAAATGGCTCACTGAGAATGCTATGTAACCTGCACTCTCTCATGTACCCACCACTTGTCCTGTACCTGATGGAGACTGACCTGCTACTATGTAATGCTAGCTCTATGATGATGATTGTTTGGCTGTGCATCGTCTGTACTTGTTTTTGTCTCACCCTGTGGTGGCATGCTCTGTAAATGTGTAACTTCTGGAACTAAGCTGTAAACCTACTTGTTCTCATGCGCCCTGCTACCTCAGGGTCCGGCGCGCACAATAAATAAACAAACAAACAAACCTGGTTGTTGCTACACTACAGAAAATAAGAAAATGGGCCTCATTACGAGTCCTGCGGTAACCCTGCAGGTGCTTCTGGCAGGTTGCCACCAAATTTTACCGGCACCTGACTTCCTGGTGCCATTGGGAGATTCCAAGTCTGGCGACCCGGGAAGTCAAGCGCCGGTACAATGTAAGTCCCCATTCCCATAGAGTCCGATAGGTCCCGATGGGGGTGGGGACTCAGAAGCTCTGGGACCGTTAAGAAAGGTGCTGGCACTTCTGTGAACAGTCTGCCTACCGTGGCCGCTGCGCCCGGCAGGGACAGACCTGTCGGACGCAGCGGCCACGGCAGCCAGACACATAGATTGCCGGTCCGGAAACAAGGGTGTCAGTGAGCTTACCAGCACCCTTGTTTCCGGACCGGCAAACTTGTAATTTGGCCCAGTATGTTGGTTTTTCCCTGTTACGGACAAACTACATTAGGCCAATATAACATACAGGCAGCTTTCCTGTTTAATGAGTTTTTTCATTGAAAATGGAAGATAGTGAGGTGCACGACACTGGAGGGGGCAGCACACTTGTTGGAGATGGATCTTGATGTAAGTACAGCAGCTTTTGCGTGGAACACCAAGTGGCAGGCTTGAAAACAGAATGCTAGGGCCAGAGCCAAAAGAATGACAAATTGAGACAAAGCAGACACTATGTCATTGGCTGCTTAAATGCTTTTGACAGATCTGACAATTAAATGGTCTTTTCCTCACCAGATGTAATTATGAGAAGGTAACTGTTAGCCCGCTCTCCCTTCTGGATGTTTTACAGCGCTACATGTATCTGGACATTAGAGGTGGGCTTCTTGTTGGCGCCTGACGCTTCTCTCTGGTAATATGGGCACCACCCATGCGCCATTGGTTTGGTTATTATTGCTATTGATTGCTAAATTTAGGCCTTTCCTATTCCTAAGAAAACCAAGGGAGTTAGCCCTGTAGATTTATTCACAGGTTTATCTTGATTACATGTTGAATTGGTACCTTTTTACCATTGAATCGCATGCTGGAATTTACATAAACTGAATAATTCATGCTCCTGAATGGCGAGCTACTTTGGTTGTGGGGTGCTGAGGAGGCAATAGAGGGAAAGGAGAGGTTTGGGGGTATTTGGTCTCCAAGAACCAGAGAGGACTAACAGTGCCAGACCTGAAAGTGCATCACCCTCTACTCGGCCCGAGAAGGTATTCCTCAGTATTTGTGTGTTGTTTGGAGTTTTGCTTTTTATTTTAGTTGGACGCATGGGGGTTTGGGGTTGGGGAGGATATGTATCCAGTTTCCCCATTTAGCACATCCCGAGATTATGGTTATGTATTCTACAGCCTGTGCAAGGTTGGTTAGGGTTTGGAAGCTTTCTAATACGTAACCTTCTACATTCAAGCCCCCGACACATAATGTTAGCAGCCTTCACACCCTAATAAGAGAGTGCACCTTCAACAGTTCACATAGTCGGCATATAAGAGATGCACCTTATATTGGCTCACATGAGGAGATTGAGATCTAACATTTTTCCCAAACAATATTATGCTTCTGCAGATGTAAAATCCACTCTTGAGGGAAAAGTGGCTGATAAAGGCAGTCACTATCGGTTTCTTGTAGGCACTCACGAGGTTAGGAAGTTGGCTATTGCCACCTAATATGCACCCTATCAGGGTCATAAA
This sequence comes from Ambystoma mexicanum, assembly GCF_040938575.1. NCBI lineage: Eukaryota > Metazoa > Chordata > Amphibia > Caudata > Ambystomatidae > Ambystoma > Ambystoma mexicanum. Next base: position 728,850,355 of record NC_090924.1, read on the forward strand.
ACTTTTTAGAATGACTCCTGCATGACCTTCTTTTATTCGCCCAGAGTGCTTTCATTCTTGCAAGATACTTCAACTTGTTCTTTACCCCAGATTTAGATAAATCAGGAGCCGATCAATGTGGTTTAAGTCAGGCCACCCAATATACCAATTGGACAAGGACTAAGGACTAACCTTGTATTCCCATGTACAAGGTAAACACACAAGGATTGAGTATGTCATGATAGATGGTTCCTTTGAAAGAGATGTACGAAATTCAGATATATCGAGCATTAACCTCTCTAGTTATGCAGCAGTCTTTTTTGATTTGTCGCTTTCCTCATCCGAGCAACAATCAAGAATATTGAAGCTTTATCGCATTTTAATAAGAGATCTCACATATAGATTGGAGCACAAGCAAATATCACCAACATTTGTATTGAAACGCCAATCCCAACACAACCACTTTCATTATAATGGGAGGCATTGAAAGCTAACTTGGAGGGGGTATGTATTTCTGAAGGCAACTAGAATTGAAATAAACCCTGATATCATTAGAAACGGATAAGCTACAATCCAAACTCTCTATGCTGGATGCTCAATATAAAGTAACAGGATCATGCAAGGCTTTCAAATGACTGCAAAAAGTTTGCAAACAGCTACATTTGATTAATATTAATAAAGCAGAGCACAGTCTTCTTAGGAGACATTATGAGCATGGCAATAAAGCAGGGGAATTGCTGGCCTATAAATTAAAAGCCAAGATTTCAGCTAGCCTTATAAAAGAACTGTGGCGAGGGTAGGACTCTTTTGCATACAAGGGCTTAAATAAGTCACCCCTCTTAAAAAATGTGTATTCTTTTCTATACACCCCTGAGAAACCAAATAGTATAGGAGTGCACAAGTTCTAGGACAAGTTTTATTACCCATCTATTTCACCAAAAGCTAAAGAATTCCTTGAAAAGAAAATAACAAAAAAGGAAACCCTAATGGTCGTAAGGCACAGGTTTCCCATTCGTTTCTAAAAGTTATTTTTTAAGCCGCTTCTCCAGCTTGTACATAACCTATTTAAATCACAATCGACAAACAGGAGCGTTCAGCCAAACAATGAGGACTGCAAACAATTCATTCCTGCCAAATCCTGGTCGCTACCCAACTCTCTGCATCTCGTATCACTCTATTTTATTAATAAATTCAGATGCTAGAATATATGCCAAACTATTGGAAACCATGCTTGAAAACGTGTTACCTGAGGCTATAGTTGTGGATCTATCTGGACTTATTAAAGGCAAACAAGATGCACACTATGTGAGATCGGTGGTCAACCTATTAAACATTGCACGCAAACACCCGGCAACATACAGCACTGATTGCCCCCGATGTAGAGAAGGATCGAGTGCCCCTTCCAAAGAGGGGTTATGATAAAGATGACAATCGGGGAAATGTATTTTAGATGAGTATTTGCTACCTTTACAAGTCCAAAGGCACATGTGATGGTAAATGGATTTCCACCCCCCCACCCCCACCGTTTGTCTTCCAAGTGGGAAAAGGCCTGGCTGTTTTATTCATTCTATGCATTGCTGATTTTAAAACAGCCTTCTATGGCCGGGGGCAGTGGGTGGGTGAGAGCACTGTTACAAAGTGATGCACTCCCGTACGCATGCGCGAGCCAGAACGAGGGCCGCGCATGCGTGATTAATAAAGGGGAACCTGTGTGACGCAGTAGTCGCCGGGAGCCCGTAACATCTCTGTGTCTTCTCTTCAGATACGGGGGCCCTGATACTAGGAGGTCCCAGTGGCACATGAAAATACAACATTGGCGACGAGGACGGGCCTGAGTTTCGGAGAGAAAATATCCTGATCGTAACATCTGATCACCATGAAATGTTCTCGGCGCTCACTAGACGCTGTCACCTACGTGGCACACGCGGGCCGCCATTTTGTAAATTAACGGTAGCCGCCCCTCAAAGCTGCTCGTGCGCGGTTTTCATCAATTTCTGGAGACCCCACAGCTGTTTCTCTACAGATGGCTGTGGTTTATTGTGCAAGCTGTGCACATATGTGATTGAGGTGTTACACATTCAGCCTGAGGAAGGATTTGAGGACCTTCAACCCATCCCCACTACAGTGGGTCCACTGGACATTCCACCCTCACCGAGGGTCATTTTTCTTTGGTGCCATTGCAGTCTGCAGTCATGGGAGAGCAAGAAGATGCCGATGCACAAGCTCAACCCCTCCGGAGACAACAAGGTAAATTGGCACCCATGCCAGAGTTTGACATGTCAGGTCCACTGTCCAAATTAGGGCCCAAATGGCTCCTATGGGTCAAAAAGTTAGAAATATACTTCAGGGCCACGGGAGAGACAGAGGACAATGCCAAGGTTGTGACTATGTTGTATGCTGCCGGTTCCGAGGTGCATTGCATATTTGAATCACTGAACTCTCCAGCTACCAAATACCTGGAGGTCAAAAATGTCCTCAAGGAGCACTTTCTGCCCCTAGCCAATCAGGATTTTGACAGGTTCGTAATGTGCAGCGAGAGGCAGTCGGAGGATGAAACACTTGACCACCTCTGCGGGAGGCTTCAACATCTGGCCAGCACATGTCAGTGGTAAAATGAGGAGGGGATGATGCGTAACCAACTCATTCGGGGATGCTGCTGTGGGAAGCTCAAGCACCAGGTAGCGCGTGAGCCAGGACTGACTCTAGCGCAGATTATAGACATCGGCAGAGCGTATGAAATGGCGGAGAGCACAGGAGCGAGAATGGACACAGCAGTCCATCCAGGGAAAGTTGAGGAGGGCCTATGCCATTGGGCGCCCAGCAACAAATGCACCCCAGAGACCGAGATGGGCGAAGACCAGAGTCATCTCAGAAGCCCGACCTCCCCCAACCATGCCAGTATTGCGGCTACAACCTTCCGCATTCCAATGACTGCCCAGTAAAATCAAGGGTGTGTGGGCGCTGTGGCACGATTGGACATTTTGCCAGGGTATGCAGAGCAGCCACCCCTGTAGCGGTCTCAAGAGGGCCGACAACGGCCAGCAGTAGTGGCCCGCGAAAACAAAAGGGTGTGGCCACCATTGAACAAGGGATGCAAGAGCTTGAACTGGCTGAGGAGGAAGAGGAGGATGAAGAGGTTTTCTTCATCTCGAATATTGACTTTGGCTCAAGGACACGCCGACGACCCACCTGTGTGGTGGAAATTGGTGAAACCCCCACCCCAGTGCTGATAGACACGGGAGCTTCCGTGTGCGTAATGGCCAGTAGACATTATGAGGCGCTGCCAAGGCCACCAACGCTCGATGAAACAAAGGCCAGAATATACTCTTTTGGGGGCAGTAAACCCCTTGCCATGCAAGGGGTGTTCCCCACGACAGTCACCCACGGCCATGGAGTTTATTCCAATGCTTGATGGCCAAAACCTACAAAGGAACTCCCCATTGCCCTTGATCATCTAACTCTAATGCTGGATAAAAACAGAGCATGAGAGGATCTAAGAGCATATGGAGGAGAATAAAGCTGACATTTTCTTTGAAGGTACTTGGCTCCTGTGTTCTGGAGCACCTTGAATACTAAGGTCAAATCCTTGAATTTATTTCTGGCTGAGACTGGCAGCCAATGTAGTTTCCAGAGAACAGTTGAAATGTGCATTCTTAAAACGACACCTGTAACTACTCGGGCATATCATTTGAAGCAGGGAAAGGGCATATTTGGGTGCACCAACTAGTAAGGCATTGCCATAATTAATCCAAGAGCTACTGACTGCTGGGGCTATAGTTGTTGCATGATGTTCAGAGATGAAAGGCCTAATTTGCTTGGGAATCATTAAGTGAACATTTGAGGCACTGATCAATTTTTCTAAGTGCTGGCACATAGAAAGATGCAAGTCAAAATAGACCGTTAGGTTTTTTACAACTAGTTGTGCTTTAATATTTGCTTTGTCTACGCATAACAATATTAGTGAATGTGGTTTTGCGGTCAGTGACGTGCTCCGAAATTCTGTTTTTGAGGCATTACGGCTCAACCAGTTTAAGTTCCTCCAGTTTAAGTTCAATGCTACTTAATATTTTATTTATATCTTCTGGCTTCTTTCCAGAACTGGAAATTAATTGTCTATCATCTGCATAGTTTTGGAAGATGACATTCTAAGACAATAGCCATTCGTGAATGGGTTTTAAATAGACATTGAACAGAAGAGGGGACACACACACCCCTTGAGGTACCCCCAGTGAAAAAGCAGTGCTTTTACCAGAAGAATCAATAATAGAGCAAAATAATGGATTTTTCTTTTTTATGTTGTAAATAGGATGCTAATAATTTACCTGCTTTATTCGATCCACCATAGTATTTTGCTTTAACTCAAAGTAGAAATGTAGAAGCATTTTCTTTAGAAATGTTATTCGATTCAATATGTTTAGACATTAATTCTTTAATATATTATCAGAAGGGTGGTTTTAAGTAAGTAGATTCATGAAGATTGATAATGTGGAATAAATCATTAGAGGCTTTTTCAGCTTGTTTTTATCTGGTCAGCAAATTGAATGATGAAACCTCGTTAAGGGTGTCCCAATTATTGTGAATAGAGGTGTCTTCAGAGTGGTTGTTGAAAAACAAATCTTTCATAAATTCATTGGTTTTTAAACAAAAATAAGGTCTTTAAAAAAAAATGTGTTAAATCTCCACTGGGAAATGTGGCTATAAATTGGCTCCCGAGCTAGAGATGCAAGGACAGGATCATGATAAAGTAAGAGAGACAATTTCAGAGTTTTGTAAGCCAGAAACTAAATCTGAATTAACAAATATGTGTTCTAGTCTGGAAAAAGAATTATCACATAGATTTAAGTCATTTTTAAGACTAAGAAAACTCTTATGATATTTAGAATTCAAAAATTTTGCTTGAGATTTACGATTCAAAGCAATATCACAAATATGGTTGCAGTCCCCACAAACAAAATGCTGTTCAGAATTATGTTTAAAAAATCTTATATTTATTCCATACCAAAATTCAGGATCTGGGGCATTAGGGTCATAAATGCTAACAATGCTATTGGATAAATTGTTTACGAAAGCATCAATAATAATCCAACGGCCATCCGTATCTTTCAGTTCACTAATTAATTGAACATTTGTCTTTTTGTTGATAAGAATAGCAACTCCACCTTTTTTTGGATAGCTGTAGAGAAAAATATATGACCAACCCACAGTTTTCTGAGTTTGATGTTTTCTTTTTCAGATTGTAGATGGGTTTCTTGGATATATCCAACATCCATTTTGGACTTGGATAAGTGAGACCAAATGTTTGGTCTTTAATAGGATGATTAAGACCTTTAACATTCCAAGGTAAAACTGTGATACTTATCTTTGGTTAAAGGGAAAAAATTATAAACCTGAAAATGAAAAATACCATGATAAAAGCCTAACATGGCTTCTAAAATGAAAAGTAGATAAGATGTAAAATCTTGTACAACACAATTTCCTTCGAAATAAAAAAAAAATGTACATCCCTGTATATCATAAAAGGGAAAAACATTAGGGAAGGGAGATAAATAATAATTCTTAGAAATGATTGAAAAGGGTGTTAAAAAGAAAAGACAGAAAATAAGATATCAGCATATGTATGAAAAGAGAGTCTAATATATTAGAAGAAAAGAAAAAGGTGAGTAGATCAGTATATGAGAGAATTAAATGAATTAGAGAAATCATGTCTTGGAACTTCCAGGATTAAGACAGAGTAACTGCAAAACACCAGTGACCCCTGAAAAAGAGAGGAGGCAGAAGAACAGGTTAAACGCTACTAATCAAAAGAAAATAGGGCAAGTAGTAAAATATGTATGATAAAAATGAAGATTGTGGCTCTCTGTGAAAGTTATTTTTACAATCAAAAGTCAGGAACATCAATTAAAACATTCCCTGACTTTGATCACAAATTAGTTCTCAACCGTATCTATAAAACCCGACTTGGGTACCCTCTTACGGGCATGGACACCGGATGTTTGATGTTAAATAACTCTGCATATGCAAAACAGTGGAAAGGCAAGTTTTGTGAAATTATACCATATCCTCCTCTTGAATATAGCCATTTTATCCCATGTCCTCCAACGTACCTGTGATGCCATTCATATTGCATGAAATATAAGAAAACTCTGACTTGCAATGGTTAATAAGAGGAATTAACAGTCAGGTTAGCGTTACCAAAAATGAGGGCTCTAGAGTTGGAGAGCTCAACAATTGGTGAGTTTTCGAAGAATCATTGTCGTCCATGTTAGCATTTTAGTACCCTTGAATAGGATTCTAGATAACTAGAATCTTCTTACCCAAATGTCAATGTTTGTAGGTGCGAGCATCTTAAAGGCAATAGACAAAAGGCCACCTACCAAATCACATTTGATTATTCTTAACATGAATACATCTTTGGTAGGGGCATTTGAGTCGAACAGTTTCCAAAACAACCTTTGAAATATCTGATCCAATGAGCACATTTGTTGTTGTCTTTGTCATAGCATCATATCATAACTTCAGGGCTCCTGTCAGTAATATTATATTCTTATTATTTGCTGTGATTGGATGAACTAGATAACAGGGGTCGGAAAAAGTGTTTCCTAAAGGGCGAAGCCACAAAATTGTGGAAGTTATTTATTGCAGGAGTGTGTTGAATCACAGGTTTAGTGGGCAAGTTGTTCAGAATCACAGGCATCACTGGATCCTGGGATACAGCAGTACATGGGCCTTTACATAGAGCATGCCTCTTTGCTTGATAGTTGCCCCACCACATGTTTAATATATTCACCTCATGTTTCAAGATTGGGACTGCTGAAGGCATGTTATGTCCATTACTATTGGGGAGGTGGTGGCTTTAGACGGTATGCTTCGGCTTCAGGGTGGTACGCCCATCTCTGTTGAGCCTCCTGCATTCTGAGTTATGTAAAGTAATGATTTCACATGCTCAACCTCCTGTTGTAGAAGTTGTATCACCTACCATAATGCAGCAAATTCACCACACCTATCATTGTGGTGTGTACAATCTACCACTGATGCACTTGATGGCTGTGTAGTTTTACTGATAATACTGTTGTAAAGTGCTTCCTTGTAGAATGTGGAACATCAGGGTGGAATCTGGATCCCTGCCAAGTCAGGGTAGAATGTTTAGTTTCAGTTAGTTTTCAGTTGGGGGTTCAGAGCTGTTGGGGATGTGTTGGGGGTCTTGTGGATTGAGCTTACATGAATAAATGTGCATGCACATACATCAGATCCATGTGAGCATCTTTATTACACTGGCAACGAGGATTAACCGACCCCCACCATCCAGTACACGCACCAGAGGAGAACACAATCATATACTCCAGCAAGAAGATGTGGGAGCCAGATAGGGTCGCTGAAGAGGTGTAGCGTGGAGAGGGAGACCAGTCGATGCCGAGCAGTGAGGGAAACCCCAGGACCATCCAGGCCGTGGGTGTGTGCCACGCTCAGGTTGCAAGGACTCAGGGAGTCCATTCAGCAAGGAGGAGGGACAGGAGCACCGACCTGATCGGGCTATCGGCGCAAGCCGAGTCAGCACATTGACCTCAGCCGAAGCAGTGGGGGGCAGTGTGGCCCACACTCAGAAAAAGACAAAAAGGAAAGGGATACCTTTGATGCTGAGAAAAAGGCTCTGGTGGGTCGCGAAGTGATATTGCAAGCAAGCGCCCCTGGCAACAGCGCCGGTTGCGCTGAGGGCAGCGCAGATCGTTCTCCTCAACGAGTGACATTGCTAGCAAGTTTCCCTGGCAATGGCGCTAGTTACGTTTTGAGTAGCGCAGATAGTCCTTCGCAACAGAAACGTTTCCGTGTGCCTCAGCTGACGAAGTGTTCCTCACAACGACGTGATCGACATATCCAAGGGGACATTGCCATAGATCATGTCCGTATGAGCAGAATCCAGAGAATGACTTTGGCGCGACGTAGCAACGGCAAGGAGAAGACTGGGAATGCGTGTATCACCTAGTGCCCTGAGGGAGGGGCGCACACGCACATTTTGCTTCTTGTGCAACGAGTACCCTCTTTAAGTAACACTTGCCCAACAACAAGGTGAGAAGAAATTGAGAGAAGGGGAAAATAGTGAGCAGTCGTTGTGTGTGACCCCTGGTCTATCAAGGAACATTCTTCTGAAAACTAAGATGTGTGACTGAAAACTTGACAATGGCTGTGGCAGGAATGCCGGGTCCTCCGGTATTTATGGCAAGTCCATGAGCAACAAAAATCAAATGGGCAGCCTGGAAAAAGGGCTTTATACATTATATAAAGCCCTGTGGAATCTCCATATCAGCGGAACGTAGAGTTTCATTGCTGAAGCCCTTTTTAGGATATGAAGGTCAACAGATTTATGAGACACTACCGGAAGTATCTGATTTGGATTTGGAAAGAGGGACCAATGAATTTGAATTGGCACTGCTCAAACTTGATCGCCATTTTGATGTTAAAACCAGTACGGTACTGGAGAGGTACAATTTTGGGATAAGAGGGCAGCAGGAGCGAGAATCCGTGGAAGTATATATAACAGCACTGCAGCAACTTGCCATTAATTACAAATTTGGGGAGAAACTGGATGAGCAAGAGATCAATTTATGATCATGAATAAGGGCGGAGATATGGCTGAAAGACGACTCTAATTTGGATGAAGTAGTGGGAATAGCTAAAAGAGTTGAGCATACCACGGCAGGTGTTGCAACACTTGGAGGAAGGGAAAGCAAAAATGTGGCTACTGAGATATTGAGAGTGGATGATGTTGGCAAGGAGAGTGGAAGGGTGAAAAAGAAGGGTGGAAAAATGCATAGCCAAGGGGGTTATGATACCATGGAGGGAAATCCTATAAGAGTGAAGAAAGGTTGTGTTTTAGAGGTGCCCCTGCCAGCCTCTTTCCAAGTTCTCCAGCTTGTCTGGGGAGAAAGGTGACGTGTAATTAATGCAAGAGGTGGGGGCACTAAGCTAACTGTTGCAAGAACTAGTACATGCCTAAGGAGAAAACAGTGTTGTACATTTCTGAAGAGTCACATCAGTCATCGGGTGAGGAGGTGGAGGAACAAGTTGAAGTGGTGACAGTTAATATGGTGAGGTGCGGTGAGGAGGATACTTGTGTCAGCTCATTTGCAGAAATATGGGTCAATGGGAAGAAAGTATGAATGATGTCGGATTCTGGGGCAAAGTTGTCCTTAATGACGCAAGAAGTATATGAAAAGGTTGTAGGTGGAAATGTGAGTGATCTGATGCCCTCAGATAAGAAACCTGGTGGGTATAACCTGGGGAGAATAGATGTCATAGAATATTCATAGCTCAGTTGAAGTTCAAAGGGAGGGAAACTGAGGGGAAGGTGTATGTCACAAGAAGTGGAGAAACTTTACTGAGGTGGAGAAAGCAAAAGGGTCTGTGTATAAGATTGGATCCAAATACGGAGGAGCAAGTTTTACATGTGAGTGAGGATGTACACGTGGTCCAAGGGAATCCCAAGGTGTTTTCAAGGAAGATTGGTTGTGTGGGAGGTATGGTACATAACATTGTCTTAAAAGAAGGGAGTAAGCCTGTAGTGGCGAAGTTACGCCCAGTTCCAATGGTGCTAAGAGATGGTGTGTAGGCTGAACTCAAGAAATTACAGGATGCTGGGATAATTGAACCGGCAGGAAGTGTTGAGTGGGTGTCTCCGCTTGTGATAGTGAAGAGGTCCAAAGGGGATTTGAGATTGTGTATTGATTTGAGGGAATTGAATAAATGTGTTGTGGCGCAGAGGCATCTGCTCCCGAATATGTCGGAGATGTTGGCAACAGTGGGAAAGGCGAAGTTCTTCTCAAAGTTGGATATGGTGTAGGAATATCATCAAATAAAACTGGATGAGTTATCCAAGCAATTGACAGCATTTATCACCCATGAAGACTGGGCAATGGATGTGTGAGCCCTCTCACAGATTAGAAGCAAGGTGTACAGAGACCCCACCTAAAAACCTTAAAACATTGGATTTGGGGGGTGTGGCTTCGAGTCATGGCAGTCGGTTCGGCTCTGTGAGAGCTCCCGGCTGGCGCCACGTTACCAGCCACAATGCCCGGTGAGTTTTGAGTTTGGAGCTGACAAAAAGCGTTGGAGTACGGCTCAGAGGAAGGAGCATGCCCTGAGAGTCTTTCAACTTGATTCCATTATGCCTAACGGCTGTTCCGCCTGAGGGAGACCCACGAAGAGCCCGATCGGCCAAAATGGTGGGCGCTGCCTAAGCTTTTCTTGGCCACCGGTGGATCTCTCAGAGAGGAGCCCGTTAATCAAACGGAGGGCTTAGAGGGTGCTGGGACCCAACGACGACATGGCGAAGACACTGCGGTCTCCATCGGACTGAGCGAGAGGCTCCCGTCGGTTGGCTCTCTCATCTCTTCCTGCCCCCAGCTGCCCCACCTCTCCCTCCCACTACACAAACTCTCCGAGGGCCGCTGGCTGGATGCTGTCGGCGTGGGGCATCCACAGCCGGGTCTAACAGCGGGAATTACCCTCCGTTGCTGCGACACCGGCACGCCTCTACAACCAACGGCCCTGGACATAGCCTGGAACCTCGGTGAGGGGGGCCTTCGCTGCCCTACGGGAGCACCCGGACGATACAGACCCGCGGGACCGCCATTATCCTCCCTGAGACGCACCTACAGCTGGGGGCCCCGCGTCCGGAATCTCCAACGATGAAACGGCCCAGCCTGCACCCCAGACCAGGCCCGACTGCTGCACAGGCCCTGGCGCTCTTACCGTCAATCGCAACTTCCAGGGGGGCGGCCATCTTCCACGGCGGGCCTTGCCACTTCCCAGTGCCCTCCCGCCGCCACCAGCTGGGGCCCATTGGAATGAGGTGCTGCTCCTGCAGCTAAGTGATCCCTCTGTGCGCTTCTCCCTCTCACATTGCTCCAAGCGGCAGTACACTCAGGACACTCCTTTCCGGATAACCTGCTTCCCCCCACAATCGGGCTGCAGGAGGCAGCCGCCTGGGCTCCGGCTCCCCCTGGACGCTCTGCGGCCTCCTGGGTCTTGCCTAGTCCGGGTGCACGAAACAGACTCCAAGTAATCCCCCGGTTGCAGGGATCTAGTGTTATCGAAGCGCCATGACCAAATCCAACAAAACCACCAAGCAAACGGACATCTCAGCGCTACTGAACATGCCTGCCGGGGGGGAAGCAAAAAGGGTGAGCGCAATGAAGGTGGAATGGGAAATGCTCCCCTCGAGGACCAGGCATCCCAGGGGGTTACAAAAGCTGACTTGCATGACCTCCTATCAGCCCTCACCAGGGAATTTCAGAAGGGCACGGAAGAAGTAAAGAGCCAAATTGCTCGTCTGGACAAAAGAGTGGTGGAAATCGAATCGAGGACCGAGGAAATCGAAACCACACTATGCAAACAGAATTTTGAGATCGGAGAAGGAGCTGACAGAATTAGGGCCTTGGATCACAGGTGCGAGGCTCTCGAAGCCAAACAAGAAGATGCCGAAAACCGCTTGAGGCGGAACAATATCAGAATCCGGGGAATTCCAACGGCAATTCCGGAGAAAGACCTCACAGCATACGTCTCCGATCTCCTCCGTCATATCATCACCCTTCCACATAACTCCCCCCTGGAGGTCGATAGAGTGCACAGGGCAAGACCCAGGCAGAGTCCTAACGGGGCAGCTGACGTTCTAGTAAGGGTCCATTTCTATAAGCTTAAGGAGGAGATAATGCAAGAGGCCAGGGCCATGGAACACATCCACTTTCGGGATTCAGAGATAGCCCTCTTTCAAGATCTGGCAGCGGCTACCCTGGCTAAATGAAGAGCTCTCAAACCCATGGCGGACCGGCTGCGCGATTGCAAGATACCCTTCCGCTGGAGCTTTCCCTCGGGACTCGCCTTCACCTGGGAAGGGAAAATGCAGCAAATCCCCTCCCCGCGAGAAGCGGAACTATTTATGAACCTGGACATGGAGGATGAGGTCCAAGGGGACTCGAACCGCTCCCCCGAGGGGGCCAACAGGGAGTCTCTCCGCTGCTGGTCCCGGGTGGCGGGCCGGCGCAGGGTGCGTGGCCCGTCCTCGAGGGGGAAGAACACCAACAATCGCTGAGGGCCCCAGCCACCCATACCCTGGTGTCTACATCTAAGAGAATTGCTCTCACCGAATTCAGCAGCCCGGGACTCCCTGATTTACAGCCCCCAGACAGTCGTCCAAATCCCCCCCCCAGGGGTTCTGACTTGAATCCCAGAACCACACAAATGATCTAGCCACTCAGGACCCTACCGGAAGGTACCCATGTTAGCAATCTCCTTAACCATAGTAATCCACTGTGCTCTCTCTTGCATTGTATTGTTTTCCCGATACAGCACAAGACCCCTTGGTCTCCTATCCAGCTGGTAGCCACGGCCCAGCCGACAGCCCAGTTGGCAGAAGGCTGGTCTGGATGCCGATATTTGTGTTCTGTTTCAAGTTCTGTTCTAGTTTCTTTTGTTGGTTCATCCTGGTCAGAGGGAGAGGGGGAGCTGGAGTTGAGGAGAGTGCCGTAAGAAGGGGTGAATCAGGCAGCAAAACACAAGAGGAAAAGGGGCTCATCCTTTTGCACGGAACCACCATAACAATGGCAATTTGTCCCACCGAAGTTGGGGGTCCCCAGCCCTGCAAATAGCACAACTCAGGGTCATTCAGCTATCCAACCTAACCACAAATGGCCCGGCCGAATAAAGAGCTCTCGATCCTGACCTGGAACGTCCAGGGTCTCAATGTCCCTCGGAAAAGGAAATCAGTGGAGCACAGGCTCGCCCAACTGGCACCCGACATCATATGCTTGCAGGAGACTCACCTCCTCAGTATGGATGAGCGCTGCATAGCCTTTCAACGCTACACAAAACGGTACTTTACCTACGCTGGTCTCAAGAAGAGAGGGGTCGCCATCCTGCTGAGCCGAGACTTACCCTTAACGAACATTACCATCAAGAGGGATCCCGAGGGTCTGTATCTTCTGTTGAAAGGTCTACTAGTTGAGCTTCCCATCACTATAGCAGCCACATACTGCCCGAACACAACGCAAAGCCAGTTCCTTCGCAACCTCCTCCCCATACTCCTCTCCTTCACTGAAGGTCGGCTGCTCATAGGAGGTGATTTCAATTTGACTCCATACTCAAACCTGGACAAAACGCTCCCTCCATCCAAGGAGGACTTTTGTAAGGCTCTCGCCATGGCAGAATTCCTGAGGGAAACCGACACTATAGATGCATGGAGATGGGCTAACATGGGGGCAAGGGACTATACCTTCTTCTCCCATGCCCACCTGGGGCATTCTAGAAACGACCTACTGCTACTCTCCAGTGCTCTCATCCCCTGCGTTGAATCCATCCAAATTGGACACAGAGCCCTGTCGGACCACGCACCAGTCACAATGAATCTGAGGGTAGAGAGCTTCCCCGAGCCGCCTCAGCAGCAATGGAAACTACAGGACCAGATCCTGACTGACACTGCGATCAGAACGGAAATGGCAGAAGCCCTCAAGAACTATTTTAGGGAAAATACCACTGAAGACACATCTATTGCCACGATCTGGGACGCCATGAAACCCGTCATAAGGGGCACGGCAATCGACTGTACCGCCCGGCTCAGACGGTTGCGCAAGCTGCAACAAGACGCACTTGAGGCGGAAGTAACAGAAGCGTAACGCATCCTCAAACAAGGCCAGAATAGGAAAGCGAGCCGCGTGCTCCAAAAAGCGAAACGCTCCCTAGAAATGCACTTAGCAGACAAGGCGGCCAGAGCTCTAACATGTGCCAAACAGTTCTAATATGTGCACAGCAACAAAGCAAATCGGCTCCTGGTCCACAAATTGAAAAAGCTGCAATCGAGAAACACTATCCAATGTCTCCAGGACGCACAAGGGACTCCTCGCTACTCCAACACAGAGAAAATAGAAATCATGACAGCACATCACAAGGGTATAATGTCGGGTTATCCCACGGCCGCACCTGCACAAGCCAAATACTTAGCAGGAGCGCACCCAGAAGGCCCACACCCGCAACTCAAGGCTCTAGAAGCCCCCATCTCGGCAGAAGAAGTGAGCGGGGTCATAGCAGGCCTGAAGAACTCAACCCCAGGTCCGGATGGGCTCACGACACAATTGTACAAGAAATTCTCATACATACTCGCACCCCAACTGGCGGCACTCTTCAACTCGTTCCTACTATCGGGAACGAACACCCCCTCAATGGAAGAGTCATTAACTGTGCTGCTACTGAAACCTGGAAGGGACCGGAGTCATTGTGCCTCCTAAAGACCCATCATCCTCCTGAACTATGACGCAACATTTTTCACAAAAACCCTTGCTACTGGGCTGGCTCCCCTGCTTCCAGCCATTATCCACCCGGACCAGACCGGATTAATTCCCGGCCATAGCACCCATGATAATATAAGGAGAACCATAAACGTCATCGAATCAGCCAGCAGGAAGCGGCTGGAACTGATGGTGCTATCCCTCGACGCTCACAAAGCATTTGACCTGCTTGATTGGGGTTACATCCGAAAAACATTATGAAATTTCGGCTTTGGGACGAACTTCATTAAATGGACACTAGCGAACTATCAGCATCCCTCCACCAGACTAAGAATCAATGGGTCCAGGTCCGACACAATCAACATCTCAAGAGGCACAAGGCAAGGATGTCCCCTGTCACCCCTAATCTTCGCCCTCTCCATGGAGCCATTCGCGAACAGGGTATGACATAATGCAGAGATCCAAGGTCTGACAATCAAGGCCCAAACATATTAAGCCGCCCTGTACACCGATGACATTCTCCTCACGCTGGCTAAGCCAAGGGAATCTATGAAGGCCCTATGGAGGGAATTGATGGAATTTGGGGAGGCATCAGGATTCAAGGTCAATCTATCCAAATTGACAGCACTGAGCATTAACCTGCCTCGATCTCTAACTACAGACCTGGAAAAAGAATATCTGATACCCTGGGCGAAAAAGCAACTACCATACCTAGGGGTCCAGCTACTATGCACACCTCGCAGACTATACAAAGCCAACTTCCCGGCGCTTCTCAAAGAATTCAAGAGCGACCTGATATGATGGCAGAAACAAGAGATCTCCTGGTTCGGGAGAATCACGGCCCTGAAAATGAACCTTATTCCTAGACTTCTTTACCAGTGCTCTGCCTTACCCACCACTATTCCGAAACAAGCTGTCCAGAAGATGCAAAATAACATTATGAGGTGTATCTGGGAAGGTAAACAGCATTGAATCCCAAGGAAACTCATGCTCCGAGGACGGGCGATGGGAGGATTGGGAGTGCCTGATTTTGCCAGATATATCCTGGCTGCACAGCTCCCATATGCGTTCGCCTGGCTGTCCCCCACCCCAAAACCCCTCTGGCTGGAGCTGGAAGAGGTCTGGAGCCCAGCCCCGATATCCTCTCTACCACACATGAAACGCCCCAGCGAATGTGAGGGCAGGGGGCCGCTGTCAGCAACCGAAAACACAGTGGCGAGCTGGAGGAAGGCGGTGCAGCTGTGGAAAGTCTGCAGCACAACAGGCCCACTCACCCCGGTCTGGAGGAACCCGGAATTCACACCGGGCTACAACCCCAAGAACTTCAGGAGGTGGAGAGAGGGAGGTCTGGAGAGGGTGCAAGACTTCTATGAGGAAGGAAACCCTCTGGATTTCGAGGCCTGCAAGATGAAATTTAACGTTCCGGAAAATGAGAGGTTCAGATACACCCAGCTTCGTCATTGGCTCTCGAGCAGGGACATGAAGCACCTCGGAAGCAGAGACCTCACAGCCCTGGAACTCACCCTCACAGCATCCCTCCCAAAGGGCAGAATATCAACCCTCTACAAGATCCTCGACAGAACGGACCCGACCCGGAAGGAGCCGTACATGCTCAAATGGGAGAAATACATTGGGAGGCCCATTGAACCGGAGGAGTGGGACCACGTCTGGACGAGAGCACACAGAAGCTCGAAATGTGTATCCAATAAGGAGGGGGCATTCAAGGTATGTTACAGATGGTATCGGACCCAGAAACGCTCAATAAATGCAATCCGTCAATCCCATCGACGTGCTGGAGAGGATGCCCAGATAAAGGCACTCTATACCACCTGCTCTGGACATGCCCCTAAGCCATCCAATTTTGGAAGTCCATGTTAGACCAAATCAACAAGATCACGGGCCTGACAATCCCCTGGGACCCGGGTATTGTCCTACTAGGATCAAGCGGCGAGGGCCAATTCCCTCTATCAGGGCACAGAGCTGAACTATGCGCCCAACTGCTGACGGCTGCAAAGATTTCTGTGGCTAGGCTTTAGAAAAACCCAGATGGCCCGGCAGTACAAATGTGGTGGACGAAATGCTGGGACATAATTGCAGCGGAAAAATAACTGCCCTCCGGTTTGGGAATAGAGACAAATTCTTCCAGACGTGGGCCCCTTTCCTGGACTATACTCAGAAATACCCAGGCCTGGTCCGACAACCACTCGCTCTACGATGGATGGACAAAGTCGACTGATAAAGTAGGGTGGAGGGGCACAACAGAGGTGTTGACCGGGGGGGGGGTTCCCCTGATCGAGAGCCCAGAGACGAGGCAGGGAAAGTCCAGGCCTCTGTGGAGCCCTTCTTCTGCCCCCTCTACGAGTCCGAAGCATGAACAATCCCCCTGCTCACCTTCACCCAACTGAGAACTACTGTCTTCGCACCTCCCCCCGCCTGACCCTCCCCACAAACATTTCTCTGACCCGTCGTTGTTGTTTATGTTTTTTGTTTTGTTTCTCTGTTCATTACACGTATTGATAAGCACTGTAACGCTGCTCGCAGCGCTCTCAACTCATATGCCACAAGTTACATGATATGTGTATAAAATCAATACAAATATATTTGGGAAAACATTGGATTTGTATTGTTGCTCATTTAGCACCTTATCACAATGGCACTCATCCACTCCATTAAAGACGTTGTACCATGAGGAAGCTGCATCTGCCTCACTGGTCATCATTGCTGCCAGACTAAAGCCAATACAGCACATGAACATTGATTGCAAAAAGATACACAAGCCTGCTGCTAAGTCCAAAGAACAAGTTTCTCCAGGGGAAATAAGGAAACTGCGCTGCTTGCCCCGCTGGTCCTGGCCAATTCTCATCCTGCAGTCCTGCACTGTTGTGCACCCAGCGGCAGAATTTGTGGAAGAACACCCAAGTCTGCTTACGCTTTTTACTCTCTTTTTCATTTATGGAGTGTCATAAAGGTTCTCTTGTTTTTTTGGTATTCTGCAGCTACCCTTTAGTCAGCACTGACTTTTAGGAGTAGGGTGTGGTACAAGAAACATCTAATAAGGTATATGTTAAGTACAGAATAAGTAGAGAATCAGTGGCTTATGTGAAAACATAAAAATAGAATGGCGCAAGGACTGTCATTACTGGGATTCAACAAAGAAGAACTGTGAAAGACCTTTAAAGTCTAGGTACTGTGAAAAAAAGGGGGGGTTATCGAGTATCATAAGAGACTTTCATTGCAATCTACCCCAGACCCCCAAAAATGCTGAAAACTTTGGTGGCACGAAAAAGGCTGTGAAGGGCAACCTAGACCCGCGAAAGGGATGAAAACTGTGGTGGCTGAAAAAGGCCTTAAAATGTGTTGTAAACCCCCGCAAGTGATGAACACTTTGGCTGCCTTAGAATGAGTCATAGACCCCAAAATACCATCTGGTTTGGGGACACACAGCTGTCAGTATTAAAAGCAATTGCATGCATAGTCTATTTTAAGGGGTAAATGCAATTGCATCCATAGTCTATTTTTAAGGGGTCATTGTATTCGTAAGGAGCATTCTTGTATGAATTGTTAAAAAAAGGTCTGTGCACAATTCAAAACAGTTGGAAAGCCTTGTACCTCTCTGGTGAGTGCCACAAGATATTATAACCACAAGTATGTTGTTGTAAAGGGCAGAGAATACTCTACAAGTGCCGAAATGTGTCCATGTGAAAGAGTTTGTTGTCTCTATACCTGTTTCCAGGGGTGGACTGGGAACTAAAAGAGGCCCTGGAAATAATGTTCCAAGTGGCTATATATTACACATTTTCAGGAAGCCCAACCCTTATCCTATGAGAAAATGTGGAAAAAATCAGTTTAGGGAAGTAGCTAAACAGAAACTGCTTAAGACAAAAGACCAGCTACATCTTCACAGCACTAGAAATAAATGCAAAAACCGGACACGCCCTCCAAACCTTCTTCTTTGATAAGTCACTTGTCAGAGGGTCAATAGGAAACCTAGCAGGAATCTTGCACCCTTAACCTAGGCCTACAATGCGAAAATAAGGCTTTCCAGACCATCGAGTATATTACAAGACCTCTCCATAGCAGTCTATCAACAAGACAGGTCACCACTGGAAACATCACATTGCTAGTTCCTCTGTGCACTACCGCCAATGGGGCTCGTCATTCCCACTTCTCGTTACACCTCCTCGTATGCCCTCAAAGATTTTCTTTATGCATTCAGGGTTGTACTAGTTTTTTCAATAACGAGATCACAAGGGGCTTTGGCACGTAAAAAGATACACACAGCGTGTTTGTGTTCTAGTGCGCACATGTCAAAAAGGGCCACATAAACAAGCATTGTAAAAGCCAAATAAATACTTATACAGCAAGGAATGTAAATATGTCTGCTAAAATAGCTGTAAGTAACTCGATTGACAGCAATACCATTATGTCATGAGACTTATTTTCTGATATCAAAATGAAAAAGGCTTAAGCAAAATAATATGCACCCACACAAAGGAAGTGCCACTTCCCTTTTATGGGGAGTCCAGCTGATTTCATGTACACACATGATTCACACAAGAGTAGCACATTTCCGAATAAATGGCACTGTAGTACACATAGTGATGCTACAAAACAATTTCCCTAGTAATGTAACATTTGATCTTGTGGGATTGTTTATTTAAGAGGACCTCGGGAATGAATGTTCACCAAAAGCAATGGGATTCCTTCTTCGACTCGTACGTGGAGACCACGGAAATGCATTTGGAATCCAAGACTACAGCTCTACAAGATGCCCAAGGGAAACTCCAGACCAGTTAAAATAACTGAAAACAGAGCAAGAACATTTTGCAGTGCCTAAAACTAGAAAGGGTAACAGTAAACTCTATCCAGCACACCAATGGGTACCCTCAATGAAACAAACTCCAAAAGATATTTTTGAGTAGTATTCTCTTGTTATCTTGAACCCTGTACCTGATCAGGCACCCGATCACACCAACATTGCTGTATCCGCTCCACCATCCCCACCGGGCAGGCAGATTCAATTTAAAAGTCCAGTTTCAACCCACAATGAACCACCAACATAGTCAATCTGCACCTACACAATCAGTGAGAGGCTTACACCATGATCACTTTCAGCTATTGATGTGCTGTACTATAGTACGGTAGGTGGGCAATTCCTAATATTGTTGGCACCTCACTTACAACCTGTGAAGGGTTCCCTAAAACATACCCTCGGACTGATGCTGCAGCACACGCTTTGAGAGTTTCCTGGGGCAGCTAGTGTGATAATGATTGGGCACGCACCCAGGAGCTCCAGTGCTCTATTTAATATTATGAAAATATTTACTAAAATATGTGAAGATCCTGTTTAAGTTTCAACAAGAGTTACAAGTTATTGATTGGTATAACCCTACCTGTGCCAATCTTAATTGTTAAGAGCTGCCATTTGCGAGATAACATTATTAAAGCAACGAAGCAACTGTCCACTGTTAAGACCCACTAGAGAAAGAGTTTACTGATGGGCTACTATAGCTCTGTATTTGCTCTGGCCTGGCAGCCCCTGTGAGCATGTGCCCCCAGGCCAAGGAGGGACCACTCTGCACCCCCTTCCCGACAGTGCAGCTGCAAGAGAAGGGGCATTACAGAAACCTGCAAGACGAAAAGATGTTAAACAACCAAACAAGAGATGGGCTACCACCTAAATTCCTAACACTGATTACCGCATTCAGTGATGGTAGGAAACCATGGTATGTTTGAACCCCAACAGGGGAACTCTATTAAAGTGAACCATTAATGTTATACTTACTAAAATGTATAATGAACCCTCCAACTCCTTATGACCCTAACCATAAGGCTACTTTCCCAGAGGACCCGTTGTAACCAAACCACCTCGCTCTCAAAGAGGTCGCACAGAGGACCACATGAGGTGAACGTGCCAAACAGGGCATCCTTACATATATGTGGACCCCTCCCTGATGGGTTAGGGGATAGCTCAGATGGAGACCCCACCGAACTAGGGGCTTAAAGCAGGGCTCAGCCCATAAATCCCACCTCCTCAGTTTCTTAACCCTAAACTTTAAAATGTCCCCTTAAAAACAAGCCCCAATAAATAACATGCATATATGAAACACATATTTGTAAATGTATGAACATTATCACATTGGGGTGACTGCTGCTGTCAGGTGCCCCAAAATAACCCTCCAGTTATATCCCATGGGGCAGGAGCTGCCCCACACTTCGGTGCCTGATGGGGCAGGGCTGCCCCCAGTGCTGTCCTTTCGCCTAGCAGTTCCCAGTGCCTCTGTGGAACGCTGCTATCACCACAGCTGCTCGGGATGTCCTGCTAATTTCAGCGCGACCCCTCATGTCCACTTGCGGCACCGCCATCACTGTCGCAGACACAGGAGAGATGCAGTTCTTAGGTGGTACCTTGTGCCCATGTGGGTACCGCTATCAAAACACTCTACAGTAGTGGATCTCTGTTCTGCATTATCTTCTACACCTGTGCATCTATTTGCTTTTATTTAAAGAACTCTCCAGTGTTGTTTCTCTCGTAGTATCAGACAGATTGAACCTTTCTGATTTCCCCAGCCTGATCTCTAGTATCTTCAACCCCTTTTTGACCCTTGTTTTTTGTTGTATTTGTCTTGTTGGCACCCCTATGCCTCTGGGCTTTTGTCTTGCGCACCGTATAATTATAAGACCGGCACTCTTTTCTCAGATTTTAAAATGGGACATTGATTAACTTGTGTTCAACAGGTGCCTGTTTTGATTCAGTATGTGGATGACCTTTTGATGGCGCCCGCCTCATTGGAAGTCTCTGAAGAAAAGCCTCAAGTGTGCCAGACTCAAGTCCATTATCTTAGTCATGATATTTCTGCAGGTGAGAGACACCTTTTCTAAATATCAGATTCATGTGATTTTGCAAGTACCTAAACCCCCAAACCCAAAAGCAAATGGAGGATTTCTTGGACTGGCTGGTTACTACCACAAGCGGATAATGGCCTATGCTTAATTTTCAAATTCCTACAGAGTCTCACTTTCAATTAAATTCCTCTGAGAGTACCGGCATGAGTGCTTATCACCGTGCCACATTAGATTCTGTGGCTGAAACTTTACCATCTTGTTTACACGCAGTGGCATCAACTACACTGGTGGTAGAAAATGCAGACACTCTGGTTCAGGAGCATCCAGGTACTATAGCATTAATAATGAAAGGTAAAACTAAGCACATTTCGAACTCACATTTAACCAAGTACGGAAAGCTACTAGTCTTTGCTGCTAGTGTACCTGCTACTCTGTTTCATTTTTAATCTTGCTTCTTTACTTCCGACACCCTCAGATAGGGAGCCTCAGGAATGATTGTTGTGGACCAAAAACCCATGAGTCCAAGAGTTGATTTAAAGGGTGTACCATTGCAGAACCCCCAAAATGGTTTTGCTAATTGATGGTTCTTGTTTCCGTAACAATCTAGGCAAGGTTTCAATGTGTTAACCTGTTGTTTTGCATTGTGAGTTTTTTTTTAAACTTTATAGTGTGTTATTAGATGACTAGCATCTTTTTCACACTTACATAAAAAATGAAGTGCAACAATCTTAAAGTCACTGTGTGTTTTCTTCCTCTATTATGGCAAGTTTTTTGGTCATTAACTCCCATATGTGGAACGCGGCGTGGTTAAGACCGACGACTTAGCAGCAAACAGCTCACTCCAGAACAAGTCCAAATTAGGGTTGCAGTGATTTTCATACGCTAGTTTGTATTCTGCCTCCAGTTCTTCGCATTGGGTTAGGAGGTGTCTAGTCGTCTCAAGGTGTCTCCCACATAGTCTACGCCTCCTTTGATCTCGAGGAATGCCCCTCCATGCACCCGTGTTTTCCAACACCTTCATGGTTTGTAGTCTTAATGACAGAATAAACCTAGTCATTCTTGGGTATCGCTTCCTGGTTAGGTAGAGGCACGGGCTGCTTCTGTCGAAGGCCTGTTTGGCGTATTCTCTGAATTTGCTCAGGGTGCCAACGTGGGTCAATGCAGAGTCTATGTTGTTGGTCCTAGCCTTTTTGGGAATTTTAGCCAAATCTTTGTCTAACCAAGTCTTTGGTGTTTGCGTTAGGCCAATTTTGTGCATATAGTTTGTGCTTCTAGCCTCAAGCTCGCTGAACCATTTGCTGGATTCGTATCTCCTTGCATGTTGGGTGGTAAGCACCAATAGACTGTCTGGACCTGCTAAGTCAGACTATATCTTAGCCATACATTACATGAGGCCAGTGACCAGCGCATCCCTATGGATGCAAGGCCCAGCTCGAGTCTAATAGCCTGCGCAGGTGTGCTAGGGGGGAGGCTCAACATTGAGCGCAAGATTTTTCCTTCCAGCTTCTCAATAGGCGAAACCCAGGGCGTAGATGATTGTTGGGACCATTGAAATTTTGTAGGCTAGGAATTTGGCTTCTATATTCCTACCACCTTGTCTGTCGATGGTTTTCTTTAGAGCTAACCATTTCCACCAGGCTTTTTTAGTTACTGCCTCTAGAATAGAGGTCGCCATGGATTTAGTTGTGATGTTAATTCCCAGTTAGCGGTAGCTGTTGGTGGTGTCAATCTTTTCTCCTCCCAGCCACCAATTTGTATTCTTCCTGACGCAATAGAGTTCCCAAATATCATGATCTTAGTTTTACTGATAGTGGGCTTGAGGGACAGCTCTTGTGAGAACGAATATAATGTCGTCAGAGAATTTTGTAGCCCAACTTCTGTCGAGAATCACTACGTCGTCCGCATATGCGATGCACGTCAAACCTTTGTTAACATATTGAGGTGGGGTCTTATGGGCTGCCCCCAGTATTCTTGCCAACATCGAAAGATATAAGTTAAAAAACAATGGGGCTAATGCACATCCCTGTTTCAGCCCCCTCCTGGTAGGGATACTTTCCAAAAGGGCCCCTTCCTGAGACACCCTGATTCTCACTGTTGTATCGCCATAGAAGGCTTTTACAAAGTATACCAGGGAAGGCTCTATCTCCCACTTTTCGAGCATGGACCATAATTTGGCCCTGTCTACGCTGTCAAACACGGCCGTGTAATCCACAAAGCATACGTACAGTGCCATTCCAGGTTTCGCGTCCTGGTCGGATATCAGGGTTAACAGGGTCCAGATGGGGTGAGTTGTTGAACAGCCCTTTCTGAACCCCGTTTGATGATAAGTTAAGATGCCCTTTTCTGTTGTCCATGTCGTAAGTAGTTCTAGCAGAATGTTTGTGAATACCTTGCTACTGTAGTCTAGCATGGCTAAAAGGCGATAATTTTCGGGCCTTTCCCTGTCACCTTTTTTGAACACTGGAATCAGGATAGCCTCTTTCCATGTGTCCGGGATCACCCCGGATTGGCAAATCTGTGTAAACAGTTGTTTTAGGACACTGGCCCATAGCTCCGGGTCGCTTTTCAAGATTGTATTGTTTAGAACGGCGGGGCCCGTGGCTCTTGAAAGTTTTAATTTCTTGATTCTTGCCAATAGGTCTGTTGTTTTCACCAGCTCACAAACTTTAGAGTTTTGTTGTTTCGAGGGTATCAAATCTGGTCCTGCTGGGCCATCAAAGGAGCCTTTGATGAACTATGTCCAGCTGGCCTCAATTAGTTACAATTTCTTTTTGTGCCCCTGTGGTTTTCTGGGCTTTCCATATCCAGTACCAGAATTTCTTTGAGTCATTCGTTCTTTTGAATTTATTCAGGAACTTCCACCCTACATCCTTAAAGGATGCTCTGTGGTTGCGGAGCCATGAGTTGTAGTTGTTCCTTATGGTTTTTATCCGCTCCTTTAGAGCCGTAGGGCGGACTCTGAACTTTTCCTCCAGCTTTCTGATGTCAAAATGTTTTTCTTTCTTTTTATTGGCTGTAGCAGGATCAGAATACTGACCACGTCTCCATATTTTCTTATGCGCCCCTTTCTTGGATGCTGCAGCCTCGGCTTCAACCCGGGCGTATATTTCCGTAATAATGTGTTGTGCTTTCTCCCCTTCTCTGTTCTTCAGGTCATACCTTAATAGTGTATTGTATCTAAGTGTGGTCTTTCGGGACTAGCGTACACGGATTCCCCCTGGGTTGACAGTCACACTCACCCTTATGTGTGTTTTGGGTCTGCAGATGTAATCGTGAAGTTTGCAATTTAGCATTGCATGGTCGCTAGCCTTAGTATCTATCAATTCCAGTTTCACCAAGTTCGAGCTCTCTTGTTTGTTTGTAAATATAAAATCAATCTTGGTAGACATTATGCCGTTTGTCTATATCGTATCTTTTACGATGTTCTCTGTGAGAATAGGCGCTAGATCAAATTCAGCCATTGTTTCGCAACCAAGCTTTAGCTCTCTCAGAGCCCTTCAGTCTATGGCTTGGAACGCTCGCCTGCTTTCCCCTGGGAATTACCTTTTCCATGGGTCCACAGTCAACATTGAAGTCCCTGGCGATTACCACTAGACCATCCTTATTAGTGGTTAAGCATGCTCACAAGGTTGTGACCAGTGTGGCTTTTATATCCGAGGTATTGGCCCCTCCAGGAGGATCGTATAAGGTAGCTACCAGGATAGGAGCTCTCGTTGGGATTGGTTATGGTGGCAGCTAGAAAATTCTAATTTCGGGGTCCTTCCAGATATTCCACTAAATTGAGCCAGATTTTGGCTCCTATGCAAAGGCCCCCTTTTGGTCTTCCTGAAATCGGATGGGCAGCCAGAATGTGTATTATCGTGTAGCCATCCATTACCCAAGGCTCACAGAGCCAGCTTTCTTGCAAGCAAAAGCAGGACATTTTGTTCAATCAAGGTCTCGAAATTTCTTAGGAAAGACCCATGACTGGTAGAATTCCTTGATTAAGACCTTGTGATTTCTTTTGTCACTCAACCGCGGGCTTGATCTCTTCCCATTGGCCCTCCAGTCTTCTTTCCTCGGAGGCCAGTGCCCATTTATCTATGGGCTTCTTGTTTTGCGCCTTTAGATTTAGTTGGCGCTCGGCTGGGAAGAAGACCAGAGTTTCGAATCCCAGTTGGTTTAGTGTCTCTTGATTTTTACATATCCTATCCACCACCATCAATGAAGTACATGACATTATCACCCAGTTGCCTGCACAGTCTATCTCTTGGAGCTTGATTTTTGCGATGTCTTTGGTGGATATCAATGCCAGATCGGAAATCATGTAAAGGAGTTCCAACAACCATTTCCTATTCAGGAACTGACTGTTTGCAGTGGGATTTCTTTCCACCAGCTTCAAATGTAGTAGGTCCTTACACCAGAGACGATCTTTTGTTTTATTCTCTTTAGGTGGAGTTCTTGCTGTGAGCTGGTTTACTCTCCCTTCCCAGGTGCAGCTTGGCTCAGGGGGTTCGATTTCTGGTGTACCTACACGACCGGCCAGGGAAACATTCTGTTCCGTCATCTTCACAGTTCCATCAGCTTGTGGTGTTATGCCTGGCTTTTTTTTGCATTCACAGAAAACGTAGAAATAAAACCGCAGCTTTTAAAATGCTGTATTTATGTTTGCGGTAGCTTCAGCTTGGAGCCCCGGCAGGCAGAAACACTAGGCGGTTGTGTTTAAAAAATGCGGTGGGTTTCTTTCTAAGTTTCTCGTGCTCCTCTGAGCCAGAGGAGCCCGAGAAACATAGAAAGAAAAACTGCAGCGCTTTTTAAACAAGGGGCCACGGAGACCCAAAGTCTCTGGGGCCCAAAGTGAAAGCAAAGGCAGGCTGAAACACAACACGGTTGTGTTTCCATGCCGCAGTGTTTCTGCCTGCAGCAGCGTTCACTTTGGGGCTTGCGGGCACGCCAGGGGAAGCCCGCAAGCCCCAAAGTGAAAGCCGATGCAGGCAGAAACACAGGCGGGTGTTTTGAAGTGCTGCAGTGTTTCTGCCTGCGTCAGCTTTCACTTTGGGGCTCTCGGGCTCCCCCGGGGGAGCCTGCAAGCCCCAAAGTGAAAGCCGCTGCAGGCAGAAACACAGACGGGTGTTTTGAAATGCTGCAGTGCTTCTCACTGCGGCAGCTTTCGCCTGGAGTCTCCTGGGCTCCCCCAACCCTGAGGGAGTCCAGGAGACTCCAAGCAAAAGCTTCCGCAGTGAGAAATACAACGTTCTTGTATTTGTAAATGCTGCAGTATTTACAAATCCAAAAACATTGTTATTCTGAATGCGGCAGCTTTCGCTTGGAGTCTCCTGGACTCCCTCAGGGTTGGGGGAGCCTAGTGTTGCGTAGTACGTACGCCTTGTGCGCATGCGTGAGCCTCGTTCGGGCCCGCGCATGCGTGTTGTTAATAAAGGAGGTCCCAGCCAGCAGTTGCAGCCGGGACACCGTACCAGCAATGCGCGTCCCGTGTGTCTCACTGCCTGCATGCGTGCAAGCGTGTGTTGTGTGCATGCGTGGGGTCTGGGGGTCACACGCCACCTCTAACACCTAGGAGACTCCATGCGAAAGCTGCCGCTATCAGAATAACAACGTTATTGTATTTATGATTTCTGTAGTTTTCCAACCACGTCAATCACAAATACAACAACGTTCTATTTTTAATGGATGCGCCTCAGATTTTTGCCTTCATTTTACGTTTTCTGTGCTTACCTGGGCTTGGGGAGCACCGAAAACGTAAAATGAAAGTGAAGGCAGCCTCCTCAGCTCTGCTCTGGCTGCAGTAAGCAAAAGCTCCCAGTAGGGGGCTTTTGCTGCTTGTTTAGTGCCGCAAGGGCAGAGCTGAGGAGGCTGCCTGAAATCACAAAATGGATGCTCCCATGTAAACACTTTGAGTCTCGTTTGCTCAAAGTGTTTACATAGGAACTTCCATTCAAAATATATCTAAACTATGTTTTATACTATTGGCCATCATTTTAGCAATTCATATTTCTGAGCGCACCATTCCTTTAACCTGCTTAAAGAACATCCTGCATGCCCCAATAATAACGTCACTAAACGGTGTAAGGAGGGGGAGGTAGTTGGCGGGGCGGACAAGCCGGACCAGCAATGGGGTAATGGGCAGGTGTGGAACAGCGCCTCCATACCCTTACCTTCCTGCCCTCAGGGCTCGATGTTCACACAGGGCATACGTAGTAGGCAACTCAACCTCTTCAGCCTCGCCAGCTCCCCCACTTCCGGCTGCACCTCCCCAGCTGCGCACTCCGTGTAGCTGTGCCTCTGTGCTCCTCGTCACCTGGGTTCACTGGTTCCCGGTCTCCCAGGATCTCAAGGTCCGGGGCTCCGAGGCTCCAGTGGGGGGGCCTGTACTCTGCAGGTTTGTGGCTTGAAGGGCTCTCGCGGGTCGTGCGGCCACAGAGGAGCGAAGGGCCACCATGGGTTATAGGAGAAGCTAGGTGAGGTTTTGCATTTTGAGATTTTGGAAGCATATCAGTTGCTAAAGGTTCATTATGCTTAAATTGCTGAATTAATTGCTCTTACCCACGCGTGCATATTGGCTGAAGAGAAATACACCCTGTTTCCCACTCTGCCCAAACCCTGTGGGTATTTAACATCAGCAATTACTATTTTTTTAAATGGTGTTCATGTCTCTGCTCTGTTGGAAGCTGGAAGCATTTTCAATATTACCCAGTGCACTGACTATTCTATAATGCAAAGGACACATGAGTCTCATTTAGTGGTGGCAGCTGGCAACAACCTTGCTAAAAAATCAGTGCAAACTGTGGCCCTAGAAGGCCCCCTGGCTCCTAACAGTACACCTACCTGTGTTTCATTAGAACAGTCACTGACTGAAACTCTCTATAGATGGGCTGTACTGCAGGACCCAGCACCAGAGTCTGAAGGTTTATTGGTCCAGAAAGAACTGCATGCCATTTTCTGATATCGTTTAGTGCTACCCAGATGGGTTTGTCCCTTATCTCACAAAGAGAGATGTGGACAGTAGAAGCACACCCTATTAGAAGAATTTAAGTGAAGTCATAGAAGTATACGGAATAGTTAGATATTTCAAAAATAGATTTAAGGTGCAGAGGAGAGAAATGCAACCTTGACACCTAGGTTTTTCAAAATACAGAAAAACAAACAAGTTCCCAAATTTGGGAACTCACGTCCCCTGAACACTTTCATATGTCGGAAAACCAGACCAACAATTCATAGCTTGAAATATCAGTATTTCTGGTGAGTATTTATATTATATATATTGAGAGAGAGAATGTTTTGAAAAAATGATCATTCAGTCAAATTATGTCACAAGAACAAGTCTTCATTTTATTCATGATGATGAAGCTGTAGAGGGCCCAACGCGTTTCGAGTGAAAACACACTCTTCATCAGGGGCAATTCAAATTCTGCAAAAGATTTATATACAATATTTACAAAGAAAAGTCATAAAACATAATTATTTAAATCAACGCATGATTTGATAAAAGTGCGTTCAAACAAGAACCATTCTCTGAATCATCAGTCAGAGATAGGATCTCTTGATGTACTAAACCAAATCTCCTATTGATATTGTATACTATACACACTGAAGTACAGTAAGGGCGAATTATATAACAATCTGGAGTGAGACGTGGTTTACATCTTGTCAATAGTCACTAGATAAAGGGTGTCTCAGAGGTAAGAGTTTCAAAGTGGCGGCCTTAGGGTTAGATTGAGTATGTCAGATTTTAGTATCTAGAAAATAAAGCAGATAGAGTAATCTCATAAGTCTAACCTTGTGATTTTTTGTAATATGCAATGCTTCTGAGTTCATAAGTGAATCATTCGCCAGAAAATGGACCCCGCTCATGCGAGGAAATGGAACAATTCTAAGCTGGAGGAGAAAAATTCTATTTTCTATAGAAGAAAAGGAAGAACTTAAGTAACTACTAGACTGAATGTGTTACATGTTAAGTTTTATGGTAGAACAGTGACTTACTCAAGTCTGCATTCTCTCTCTCAATATATATAATATAAATACTCACCAGAAATACTGATATTTCAAGCTATGAATTGTTGGTCTGGTATTCCAGACATACGAAAGTCTGCAGGGGACGTGAGCTCCCAAATTTGGGAACTTGTTTGTTTTTCTTTCTCCCTTATCTCGCCAGGTTGGCTCATTCTGTGGCTCATTCCTGAAAAGTAGCCTTGATTGTTGTGGTTAACCAGGACTGGTTTGCACCATATTTTTACCCAGTGGGACAGGACTCCTGAAGTACTTATCCTGTTTCTTTGGCCCATAACGTGGACAAAATTTAAAGACTTTTCCTTCTGCACATTCAACACTGGAAGACCCATTTCCTAATATTCAAATTTATATAGTGTATTTCTATTTGTCCAAATGTCTTAATTTTGAACACTGCCTAGTTGTAGTGGATATGCTCCCCAGATAGGTGAAAGCCTGCCCATGTGGAAAGGCTGACTTTGTTACTGTTGCAAAAAGCTGCTCACTGAATTTATACCTTGATTCGGTCTTTCTGCAATTGTCAACAGTGACTGGGGGATGCATTTCACTTGGCAGGTGGTCAGAGATATCTGCAAGTAATTTATATTTCTCTGTATTTTCATTGTGCATATCATCCCCAAATTATTGGAACATTAGAACACAGTAACTGTAAAGAAACATGGCCCAACCTGGTCTATTTGGCATAGGTGGAAAGATCCTTCAGTTCGCCGAGTACTAGTTAATTCAATATGGAGCTCTCTTTGGACTCTGCACTTCACTAGACCTATTGGTCTAGTTGTGTTAGGAAGAATTCTCATAAATGGTTGATTTCCCTTACCTACTGAGTCCCTCAGCGGCTTTGCTGGATTTCTAGGATTTATTTTTTCACCTGGTAAGAGTGTGAGCCTTTTTTTTCACTCTAACATGTGTTTTGATATGTGTATTTCTACTTTTTGTGTGATCTTGGGCACTGGAGCCTCACCTACTCCATGGCACCATATTCTTCCATGTGTGTTACACAGCACATTCAGTGCAGTGACACAGGGTTGTCTTTTAGACTTCCCACCGACTCCATTTTCTGGGGCTGACTACTGTCCCCCAGAAAAGATAAAGTTGCCATTAAATTTATTTAGTCACTTTTACCACAGTCCCAGTACACCCCATCTTCCATTGAGTATTGGAAAGGGTTAATTCTTATCCCTTTTTGTCTGTGTCTTTTGGAACATTGTTTTGCTCCCTTTACACTAAGACTTGGCTGGTGGCAGTGATATCTACCCTATTTTTTATACTGCGGTTATCTTAAATGACCATGGTATTGTTTTAGGCTGTTATATTAGCCTCAAACGTAAACCCGCTTGACCATATATATTTTATTACAGTTCCGGCTGGGTTTATTCACCATTTCTTTTTGTAAATGTCTTTCTCGTGTTTTACTCTGCGCGCCAAACCAGGTGTGGCCCCTTTGTTCATCACCTTTTCGCGGGCTTCCACACAGAAGCCCTCCTTTAGGCGCCTGTCAGTCTGGGTTGGCAGGATGTGCTGGAGAGGTTTTAGGACCCCTGCCATGGGTTCCCTTGGTAACCCAAGTCGCACTCCTTTTTAATTGGCTGGGTGACTCCTTGCCAGGACAGCCACCCTGCTGTGTGATTGACAGCCAGGCTGTATGAATGGGGGAAAAGTGCATAAAAAGCAGGTCTCTTGGACTGGAAGAGCAGAGTCGCCACTGGAACAAAAGAACCTACGAGGAACTGATGGAAGAGGGCCCCTACCATGACTGAACCGCCCGGTGAAGCCCTGCTGCAGGTCCGAATCTTCAGAATCCGATGACAAAGAAGATCCTCCAGGAAACTCCTTCCCTTGAGCTGGTGGGACCAACCAGTTCACCCAAACTGCAAGCCAGGACCCCTCCTCTGGTCGAATTCACTGTACAGAGCTACAGTGGCAGGATAGCCAGGAAGGTCGGACCCTGCTCGGGTTTTAAGGAGTGCACCTTTTATTCGTTGCTTTGCTCTGCTGCTGGTTTCTTCCCTGGGTAGTGCCGGACCCTCCAGTCTTCCTACTCCTACGATCGCATCAGGAACCGTGAGCCTGCAGGAACTACCAGGAACAACTGCCTCAGGTACAGCTCCCTCTCCGTTTTAAGGTACTGTGCAAATCCGGTTTTTCGTTTCGTTCAGCCCTGATGAAAGTGTTTGAAATCTTTCTCCAATCCGAGGGCTTGTGCCACGAACGTTACCGCGAACTACACTGAACTGTATTATCTTGAGCAAAAGACTTTTGAACCATTGACTTTGGCCCTAAGCCTTTTCTATCTGATTTTATCATTGTAGTCTCTCTTGTTCGCTTGCCCTGAGTACTTACCTGTTGATGTGAATTAATTTCTGTTAACTTCTGTCTTTCCCTCCCTTTTAAATTGCTGGAGTGCCATTTTGCTCCCACTTCATTTTGTGAGCTTAACTTGTCTGGAATTTAAGGGAAGTGCTGTGGTTATTAAGAGTGTGATTTTTAGACTGCTTATAATAGTGTAATGTTATACAACTGAAGAGTGAAATAAATGTATATTCTTTTACTTGAAAACCTTGCGTCAGTGTTTGCCTGAATCATAGTAATTGGTGTCCTTTGTGTAACTATTTGATACTGCTCACTTACTCTTGAGATAAGTCTAGCTGCTCCGCTACTGCTACCACTCTAACTGTGTAGTACAGGCTTGTACCAAAGGTGAAATTGTAATGTCACTTGTAGTCTTAATTGTGTGTGGTGTTCCCAAAGGGTACTGCATATAATTCTGCCTAACACTGGTGTACAGCGGTGAGGATCAAAGTATAGTAATTACACTTAGAGTGCTGCTATTACCTTGGATCAACTAACCACAAGGCTAACATCACTAAAAAGCAATATTAATCATGTCTGATAGGGAAAGCCACATTCAGGAGACCCTCCTGAGTTACACTGCTGATTATTTAAGAAACATGTGTAAAGAAAGGAAACTCTCTGCCAAAGGCAAAAAGTCTGAATTAATTGAAAAATTGTTAGAGTGCAGGTCTAGGGAGTGGGTCTGAAATGCCTGACTCCTTAGCAAATGTGGAAAGTATTGAGGATGATAATATATCTGTTACTGATGAATTGGAAGAAGTTGATGTATCTCCTAATGTGGGTCTCTCTGCACCCTTACCTGCTCAGCAACCTCAACCCTTGTCCACTGGGACCCCCACAGGTCATACACTTTTAAACGTGTTTTTTTTTTTAAATGCTCAAACTGAACAAAAACATCAAGAACTGAAACGCAGAGAAATTGAGTTGAATCATGAACTAGAAATGAAAAGCTTGTCTCTTGAAATTGCTTCTCTCCCAGAGTCCTCTAGGTCTTCCAGTCATAAGAGACCCCATATGCCTAAAGAAATTGTGGTTATGTATGAGGTTAAGCTTGATATTTTAGATTGGTTGGCAATGTTTGAATATAACCATAGTATTCAAGGTCTTACAGGGAATCAGTTGCTTCCCTGGCTGTTCTCTAGGCTACCCACTGTTGCATCTGCTGTTGTGATGGAGTTGGGGGAGGTGGATAGGATGGATTATGAGTGTGTGAAGCTAGCTTTAATTGCTAGATTTGGGAAGACTCTTTCCCAGTACCTTAAGAGGTTTATGACCCTCAACAAGCATGATTGTACCCCTTGGGCTACCTGGGTATGTGACTGAAAAACTTAGATGGTTGGATTAAGGGTTACAGAGTAAACACTTATGAAGGAATGAGAAATCTTTTAATGTTGGAGTCTATTTCTGATGTCTGCTCTCCTGAGCTCAGACAGCACTTGGCTGATTCTAAGGAGATAGATCCAAAGAAACTAGCTAAGGCTGCTGACTTGTAGGTTGCCAACAGGGCTACTCACACAGATTCTGGGGCTACTCAGAAAAAGGATGAGGGGAAACAACCAAAGAAAGACAAAGAAAATTCTAATTCCTCCAATCCAAAAGAGGGCCACAAACAACAACATAAGGGTAAACCACAAGGGAAACCAAATCAGGCTAGTGCACCATCTGGACCCAAACCAGATGGAGGTCAGAACAAACCCCCATTCATTAAGACATTTGGGAAATGTTATGTTTGTGGGTCAACTGACCATGTGGAAGGGGATCCCAGATGCAAGGGTAAACCGTCAGGGGTCTACACTGTCTCCTTAGCATTCTCCCCAGAGGAAGAAGTCCCTATGGCAAGTGGAAACTTTCACCTACTAGCTGATGAACCCATGAGAGTCTTAGCTAGTGTTTCTTTAGTGTCCCTGGGCTTGTGGGAACAACAGAATGTAGATGTCTATAATTCCATCCCAGATAATACTAAAGAGTATTATAATGTTAGTGTTTTTGTGAATGGTCAGGAAACCCCTGCCATCAGAGACACTGGAGCCAGCATAACTGTGGTGGATGAATCATTTTTCAAGGTGGAGGATGTTGCTAAGGCACCCAAACACCTCACCACGTTAGCTGGAGGCCCTGTGCAAATGCTACCCCAGTTACCAGCTCTCATCCAGTGTAATGGTATGATTGTCAAAATACCTGTTAGTGTGCAGAGTGAAGTACCTGGGAGAATCCTGTAGGGTAATGACCTTGAAACTCTTGGAGTTGTGTCAAGCCCCCCTGCCCCCGGCCTCCCAGTAAGAGGAGACAGGAGCTCACTAGGTCTGCAAGGGAGAGAACCTTGAGAGGCTCTCCAGAGGAGATGATAGCGGAAACTATCACTCCCACTCCACAGGAGCTGCTCACTGCTATTTCTAGAAAGAATGAGGCAAAGCGGAAACCCAAGACCTCCAGGAAAAAGACAGACAGCACCCCTGTGCTACCAACAAGGACATCACCGAGATAGTCCAAGATCACACCTGTGATCCCTCCACCTGCTGAGGCAGATTGTGAGGTGCAACCTTGTGTGGTTGAGCCAGTTTCTGAAGAGTCAAATCTGGAAGAAGACACCGTCTTAGTTGGGGATCTTGACCCTGTTGACCATCCTGAGCTGCATTCTTTAGTGGCAGAAGGTGGACCCAACAGGGCAGACTTCAGTAAAGGGCAGAGAGAGTGACCTACTCTTGAAGGTCTTCCACAACAGGCTGCTAACCAACTTGATGGACAAGAAGTTGGGAAGCACAGGTTAAGCTGGGAAGATGTCCTCTCCTACAGTGAACCAACTGAGTCTATCCCTGGGGACGGCAAAAGACTTGTAGTGCCCCTTGCCAACAGACTCCAGTTCCTACAGTTAGCCCACGAGATACCTTTGGCTGGTCACTTGAGTTTCAAGAAGACCAAGGAAAGGCTCTCTCTCTACTTCTACTGGCCTAAAATGGGTTCAGAAGTTGTCAAATTCTGTAGGAACTGTCACACTTGCCAAACCTCTGGCAAGAGTGGAGCCAGGAATGTGGCATCCCTGGTGCCTCTCCCAGTGGTGGGAGTTCCTTTTGAGAGGGTGGGCATTGACATTGTCGGTCCGCTTGACCCTCCCACATCTTCAGGGAACAGGTTTATCCTGGTTGTAGTAGACCATGCTACAAGTATACCCATACCTATGAGAACTGTTATGGATCAGGCTGTGGCTAAGGCTCTACTTGGTATTTTTATCAGAGTAGGGTTTCCTAAGGAAGTGATTTCCAACAGGGGATCCAATTGTATGTCACACTACGTGCAAGCCATGTGGAAAAACTGTGGTGTCACTTACAAGTTCTCTACAGCCTACCATCCACAGACAAATGGACTGGTAGAGAAGTTTAATCGTACTATGAAGAGCATGATAGGTGCTTTAGAGGAACCCCTTAAGAAAAAGCGGGACCTTCTACTGCCATGCCTTCTCTTTGCATATAGAGAAGTCCCTCAGGAGAGAGTTGGGTACAATCCCTTTGAACTTCTCTATGGCCATCCAGTCAGAGGTACATTGGCCCTGATCAAGGAGGGGTTGGAGAGTGCTCCTTCCCCCAAGCCAGTCAGAGTGACTGACTATGTGATAGGTCTCCGGAGAAGAATGTCACACATGATGGCAGAAGCAAGCAGTAACTTAAAAGCAGGTCAGGCTCTGGTTAAACATTGGCATGACCAGAAGGCCAGCATGGTTGAGTTCTCTCAAGACCAGCTTGTATTAGTTATGGTGCCAAAAAGGCAGAGGGCCTTGCAGGACAAATGGATAGGACCCTCAGAGTTGTGGGCAAACTTGGAGAGGTGAACTAGTTGGTGGACTTAGGCAGACCTAAGGAGGCTCCCAGAGTCTTTCACACCAACTGTTTAAAGGCTAATGTCTCGAGACCAGAAGTAGGAGCTTTTCTTCTAGCTTCAGCTCAAGAGGAAGAGGAGAGTGAACCTCTACCTGACCTCCTCAGAGGCCAACCTTTGGATGAAAACATAGAAGGAGTAAAAACTCTCTTCTCAGCTGTCTTCTGAACAACAGGAGTTGTGCAAAGTTCTGTTGAATCAGTTTGCCTCCATGTTTTCACTATCACCAGGCTTGTCCCCTTGGGGCCAGTATGATATTCTCACTGGTGACTGTTTACCTGTGAAAAGCAGGGGTTACATAATGTCAGAACATGTGGGATCCCACATCAAAAGAGAGGTCAACAAGATGCTTGATCTCAGGGTTATAGAGCCCTCTACAGGTCCATGGTCTAGTCCAGTTGTTCTAGTATCAAAAGGCAGGATCCAAGGAGTTGAGATTCTGTGTGGACTATAGAGCTCTAAATGCAGTCACTAAGGCTGATGCCCATCCTTTGCCAAGGACAGATGAACTGGTGGATAGACTTGGTTCAGCCAAGTACCTCAGTACATTTGACCTAACCTCAGGCTATTGGCAAATAGCCCTGATAGACCATGCCAAGGAGAAAACTGCATTTTCCACCCCAGCAGCCCTCTACAAGTTTAAGGGTATGCCTTTTGGATTAAAAAATGCACCTGCTACATTTCAAAGGATGGTTAATCAAGTTGTGAATGGGATGGAAGACTTCTGCATGGCATACTTGGATGACATTGCAGTGTTCAGCCCTACATGGAAAGAACATATTGACCACCTGGGATATGTTTTGCAGGCTCTTGAGCAGGGCCATCTGACCATAAAGGCAAGTAAATGTCAAATTGGTCAGAGTAAAGTGGTCTACCTTGGTCATGAGGTAGGAGGAGGTGAGATAAGGCCATTGCCCAGCAAAGTACAAGCTGTGCAAAACTGGGCCACCCCTACTACTCAAACACAAGTGAGAGATTTTCTAGCTCTCAGTGGGTACTACAGGAATTTCATAGAGAACTATAGGACCATAGCTTCTCCCTTGAATGTAGTCTCCTCTCCAAAATTCCCTAAAAAGGTTAGATGGAAGGAGGAGTGCACTCAAGCCTTTGAAACCCTGAAGAAAGCCCTTTGTCAAGCTCTTGATTACCTCCAACTCTTCATTTTGCAGACAGAT
Source organism: Ambystoma mexicanum (assembly GCF_040938575.1). NCBI lineage: Eukaryota > Metazoa > Chordata > Amphibia > Caudata > Ambystomatidae > Ambystoma > Ambystoma mexicanum. Next base: position 728,886,857 of record NC_090924.1, read on the forward strand.
GACTCCAATATAGGTATAGGTGCAGACCTTAGTCAACTGGATGAAAAAGGTAGGGAACGCCCCATTTGCTTCATCAGTAGGAAACTGGAGGAACCAGAGATAAGGTGGGCAACCATAGAGCATGAATGCTTTGCCATTGTGTGGAGTTTGAAGAAGTTTAGACCATACTTGTATGAATCTACTTTTGTGATTCAAACTGACCACCAACCCTTAAAATGGTTAATGCAAATGAAAGGGGAAAACCCAAAACTTCTAAGATGGTCAATCTGCTTGCAAGCGTTTGATTTTACCATTGAGCACAGAGCAGGATGTCACCACCAAAATGCTGATGGTCTCTCTAGGATATTTTTAACCGACTAGAGGTAGAGATTAATCCAGGAGTGGATTAAATCCTGCTGTCCTTTAGTCTGTGGGGGGCAGGGGGTGATTGTTAGGGAGAATTCTCATAAATGATTGATTTCCCTTACCTACTGAGTCCCTCAGCGGCTTTGCTGGATTTGTAGGATTTGTTTTTTTCACTTGGTAATAGTGCAAGTCTTTTTTTCCCACTCTTACATGTGTTTTGCTATGTGTATTTCTACTTTTTGTGATCTTGGGCACTGGAGCCTCACCTACTCAATGGCACCATATTCTTCCATGTGTGTTACACAGCATCTTCAGTGCAGTGACACAGGTTTGTCTTTTAGACTTCCCACCGACTCCATTTTCTGGGGCTGACTACTGTCCCCAGAAAAGATAATGTTTCCATTAACTTTATTTAGTCACTTTTACCACAGACCCAGAACACCCCATCTTCCATGGAGTATTGGGAAGGGTTAATTCTTATCCCTTTTTGTCTGTTTCTCTTGGAGCATTGTTTTGCTCCCTTTACACTAAGACTTGGCTGGTGGCAGCGGTATCTACCCTATTTCGTAGACCGCTGTTATCTTAAATGACCATGGCATTGTTTTAGGCTATTATATTAGCCTCAAACATAAACCTGCTTGACCATATATATTTTATTACGGTTCTGGCTGGGTTTATTCGCCATTTCTTTTTGTAAATGTCCTTCTTGTGTTTTACTCTGCGCGACAAACCAGGTTTGGTCACTTCGTTCATCGCCTTTTCGTGGGCTTCTACACAGAAGCCCTCCTTTAGGCGCCTCAGAGTCCTGGTAGGCAGGATGTGAGGGAGGGGTTTTAGGACCCCTGCCATGGGTTCCCTTGGTAACCCAAGTCGCACTCCTGTTTGATTGGCTGGGTGACTGACCTTGCCAGGACAGCGACCGTGCTGTGTGATTGACAGCCAGGCTGTATGAATTTGGGAAAACTGCATAAAAAGCAGGTCTCTTGGACTGGAAGAGCAGAGTCACCACTGGAACGAAAGAACCTATGAGGAACAGACGGAAGAGGACCCCCTACGACTGAACCGCCCGGTGAAGCCCTGCTGCAGGTCCGAATCTTTAGAATCTGACGACAGAGAAGATCCTCCAGGAAACTTCTTCCCTTGAGCTGGTGGGACCAACCAGTTCACCTAAGCTGCAAGCCAGGACCCCCTCACTGGTTAAATTTGATGTTCAGAGCTACAGTGGGTCGGATAGCCAGGAAGGTCGGACCCTGCTTGGGTTGTAAGGAGCGCACCTTTTATTCGTTGCTTTGCTCTGCTGCTGGTTTCTTCCCTGGGTAGTGCAGGACCCTCCAGTCTTCCTACTTCTGATCAGTCCGACAGTCGCTTCAGGAACCGTGAGTCTGCAGGAACTACCAGGAACGTCTGCCTCAGCTACAGCTCCCTCGCCGTTTTAAGGTACTGTGCAAATCCGGTTGTTTGTTTCGTTCAGCCGTGATGAAAGTGTTTGAAATCTTTCTCCAATCCGAGGACTTGTCCTTCTCCTTTCTTTGAACTAACTTTTCTACCAACCAACCTCGTCCGGAAACCGTGCCACAAACCTTACCGCAAACTACACTGAACTGTATTATCTTGAGCAAAAGACTTTTGAACCATTGACTTTGGCCCTAAGCCTTTTCTATTTGATCTTAGCATTGTAGTATCTCTTGTTCGCTTGCCCTGAGTACTTACCTGTTGGTGTGAATCCATTTCTGTTAACTTCTATCTTTCCCTCCTTTTTAAATTGCTGGAGTGCCATTTTGCTCCCACTTCATTTTGTGAGCTTAACTTGTCTGGAATTTAAGGGAAGTGATGTGTTGTATTAAGAGTGTGATTTTTAGACTACTTATAATAGTGTAATGTTATACAACTGAAGAGTGAAATAAATGTATATTCTTTTACTTGAAAATCTTGAGTCAGTGTTTGCATGAATCATAGTAATTGCTGTCCTTTGTGTAACTATTTGATACTGCTCACTTACTCTTGAGATAAGTCTAGCTGCTCCGCTACTGCAACCACTCTAACTGTGTAGTACAGGCTTGTACCAAAGGTGAAATTGCACTGTCACTTGTAGTTTTAAGTGTGTGGTGTTTCCAAATGGTACTGCATATAATTCTGCCTAACAAGTTGTTTCTAAAATGGTCTTCCCCTCTTACTGAGAGTTATCCTATAGCGGTGCACATAAGAGAGATGAAGTGGGTGAGTCGGGTGCATTGCTACTCCAATATAGTGTGTATTTCTTTGTTTGCTCACATTGCCTGTGCATTCTTTGCTCTCCGGCCTCTTAGTCTGTTTGCTTGCTTCCTTGGTGTTCGCGAATCGCGAGCTCTCATTTTTTCTTTCAACGCAGAATTTGTATCTGGCGCCTCTCTCCCTGCTCTTTCCTGCAGCACTCCAGGTTGCCAGCACCTTCTGCCCACTGTTCGCTTGCTGCAGGGTTTTTAGTTTTCGCTGGTGCTCTATACCCGGCTTCTGATTTTCATCTCTATCAGCCCTCTGAAGCCTTTGTTACTGCTGCTCCCTCACTGCTTCACTCGCTGTGCTTGTGCCCTGCTAATTGTTTCGTGTTTCACAGCTTCTCTTCTTTCCCTCCCATTTATCCCTCTAGGCCTTGGTATTGTCTCTTTCATCTGATCCTTATTTAATTTCCTTGCTTCAACATTACCTGTTGGAATACCAGCAGCTGCTACACACCATCTGGGAGGCTGATTGTATCCTCCTGTTCCGGCTTGGATACAGAACATTTGTACGGACTACTTCATTCTCTGGTTCTTCTACATCTATGGGCATCTGGGTTTTATTCCCCTGGAGCGTTTACCAGTGAGTACACAACCTCCTGTTTTGTACCAGGGGTTGGATACTTGCTGGAATTATTTCAATTTCAACAAAGGGCGCAATCTTTCATCAGGAGTCAAGCTTAATACAGGTTAGTACATTGCAGCGGAATAACAGATCACAGTAACGCCAACAAAAAGAACTGATTATCCAAAGTATGTAAAGAGGCTGGGCTTAGATTTCTCAAAGCCTTATCTTGGGTTTTGCTGCATATCCCAAAAAATCAAACCAAGAAGCATGGGTTGTCACAACATGAGATCTTAACTGGGCAACCAATGAACATAACCCCAGCCTCTAACGCAGTTTGGATGTACATTTGAAAGGTGACTATGTTGAAATATTGCAGGTCCCTTGCAAAGGCAGACAGGTGTCTCTACTTGCAGTTCAAGTAAGCACTGCTCCTGGCATGCCCTTAAACCTGTCAACTTTGTTTATCTGCAAGTGCATCATAGAAAGTGTGCCCTGCAACATCAGTGGTGGGGGCCATTCCGGATTCTTTTCACCATACACACTGTGAGAAACCTGAAGGTGTCTCACACGCTAGTCTCAGGAGATATGTCATGCAGGTGGCCAAGACACAGCCATCACTATTGGATCCAGTTCCTGGGGGTGGAACAGTGCAGGAGGATCACCTGGATGAGGGGTCCTCAGGGAGTGGAAGTGGGACACTGAAGGGTGACACGCGGTATCCCCTTCCTTATGACAACTTTCCCCCATCCTGCCCAGTAGGATAATTAGAAACTCTACACCCCCCACTTTTCCAACACAAACACTTTCTCACAGCATGAACGACAATGGACTAATACCGAGCCATTTACCTGACATGTCCCAACACAAGGGTCAGGCAGAGTCAGACAATTGCTGGCAACTACACACACCCGACTAACCTTTCCCTTACCCAGAGGGATAAAATGTAGCACACAAGAGCACACTCCGAGCAAGGTCGAACAAACAAGTAAGCACCCATTCCAGGACGGCAGTTCAAACAGAGGAGAAAGGCAGCGAGAAGTGAAAGGATGGCAAGGAAGGAGTTGCCCATGCCCTTTTCAACCCAGACCCGCAAAGCCTCTGATGAAAGAAACATAAGACCGGGAATCGTAGCTGGCAAATGGTGTGTCAGATGTCAGGGGCACATGGCACCCTCCCGCATTGATAGCCAGGACGGGGAGACATGGTTGCCATCGTGGTACCGTCCTTGACCCCAGCAGCAAAGGAATCGCCAACGAGTTCAGCTCAACCGGTGACTCAGAAGAACCTGATAGTCGGCCGGACTGTGTTAAGCTCAAGGTTGCAGTGGCAACATTAGAAGATAAATAGACAAGAGGTCCTTAGTGAAACAAACTTGGTACCAGAGATAGCGTGGTCCGACGCAATATGGGCGCTCAGTCGAAGGTCTCTGGCTGGCACCCCTCTCCTGAACTAAGAGAGAATTGTGTTGAACATTGTGAGTAAAGAAACTACAAGTACCAAGAGGCCATAGGGAAGGCAGGTATAAGGTGTCATACAAGGGTCAGGCCAAATCCCTTGTACAATCGAAAGTCCTTAACAACTGTCTATAGGTTTTGATTTGGTGAACATTTCTTTCTTCTTGTGAACATTATCCCACACTCTCTTGTTGCATAGCTTTAGGGATTTGCAATAGTTCTTTTTAGTATAGGCCCATTTTAGAGTTTAAATACACGTGTCAATTTATACAAATAATTAACTATGCCAAACTTACTTGACAGGATGGGATTGAACCCATGATATTGTTTGACTTGCTGAAAAGCTTTGTTACAACTCATAAGATAATACCATTTAGGTAAGACTGAATTGCATTTGATCCAACATTTAAATTTTGGTTTTATACTGCACATGGATATTCAAGACAAATGAACTCATGAAAAATATTTTCTTCTTTTTTCTCCTTTTCCCCCCGTTCGTATTCATCTCTCCCCCACCGTACTGTTTTCTAACTGCTAATGTACCATTGTGATTTCTTATGTTGAATGCCACACTCTTTAACCTTACCATTCCTCCCCCAAATCACCCTCCCTTGCTGTCTGCGTTACATATCACACCACATTCTTTGGCACCAATTGTAAAATGTGCAATGAATGTAATGATACCTATGATTTTTGATTCAATAGCCCTGATTTGAAAAAGACGACTGTGATCGTCGAAACACGTGTCATCAAAAAGGGCACTTGCATACTATAAATTCCCAATTTAAGAAAACAGACGCTGACTAAAGTGTAATCTTTTCATTTAAAAACGGGTGCATGAATGTTTCTAAGTAACCCCCTTGTTACCTTTGTTTTCAAAACGGAGTAGAGGAACCATTTTTTTATCCGATGTTACACAATTCATGCGACCAACACTGAAACCTTTCATAAAGAGACAAAGGGGCGCTGAGGTCTACCTTAACAAGTGTCCGTCGTCAAAAAGGTTCCTCAACTGAAGTTGGTTTAAGTTTTCCTTTCAACTGGGGAGACCTCTTGTTGGGGAGAGTTCTCAAAATGTGCTAATTTCCCTCATCTTTTGAGGACAAGAGCAGTGTGTACCTTAATCGCGACATTGCTCCAGTTCAGAGATCAGATATTGGTATTGGTGTGGGGGGTAGGTGGTTTGCATGTGGTCAGGAGGGAATATATGCTGTAAGCACATTGAGGGTGACAATATGTATCACTGTAAAGATGGTGAGAAATATGAGACATATTATCAAAGTTTTTTTCCACCTGGGAAGAGTGTGAGCCTTTTTTTCCTACTCTTTCATGTATTTTTGATGTGTGTTTTACTTTTGTGTTCTTTGGTTATGGAGTTTTAAAACAACTCCATAGGCATCATCGTTTTCTGTGTGTCACACAGCACCTTCAGTGCAGGGGCACAGGGATGTCTTTCAGACTTCCCAAGGTTTAAATACCTTCTCTGGGACTGACTACTGTCTCCCAGAGCATGCAAAGTTAAATTGACTTTACTAGTCTCTTTAAATTTACTGACCCAGCACACATTATCTTCCTATAGAGTGCTGGAGGGGTTGCCTAGCTTGCCCTGAGTAAAAACACTCATGTAACAGTCAAATGTTACCCTTTCCTCCTTTAAATGGCTGGTGGCAGTGGTTTAGATCAAACTACCATGACTTTTCCCAACCGCGAACAATGGTAGCTAAAAATCGGGTCAGGCATGTTTTTCAATATGGCACTCCAGACCGATCTGTAAAAACAGACTCTGGTCGACTTTTTTGCCATTTCTTTTAGGAAAGGTCCTTCTTGTGTTTGTCTCTGCGCGCCAAACCAGGTTTGGTCCCTTTATTCCTTTGCCTTTGGCAGGCTTCAGTGCTGAAGCCCTCCTCTGGCACCTGAGTGTCTGGGGTGGACAGGATGTGAGGGAGGTGGCCGAAACTCCCTGTGCTTAGTCTCCTAGGAGACCTGAATGCACTTTAGCGTGATTGGCTGGCTGGCTGTCCAGCAAGGACAGCCACCCTGCTGTGTGAGTGACAGCCAGGCTGGAATGAAAGGGGGAAAACTGTTTAAAAGCAGGTCTCTGGGACCAGGAAAGCAGAGTCGACCACTGGAACGAAAGAACCGAAGACGAGCTGAAGGAAGAGGACTGCTGCAACTCCTGGATGACCGGTGAAGCCCTGTTGCAGGTCCGAATTGCCTGAAACTCCATCGACAGAGAAGCCCTTCAAGGTTAACTTCTTCCCTTGAGTTTGGTGGGAACAACCAACTCACAAGCCACCTGGACACTGTCCCCATCTGGTCGAATTTTCATCAGAGTGCTGTTGAAAACCGGATAGCCAGAAGAGAAGGAAACCAGCTTGTGGACTTTAAAGCACTCACACCTTAAACTGACGTCTTGCTAAAGCTTTTGGCCTCATCCCTGGGCAGTGCAGGAACCTCCTGATGTCCTCCTTCTTGTCCCCACGACTGAAGCTCAGGAACAGTGAGTTCTGCTTGAACTGCCAGGAACAACTGCCTCAGCTACAGCTCTTCTTCAATCCAAAGGTACTGTGCAAACGCGGTCCGAAATCTTTCCAGCCATTGCGAGCGTTCATAGAAACTTTCTCAACTTCGAGGGCTTGTCCTTCCCTAAACATTTGTCAAACATTTCGCCTAGCCAAATTCTTCTAAACACTGTGGCAATGACTTAACCTTTTACTACCAGAACGGTGCTATCCTATACAAAGACTCTGAACTATTGACTTTGGCCCAGGCCTATGAGAAGAATTGCTGGTTGTAGTTTACTGAAACCCTTTGCCCTGCCTATGCAAGTATTTGTGCTGTCTATTCCTATAACCTTGTCTTTTTACCCCTTTTTAAAGTATCTGGAGTGCCATTTTGCTCCCACTTCAAGGAAGCTGTACTTTTTCATTTACTTACCGGTTGTGTAATTGTGGTTTATTAGTGTGTGATATTGAGCTGCTCTTGCTAGTGTAATGTTTTCAAATTGACTGTGTAAATGAATGTATATTATTTTACCAAGAAACCTTGAGTGTTTGTTTGAATCACTGTAATTGTTGGTCCTTTGTGTAACTTGTTCTACTGCTCACTTTACTCTTGAGATAAGTCTGGCTGCTCAGCCATCACTACCACTTTACTGTGTAGTACAGGCTTGTACCAAAGGTGAAATTGTACTTACACTTGTAGCCTTAATTGTGTGTAGTGTTCCCAAAGGGTACTGTACATGATTCTGCCTAACACCTCTGCAGTGATTTGAAATTGGTTTCCATACCCAGTGACCCTAAATTATGTTTTGGTAATTAACCACAAGAGTTTTGCATTTTCGTCTTCCAGATCAGCCTCAGAGGAAGCCTGCTGCAATATGTTTACCTTCTCCAGGTACAAGCCTTCGCTGTTATACGAATCATGGTTCTCTATTGATGGGCAGTGGAAGGTGCAGATATTCTCTCTCCACCAGCACTAATTACTTTCTCTTTTGATAAAGGATTTTATTTTTCTAAATCTGGTTAGTCTATCTATCACAGGTCCTATTTCATCTGTGGGATATCCGCCTATAGCTATGGACTGGGGTGGAAGATGATACATAGGGTATATTCTGCCTACTTTTGTACACTCTTCAATCTGCTATCGCCTCCAAGAGACAAAAGAAAATCGGTTTGAGAAACCTTTATTGAGGGCATGGGATATTTATTGTCTGGAATAGGCATCAAGCTAAACATAAGATCCCAAAATTATCCCTGCGACCGGAGAGAGTGGCAAATTACACCTCTGTTTTCCTTTGACTGATTACTCATGAGCAGGTATTTATATGAGCTTTAGTACTGTAAATCCGAAAAGCATTCAACACTATTCTGGCCATAAAAGGATGCATCTGTGATCTAGTCAGAGCAGAATGCTCTACATTTACCCCAAATAGTGATAACTTTACTGATATTCTTGCCCACATTAGAAAATATGTTGCTATATTACACAAAGAGAATACATACACTGGGTGGGCCCTTTGGTCCTGGCTAACCAGTTCTGTTGGTGTGTTAGGAATCTCCATAATTCATGGAGTTTTAATGATTTTTTAATCCTTTTGGAAATATTTTGCATGTATTTGATAATCAAGTGTGTTTTTAAATGCTTAAAAAAGATGAAGAACTTCTATAGATGAGAACTACTGAGGACATGTTTGAGAAAGACACTGACCTATTTAAGCTGATAATTCAAAGTATATAGAGGTGGGAGGCGAGTGGTCATTAGCCTGAAAGGGGGGAATCCTGTTGAGTAAAAATTCAGTTAGTTATAAATGATGCCCAAATAAGGTAGATGGGAAATGTAATTGTAAGTGAACTCAAATTGAAATGAGAAAAGTATACGGATGTGCGATAACTACGCCTTGCATTCAGCACTCAGGCACAGAGTAGCTTACAGAGCCTCTATTTTTAATTCTATGCTCAGAGTCAGAATGGAAACTTGGCACAATGAAGCAGTATTTTACTCACACTTTAGCTTTCTGCTGCCTTAGCACGTTTTGTTCATAACCTATCTTATGCTGCAACATGTATATTCATGTATTAACCAAAACTTCTACAAACAAATGATGATAAAGTGTGATTCTTAATTTTATTATGAATATGCACCAGATTTGGTATCTTCTGAAGATGACAGGATGAACTATGAGAAACTAGGCATTGTCTGCCTCCTCAAAGAGGTTTATTGAATACATTGGAAGGAATTAAATCCTCCTTAGTGAAGTCACAAAATCTTCTGTTCATTGCACTGAAATGTATGTGCTGAAAACCTATAAAAGTTGCTGATAAAGGGGTTGAGGAACATTGTCTTGGCATTGTGTGCTGTCTGTACCTGTGTTCGCCCTGTAGTGCTGCTATTAAAGATTTACCAAACTAACCTTACTCAAAATTAAAGTCCAGCATTTGATTTCTTCGAACAGAGCATAATCCAAACTGGAAGCATTATAGATGGGTACAGATAGATACATTTTGATGCCCGTGGTATGAGTGCTGTTCTTAAATCTATGACTACTTACTTCTATTTAGTTGGTAGTTTAATTAAGTACTACCCTTACTGCATAAGAACTATTATTCAGGCTGGACTGAAGCCAACATGTTGAGAAATGCAGATGCGTAAACCTAACAGTACCAGCCTAGGTTGAATGGGAAATTCCAGGATTTCTGTATGTATTTAAAGGTTTGTTCTAAGGCAGCCTGAGAAGATATCCAAGGAATGGGATGCTGTCTCTTTTTAAGTAATAGAATATAATGCTATTAATAAGGTGATTAATACTAGAGAACTTTGATAATATGTCTCATATTTCTCACCATCTTCACAGTGATACATATTGTCACCCTCAATGTGCTTACAGCATATATTCCCTCCTGACCACATGCAAACCACCTACCCCCCACACCAATACCAATATCTGATCTCTGAACTGGAGCAATGTCGAGATTAAGGTACACACTGCTCTTGTGGTAAAAGGCTGAGTCTACCAGTAGAATCTGTACTTCGCACTTGATGAATGATTTGGATCTGTTCTTAAACAGCTTGCAAGAGGCAGACAATAGGTGAAGACATGTTTTCTGAGGTAGGAAAACAGTTTTGCAAGGTGTAAGGTTGTCTGTACGCAAATGAAATGCAAACACTACAAAATATATAAAGAACATTGTTAGAAACTAAGCTGTAAAATCCAGACAGGGAAAATGTTACAATGGAGAAGTGTTCTCTTTTCGTAATAAGAGGTGCCAGAAAATAAAATCCCACCAGTTGCACAGATGTTTCCAATTTCTCAGTTTACCAATGGCCCCTAGCCAACCTACTTATACGCTTTTCTTATGTATTCTCACTAGCCTCATTCCCTTTTAGAATCCATATTTTCTAAATTAATTTTCTTTGCTTCCACCACATTCATTTGACTGATTGTGTGCTTTACAGGCAGACATGCCACCTTCAAGCATTTTGGAGTGCTAGATTATTATTGCACATGTGTAATGGGTTAGAATGTACTAATCAAAAAAGAGCAGGAGCTAAAACCAGATTCCAGGAAAGGCAAGCTTTAACTTTGGCTATTATGTATGATCCATTATGTTTAAATGTGTACTAGATGTATCCCAATTATTCTTTATTAACTGTAAGGGTGTAGAAGGAGAAGACTGAGACACAGGTGGCATGCTTTTCCACAACAGAGCAATTCAAGGAAAAAGAGAACATTGGAAGAAATAAGGAGAGGGGGAACAATCAAGAGTTTTTTATTTTGAATCTACTTCAATTGTAGATACTGAGAAAATACTTAAGAATATGCGTCCAACATCATTCCCAGGTGATATTATGCCATCTAAAATAATTCTGGAAAATTCTAAACATTTCACACCTTTCATTAGTAGATTTGTGAATGCCTCCCTGTAGGAATTACAGAGGTAGTAATGACCCCCTTAATAAAATAACCAGGATTGGACCCTAAAGATACATCTAACTTAAGGCCCATCACGAATAGCCATTTTCTACTTACGATAGTTGATACATTTCAAATTGACTAAATCCTTGCATATGAAGCAATCACGCTTTCACAGCAATCACAGCACTGAGAATGCCCTCCTGGACTTACAAACACAGATGAGCACCTTGGGGAACAGTAAAACAGGGCTGTTGATTTTACTCAATTTATCAGCGGCCTTTGATTTGTTGGATCACAAACACATGCTACATGTCTTGGTCGATGCAGGTAATTGTTCCATCAATGCTATTGAATGGATTAAATAATTTTCATGTAATCGAAAATCATTCAAAAGATTCAGAAAAATTAAACAGTGTTTACAGCAGCATCAGGAATTGGATGACTGAAAACTGGCTATGACTGAATTGCTAATAAAACTGAGCTGATGATTTATGGATGCAGACAGACGAGGGATAAACTAGTCTTAGAATATAAGGGATTTGAAGTTGAAGGCGGTCACATCCCGGTCTCAGCCAAAGTTAAGACCTATGGGTGTATATCGAAACCGCCCTTGGTGCAGAGGCCCATGTAAATGCTATGCTGAAAAACTCACAATATCATTTAAATGTATTGTGACAGATCAGCCCTCTGGTAGATGGGAAAAATCACAACACTTTAATACGGGCAATCATTATGCCAAGATTTTACTATTGTAACGCCTTGCTTGGTGGTACCAGTAAAGAATGTGTAAAAAAACTGCAAAAAGTATAAAATGATGTGGTTAGGATCATGTGTAATATATCCCCGAAAGAACATACAACTACGTCCCAAAGAAAACTCCATTGGTTGTCAGTGGCTGCGAGGATGTGCTTTAAGATGCTTACCTTGACTCATAAATGGGTTTTTGGAGAAGCTCCAAGTTATCTTAAAGAAAAGTGTCTAAATATAAGCCACAGAGATCTTTGCAATCCAGTTCTGGCCAAGGGTTTACAATCCCTGGGGTTAAAAGGACGATTGGGAATGGAAGATAGTTTCCTGTGCTGGTGGCTCAAGCCTGGAATGGCCTTCTTTTAGATCTGCGCTCAGAGGAAAGACATCTGACTTTCAGGAGACAGCTAAAAACTCTCATTTTTGAATAAAGCAGGTAGAATGCCTCCTTCTTCGTAATGTCCCGTTAATCTGATCCGTCTGTGTGTTTATGTAGCACTCTGATGCCTGAGGGCTTTGGCGCTTTACAAATGAATAAATAAAATGGACATTTTGGGCAAAGACTTTTATTTATACCAAAAGAAAGAAGGAAACCTAACTATCCCTAACTCTAAGAGGGGTTTCCCTGCCTCAACAAAAATGAAGGAGCTGCCAGAATGTCAGTGACTAAAAGATCCACCATCCTGTGTCCAAATCCTTCTTCTATCCCCAACATTTATAAATGAACTAAATTGTATCAGTCTCTTCTGAGTCCAGAAGAATGAGTCCCATCTTCTGGAGGAATATAATTCACAAATAGGGGGAATGTCTCCCTTCCCCTGACCTTCTTATGTTTACTGTTCCATAAAGGAGGGGACTGGCCTCCATCCCTTGACCTTTCTAAGGCTTGGCTTTACAGTTCCACAAAGTAGAGGGAATGGTTTCCGTCCCCTGGCCTTTCTCAGGATATTATTTACACAGTTCCACAAAGAAGGGAGAACTCTCACTTGGACAGACTTGGTATTTTACCTTACCAGGTTCCACAATGAAGGGCTTGTCGGAGGACCTTGTCAACATGCACGGTTGGGTATTTGACTGATTCTCACAAGCATCCCATGTACACTCCTCTGCCAGAAATACTGTCTCTCCTCCAGAGGGTCCTTGACCCTCTCATTACGCTTTCTTATCCTTGGGTCCCAGACCCCTTCACATTGATTTCTCCTTCTGAGGTCCTCAATCCCTTCACACTGCTTTTCGGGTTACCAGACTCCTTTGCATTGGATTCTCGGGTCCCAGACCCCTGTGTCTATCTTTTTCTTACTCTGGTCCTCAACCCCTTCACAGTGGCTTCTCGGGTCCCACACCCCTTTGTATTGGCTTCTCCGCAGACCCCTTTATCTGTACTTCTCTTTCTTGGGTCTTCGACCCCTTTAAACTGGCTTCTGTAGTGCCCTTGAGGTCCCCGTAGCATCTTAACGGGCTCACAGTCTCTCACCTCGGGCTTCCTTGTTTCTTCCGACGGTTCTTCTGCGCTGTTTTATTTTTCATGAGTTGCCATACGCAGCTCCCCAGCACTTCCTTGGAGCCCGGCTGTGGATACCTGCTTGACCGCCTTCCCCAGCGCTCTTTCACGTCAGGAGAATCAGCCTCTTGCAGCCTTCTGTCTTCTTCCAAGCAGGTAGGGCTGCTGTCTTGCCTTACGCCACATCCACGGTCAGTAGTTGCAGGTTCAACTCTTCTGTCTGCACGGCCCTCGCCTTGCCTCCGGGAAGGGACTGACAATCTTGTTAGTCCCTCTTCTCTTTTTAATTTTCATGGAACACAAAAGCAAACCTGCTCAATGCAATGGTTTTGGGAGTTCTTTCTAGTGCAGAGCTTCTTCTTCGTCTCAGTTTATTGAGGTGACAGTTCAGTGGAGTCAGTCTTGAACTTCCTAGTCTCAGTATAGAGGGAATATTTCAGAGGAGTCAGTCCTGATCTTCCTCGTCCCAGTAATAGTGGTACTACTGCTGCGGCCTTTGACTTGGTAGACCATAAAATTCTTTGTCAACACCTATCCTCAGCAGCCTACTTTACGACCAAAGCGATAGCTTGGATTTAGTCCGTACTATCTAACTGAACTATTAAGGGGTTTTTTTCCACCTCTGCAGCTGCACCACCAGCCCCGGTCACATGCAGAGTTCTCCCTGACGCTTTATAATATATTCACTAAACCTCTATACAACCTCCTAGACGATGTAGGTGTTTCCTACACCAACTATGCAGATGATACCCAGATCCTCCTGTCCATTTCAGGCAACTACAACGCTGACTCTAACGCACTAACCCACATCTACCAAACCATCCAGGTCTGGATGGCACAACCTGTGCTATGCCTAAATGACAATAAAACGCAGCTGCTCCTCACAGGATCACAAACGCGTTTTAATAAACTTAACAAAGCCCATAAATCCTTTGTCATTGATGGTAACATTATACCAGTCTCAAAAGACCTACAAACCCTGGTTTATCTGGACTCCTCGCTTTCCTTAACATGACATGTTAACGCCATAGCCTTCGCGTCAGCATGCACTTCTAAACTCATCAATGCCTGACAACCCTTTCTGACCCCCGAAAGCTGCATCACGATTTCCAGAGCCCTCTTTCTATCTACGATAGTCTACTCCAAAGCCCTCTTCGCAGGCTAAACCACTCGAAACATAAACAAATGACAGATATTACAAAATAATGCTCTTAGAGCAGCCTTAAACATTGCAAATAGAAGAGGACATGTCTCCTGTAAGGCGTAATGCTCACTGGCTACCTGTACACAAACGCATCTTGTTCAAAACCCGCTCATTAACGCACAAATGCTCGTCAAACACGGCACCTAGATACTTATCTAGAACATTCTCTAAATCACATTCTAACAGACCTACCTGGGCCGTCCAAGCGTACCATCTTACTGTCCCCAGATTTAAGCTCCAAAGAACAGGGGGCAGCAGCTTCCCAGTCACGGCTGAAAAACATTGGAACACCCTTCCGCTCTCCTTAAGATCTGAATCTTCCTACTGGTCCTTCCGTAAAGGCCTAAAAACATGGCTTTTCAAGCAAGAATCCCAACTTTGTGAAGCTAAGTCTGAAATACACTAATGCATCATCTATTATTATGTACTATTATTTCTTGTCTGTACTTTGCTTTTACTGTTGCCAGCGCCCAGTTGCACTCGGGTTTGGTGCGCTTTACAAATGTCAAAATAAATATAGCAGAAAATACATGGGGGAACTTGAGTGACCAGAGGAAGGAGAAGATGATGAGGGAAAAAAGGTGGGCAAGGATGCACTATACCGTATTAACCCAGGATGTAGTCTCTGCATCCCAGAAGGGGAATCCCTCCCCAGAAGACCCACTCATTGACTAACACCCCCAGGGCGACTATCGATTAGCGCCCTCACCTCCCATGCCTCATGGAAAGGGTCGCTCCCTCGGGGAGAAGAGACAACATCACAGGATTTGTCACATAACATTCTCAAATACTTAAAGTTACCATCACACATGTATGTGTGGAGCCAAAAGTAGATGTTCAAGCTAACCAGGCTCTCCTAGGCTAGAAGCAAGAGCTAAATATCTCCCAGCAATGTTGAACCCTGGGTTAGTATCTTGTGCTTATAATAAAGATGCAGACTTGAGGTTATGTTAGATTATTGGGCTTTAAACCATACCCCATTGCCATCTGCATGGTCTCTTGGCAATATGGGATCTAAAAGAGAGGCGGGTTGGGTCTGGTTAGAAGGGACTGTAAGGGTGAAGAAGTAAGAGTCTGACAGAGTGGTAGCATGTTTGTTAGCAAAGACTTTTATAAAATAAAATAAAAGGAAACACCTATCTTGCCCTATGAGTGGTTGCCCTACCTCAACAAAAATACAAAAAGGACTCTGTCAGCATGTCCAGTAAAGTGTACACCGTCCTGTGTCCAAACCTATTTCTTTCCCTTACACTATAGACTAACTAAAGAAAACTGTGTGTCTTCTTTATCCAGAAGGGGGTCCTTCTCATTCTGTATATAGACTTAAAGGTTCAATTCTTGATAAGGAAATCTTGTGAATGAATTTTTCATCTTAAAAGTGTTGTCTTAAATGTTCCTTCAAATGTTTATAAAACATAGTTCCCAGAAATCAAGGGGAGCCTCTTCCTCTGTCTTTTCTTCAACTCACAAACGTACTATCAGGTTTGGTTTATTATCCTGCCATGGCTGAATGTAGACTTTCTGTTCACAAAACACAAAGTCCAAAATATGTCCAGGTCACCAATGTAATATCAAGTCTCATTCACTTTACTGCCAGACTTGACTGTGGACTTCCTGTCACCAATGTATCATCAAATCTGGTTCACTATCCTGCCAGGATTGACTGTGGAGTTCATGTTAAAAAAACACAATTTTCATATACCTCCAGATCACCAATGTGGTATCAGGTCTAGTTCACTATCCTACCAGACTTGACTATATTTTAGAGTTACAAAAATTGTGGCTCTCGATTTGGCAGAGGGCCCCTGACCCTTTGTTCTGGTCTCTTGCACCTCTTTTCCACTTTTTCTTTTGCCCCAAATCCCTTTGGGTTGTTTCGGGGTCTCTCTGATTTGTTCTGTTGCTTGTTTCTCCTTTATCTGGTTTCTAGACCCATCTGTATTCTCTCTGGGTCTCTGTGATTTACTCTTTGCACCAGCCCATTGGTTATGTACTTCCTCGTGCTTGCTTTGGCTCCAGACTCCTCTGGGCTGTTTCAGGGTCTCCCTGATTTGTTCTGTTGCTTGTTTCTCTTTTCACTGGGTTCCACACCCCTCTATATTCTCTCGGGATCTCCTCGACTTAGTCTGTGCACCAGCCCATTGGTTATGTACTTCCTCGTGCTTCAGTGGGTCCTTGACTCTGTAGACTTCTCTTGTGGGCTTTGCACGCCTCTTTATGGGTCCCAGACCCTGATGTAGAATGGCTTCAGAGCATCCATAGGCACAGGAACTGCTCTCCTGAACACCCACGAAGGCCTTCTCTCAAACCTGGATTGTAACTTTCCCTCTGTTCCGATTGATTTCAATCTTTCTTCTGCCTTTGACACAGTCAGTCATGCCATCCTCACAAACAATCTACGTGATACCCTAGGCATCACGGACAGGGCATTGGGGTGGCTGTCCTCCTTCCTCTCAAACCAACCCTCCCAAGTGCAATTGGGCCCTTTCCTCTCCTATTACCATGGCTCTTCACCATCTACCTTGCCCCTCTGGCCCTCTTGATCTCCACCTTCTCTCCTCACTTCAAGTGCTATGCTGATGACACACAGCTCACTTTTAAGCTTCCATCCTCTACTGCCTCTCCTTCCTCTCTCATTTCTGAATGCCAGACTGCTATCCAGGCATGGTGCTCTGCTAATGATCTCTGCCTTAATGCCAGTAAAACAAAGATCCTTCTCATTGGGACGCCTGCTCCATATTTCCCCCTACCCTCTGGCCACACTCCTTGGGTACCCTCCCCTCACCCTCTTGTGAGGCTAAAAACCTCAGGGTCATCTTTGACTCCTCCCTCTCCTTCTCTCGTCACATCACGGACCTTGCCAAGAAGTCCAACTTTCAGCTTCACCTCCTCAGAGGCATTCTCCCTTTCCAGAAGCTCAATGACTCCAGAGCTCTGTTTCAAAAGCCTCTTCCTCAATCGGCCTCTTTCCTCCTTTCACCCTCTTCAACTAATACAGAATAGGGTTTCTATCCCTAAATACCTCCCTGCTAGAGTTCGTCGGTCCTCTAGCTCGATCTCTCTGCAGGTCAGATGTTTCTCCAAGCAGAGTGGGAGGTAGATCCCTTTCCTCACCAGGGTATGCCCTCTGGAATGGCCTTCCTGCCCCCCTCAGATTTGAGCCGGATCTCCTTAAGTTCCAGATACATCTCAAGACTTTCCTTTTCTCCTCCTCCTTCCCTCTCCCCCTTCCTTGCTAATGACCCTCTGCCACTGCGACTGGTGCCTGGTCCCTTATGAGTCTTACAAGGCCAGGCCCTCCTTGACCAGTCTCCCCCAGTATCCCTAACTAGCACTTGTCCTTGGGCACCCTTCCCAGACTAACCTGATTCTGGTCCACCCCACCCATCGCACTTGCTTCCTCTTCCCCATTGGCAATGCCTTTGTAGCTCCCCTCAGCACTTGCTCAGCCCCCTGCAGCTCCCCCCACACTCCTGCACTTCATCAATCTCCCTGTCCCCCTTCCAAGCCCTGCTCCTCTACCGCCACCCTGCCCTGCACTTTATGTCTCTGCACTTGCATGATAAGAACTTCAAAAGACCTAGTACGACCGTTACTGTTGTTTTCCTATGCTCCCCTCCCCCTTCTTTGCCTTGTGGTGCCTGGAAACACTTGTGTATAGGCGTCTTACGAATGTACAATAAATAAATATACACTGGCTGTGCTTCCCCATTTTCATATGGTTCCCAGACCCTGATATTCTGTTTCTGTTGAACCTCTGTCCCTGTTTCACCAAATATCCAATTGAACAGGCCTGGTGTACTCTCCTGCCGGCACCATTTCACATAGGTTTATTCACAAAGTTTGGCTTAAACTATATAACTCTTCTGTTATCCCTTTACGCTTCTTGGAATGTATTAAAGTGCCTTTGTAATTCACTTAGTTCGCTTCATGCCCCAGTAACCGGCCCGGCCCATTCCTTTCCCCTGGCAAGTGTTTGTGCTGTCTGCTGTCTGTCCTGGGCGCAGAGTGGGGCGTCTGTGTTTCTACTGCGTTTGGCGTTCTGTCCTCAGCAGCTCTGGAATGTTAGGCTCTCCCTCACCTCCTTGCGCGTGCGCAATGTCTTTCTCGATTCTGTTTCGCTGGTCGAATTTCCGTTTTCTCTGGCATTGGCCAGGTCCTTGTTGCATGAACCTCCTGAAGAGACTTCTACCGCCTTAACAGTGTCTGCTTCATTCCTTCGGGTCCCTCGCCACAGAACCAGCATCTGGTTCCTTGTTGCTCCAAGGCTGGCTTGACGCTGCATGTAGTCCTTTCTTGCTTTTTTATCATTGAAGCTGGTTTGAGTAAGCATTACCGCTTATCTTGGTTCCACAGTGGGCTTTTCCTTCCTTGCCCAATCTTCTTCGATTCAGTGGCGATTTGTATTCTACCTGGGTAAGCCTCACCTTTCCTCATCCAAGTATTATTAAAGAAGTCCTCTACTCTACTGAAATACATAGAGGTGTGGGGTACCAGAGGAGACAGAGTGCGGTGCAAGGACAATGGAGACAATGATGGAGGGGGTGAATACTGCTTTCTCCCAAGGCTATCGTCACTGGTCCCAGGGAGGGTTTCCTTCCCCATGAGATCCACCCGCTGAGCACCACCCCCAGGGGATATCAGGTAGCGACCTCACCTCCTTGGCCTCATGGGAAGGGGCTTCCCATGGGAGCAGTGGCAATACCCTAGGATTCGTCACAGGACATATGGGAATGCAAGAAGGTTTTGCTGTTAAGTTGGTGTGTGAAGATCGGGTGAGTATGGCTTCTGCATGGAGGTATGTTTCTAAGTGATTTGTGTTGAGGGCACTTAAGATATCTGTATGCAGAATGGAATCTTGTGTGCTCACAGCTCAAGGGTGTATTGGTTGGGACTATATTATATAAATTGGTGACAGAAATGTAGAGTTCTGATGGTTTCACTGTGTGTTGGAGGTAGTTGAGACCCCAATGGCCATTCCAAGTATCCAATCCGGTGTAGCTGTGTAGACGTCATAACACTGTTCCACATAGGAGCAAAGTCACCACAATGGAGAAAACTCCACAGGGAGGTGACAGCAGGGAACACATAAAAACAAATCACAATGGAGCAAAACAACAGCGGGAAACTTCCAGGAACTAAACACCAAAAGGGGGATCCAGGAGCAAAATCACAGCAGAGCTAAATAATAGTGGGTGACTCCGAGCACAATATAATAACAGTGAGGCAATTAGGGGTGGGGACATTCAAAAGAAAATCACAATGGAGACACCTATGAGCAAACTCAGTGTAGCATCAAGGAGTACATTTATACTAGGAACAACTTGGAACAAATTTAATTAGGGACACCTAAATTACAGGGAATAAATAGCTGGTAGCTAACCAAGGGCATCATCTAGGTGAAATCACAGAGGAGGAACAGATGGGGCAGATGAACTTTGAGGAACATCTCACAATGGGCCCCTTAGCAGTAGCTACTCATGGTGCACTGGGCCCCTTCAAAGAGATTTTATGCAGTGCAACTATCACCAACCAGATGTCTCAGAGGGCCCTTTTAACCGGGTCCATGTATTATCTGCAGCCGGCCCCAATTCCTCATACCCACGGCCTAGAAACTATGGACGATGTTTGTAGAACTGCTGCAATGAGAGTGGTACCTTACATCTCATGACAGTCAAGATGATGAAATGCGGGTCATAACGTAGTCCAATGATGGTTCTTTGCCAGTGAACTGCCCCAGGGTCTCAGTTTGACACAAACTGGGGTAGGTGGCCTGCCAGGGCATATTCTAGAGCCGGAGGAGGGGTGAAGTAGTTATAAGGGCCCTTGGGCCTCATTCCGAGATTGGAGGTAGCCATGGTGCTAATAGCATACAGTTTGAGTTGCTCACTGAATTTATAACGCCAGCATGGGGGGTGTCCAGGCACTATAAAGACTTGTGTTTGAAAATGCATTGTGCAGCAAATGTTACCAATACACACACACACACACACTGCAGGATGTCTATGGATACCAAGCCACAGAGCATGTACAGCTATGTCACCAGGAAAGAGACAGATATTAAAACCCTACCCAATGTGCATTTAACATGGGAGGCAGAAGGGGAACAAAGCTGGCAGTTGCTGCAATTGATAAAGAAGGCAGTCGTTGCCCTGTCCTGACCCCGATTTTCCAATTTTGCAGAAAAATCCTTACAAGTCAATGACTGTTGCTGTTGCTTCAATAATACAAATAGCCAGCTATGATTCAGCCATCTGACCTCATGTCAGAAAGACTATTCACACCCGGGGAAGGGCGCTCATCCAATCAGTTGGCTGGAACGGAGGGCAAGAATACACAATCCCCACCTGCTGTTCGAGCCACCTGAGGCCCTTCCCCGGGTGTCGCTTTTTTCCCCCCCTGTTTTTTTCTAACTTGGGGAGGCAACAGGGATTAACTCCCTGTTTCCTCTCCACGTTAGAAAACCCCAATTCCCCATCCCCAAATTACCTGCGGGATGACACTGGCTGCCATCGAAATACAAAAGGGACTAGATCCCTTTTCGGATGACAGTGGCCATTTTGGAACATGTTTTCCATGGCCGCCGCCATCCGAAATTAGACCTAATGCCTTTTCCATTTCAATGGTGGCGGCCATTTTTTTGCATTTCTTTTCTCTCCGATGGGAGATGGGCTTGCGCAGAGCTAATCTCCCGTTGGATGAAAAAGAAAAAAAACGATCCGCACTCCGGTAAATCCCAGGATGCAAATAGCTTTCACGCCCCGGCTGGGGGGCGGACATGTGTCTCAAACGGCCCGCAGCCCGAGCTGAGGCCCCGCTTCGCTTGGGCCAACCAAAGTTCAGGCTGGTTGGCAGGCCATTAAATCCCATTTCCGCCCCCCAGCCGGAGCGTGAAAGCTATAATAAGCGACCGGCCCCTCCTATCGACTAGACAAAAATATGTTATTTTTACATTCAATTACAATAATCTACCGCCTGTTAATGACTGGCCGTAAGAGAAAGCTGTCAGACTTAACCCAAAGCAAAGACTACCACAATTTCCTTGCAACAGAGAAGAAAAGAAGGAGACAAGGATGGAGGTTTTGGTTGGGGTCAGAGGTGTTCAAGTTGTCAAGTTGTCAGGGGTTGAGGAAGATTGCATACTACCAGGTGCCCAAAAAGGGCTATAAGGCGCCAACAACATTTACACACTCTGATGGAAGAGGCCTGTGTGCTTCAACAAACATACATTTTTTACTCCAATGAGAGCAGAGCCAGACTGCGTAGTATTTGCTGGAGTATGGAAAGAGATATAATTAATCCACAGTTTTAGTGGAACCATGGCATTCTGACAATGGGATCTATGTGATAAAGACTGATATGCAAATGGATATTTCCCATCTGTGAAAGGTACAGTGAGCAAAAAGCGTGTGCTGCAAACTCTCATCTCAGAACAGGTTATCATGCCATGTTCTTTCTAGAGAGGAGCGCCTGCTACCTTTTTTGAAATATTTGAAAGGAACTTGGGGTTGGTCACCCCGAGTTACCTGGGGGCAACCAGACGTGGACTCCCTGCTCACTGGGCTCAGAGAGGCAAAGCTTCACCTCACTGATGAGGCCCAACAAGGCTGAAACACGTGTATGGGGTTGCTTTTGGTACTCTTGTTCAGAGAGGAATTGCCATAGCATTTCGGTGCTGGACTGCCCCTGGGCAGGACAAAGACTGATATGCAAATGGCTCCTTCGCATCTGTGAAAGGTACAGTGACCAAAAAGCGTGTGCTGCAAACTCTCATCTCAGAACAGGTTATCATGCCATGTTCTTTCTAGAGAGGAGCGCCTGCTACCTTTTTTGAAAGGGATCTATGTGATCACTGCCACCCCCATAATTGCGACAGCCGAAAATGCTGACTTTTTTAAATTTATTTTTTATTTAACCCCCTTTACACCACATACATATGCGGGGGAGACCCCCGCTACCCCCCATTTTACTATAATATCACATACCACCACCCCCACATATATATGTGGTGTAAGGGCGTGTTAAAAAAAAGAAAAAAGTCAGAAATGTCGGCCATCACAATTATGAGGGTGACATTTTGGGCCATTACCCTGACAATGAGACCTATATATTTATATATTATTGATTAAGCAAACAGAATAACTGTCATTTAAATAGGCAAATGTATTATTCTATATGAATCAGGAAACTACCAGAAGCAGTGCTTTTATTTGCCATTTATGGGTCTGGTTGACATTTTACTAGAAGAGAATAAGCTAATAAGCTAACTGCAATGTGCATATTAGCTAGGCTAGCGGTCCAAGCCAATCTCTAACTGCTCATATTACATACATGTTCAAGCACGCCGCCAAAGAAGATTTTTGCATGTAATCCTTTATCTTTTTGCACAAAAACTCCATAAGCAAGTCGTTTTATTGCTCCATCAAGGTAAGATGCCTTGGGGGCTAGAGAAAAGGGTGTCAAGAAATATATGCTGGGTTGTTTACTGAAGAATTAGAAATATATATATATATATTTTATAGTGTGACAAATGTTACTCTATACTTAAAAGTAAAAACCCATGATCAATTGACTTTCTGAAAATGCAAACATCTAATAACGATCGACTCCTTTGACGCATCAGTATGAAAACACCTTATTTGGTCCTGGGACTGAAAAACTGGCAGGTTTGGTGCAAATTCGTCACATTGTTCTTAAGTTGTAAAGTATGAAAAAGGGTGAATTTTTTACTTTTTGCATTGAGACAAAATGTTCAATCTGAACAGGCACAAAGCCTAAACCACTGCATGGATTTGCTTCAACTTAATTTCATGGATGGCATACAGCAGTGGAGTCAAGCATCTTGTTGGTTTGGTGCAAGTCTGTCCAGTAGCATTTTAAAATTAGACACAATGGGGTTGCCACGGTACCAGATACTTTTTTATACCTTCCATGGTGCACTGTAGTAACTGAGACTCTACAGAAATGATCAAACCACCATTTCTTTGCACTGATGTGAAGCGTTCTTACAAGAATTTGCTCCTAAATTTGGTAAATTACATTGTTCTTATAATAATTTTAAGAGGTCGTAAACGGGGTTTTTGCCTGGAGGGTGGAGGTGGGGATGGTGAAAGAATAGCAACAGGGAAGTTGGAGTTTGGCGGGGGCTATGGATAGTATTTTTTTTCTTTTTTTTTGTTTTTTCTTGAGCATTAGAGGCGTTTGTGAGAATTTGTGTTTCTTTTTGCAGTTAGACCTAGGAAATAAGAACATGCTAGGTTGAGTTATAGGCTATCCTCCTCTATTGCTCCGAGTTCGAAATGGAGGGGAGCTGGGAGTTATTTAGCTCCTGCATGTAGCCTAAAAGAGCCTGGTTAGCTTGACACCAACCACCACTACCAGAAGCTACTTTTGGCTCCTTAGGCCAACAGATGCAAACGCACCTATGTTAATATAACTGCGTTTCGGGCAATCTATGCATAAACTTTAGGACACATCTATACAACATTTAAAGCAGAAGGGTAATACATAATGGACAAAATGATAAGTTTCCCTCTTATGTGGAAGTTAGATTGTGAAACGCTGTGCACTAGCTCCTCGTTCCACAGTGGTAGTTCCTGGTCACTGGTTAATGCTGGCACCTATGAGCTGCTTTTAGCTCCTGCTTATCCAGTTTTAATTTCGAGCCCTGCATTGCTATGAAGGGACAATGCCAGTGGGGAACGGTGTGGTGCAGCTGCTACGTGATGTGTAAGGTGGTTGGAGTAGGTTCCGTGAGCTCATCAACCCGTTCGAAATATGGTCATATGTTGTGCCATCAGGAAATTCTAGAATCTCAAACAGCACCAGGGAACTACACATACCCCATTAGCTGTTGTTACTAGCAAAGACAGTTGGCAGAACGAAGTCAAACCAGAACCACAAACGCTTATTTTTAGAAAAAACGTCACTGCATATCAGAGAATAGGAAGGATTGCAAGTCAGCCGAGACTGCACAGTCAGACAGGAACGCAGCACCCATTCACTCAGTGAACACAGCAGCCCCAGGGCACCGCAGACTTGTGAACAGATATTCATGGAATTCTAAAATGGCGCCAGTGGCACAGGGTGTATTGAACTACATGGGGCTAATAATTAAGGCCAATGAAGCCAATTTGCCTCCTACCCAACATGATAGTAATGATTCTATCAAGACTCCATTAAGGGGCCAATGGAGAAGGTGCCAATCAAAGGTCCCATAAACCTGAAGCTGCTAACAGAAATACCACCACAGCGCCGTATAAGAGGGCATGGATAAAAGTCTAAAAACGCTCAAACTCGGATGAAGCAAACATGCTACTCACCACTCCCTGGAGGTACTGGGACACTGCTACCTAGGACGAGTAACCTGCCTACTGAGGATTATCTAGCAGAAGCTCTTCCTGATACAAAGCAGAGAACAGTCCACAAGAACCAGCAGGTTCTGTCCCAGAAATCTGGGAGAAACAGGCCTGAAGACAGGGCCCTTCCTAGAGAAGCATGATACCAATAAGCAGAAATCCTTTGGATTGGGTGGGGTGGGTAACAATATCGACTGCAGACAAGAACCTTGACTGAAGGAGTAGAAATGCATGTGGTTTACAGGAGACAGACGTGTGTATGATGGTGGGAAAGAAAACCACCTTTTCAAACCCAAAGGCAGGGGAAGGAGTGGGTAACCTGGTCTTGGAGAAGCCAATCACCTTGAAGTGGTCCTGATGAGAGAAAGACCACGGAAAGGTCTAGAAAACCCAAGAGACCGTGAAGTAGTCAGAACCATGATTACTTTCTGGAGGGGTTGACCAGTGATGCAATTCTAGCATTATTTGTAGACTCTGGCTTTGGGGAACTTTTTGTAGATCAGGTCTTGGAATACAGGTTTAGCCAGGAGGCTAAAGGACTTGTTAAGAATATGTCTGAACTTGTATGTTGGCTTCCACATTTGAACATTGTTTTATAAGATAGGGTGTCCCTGCAGAGACAGAGACCAGTTAAGACTAGGTTGAAGGCTTATGTTAATTTGAAGCAACATCACAAGGTACTGGGAAATCACCACGTTGTATAGGTACAACCATGCCACTGTTTTTCAGATGTAGCCCTCATTATTTTTGGATTCTTACCCTAGCTCCTGTAGAACATTGTACGATCTGGTATCATTGTTCGTCCTTCCCACAGTGCTTTAAATGATATTCCAAGGGCAGCCTGGGGTTGTTTGCTTTTAGGGTCAAGTGATGGGAAGTGTGAGAGTTTGTTGGTCTTGCCATAATATTTCTTAATGCATTTTCGTCTCCTCTTGAGTATCAACAACATATTTGCTGGAAGTATGCATGCGAGCAGTGTGGAGAGTCTTCAAACGTCATGATTTCCCACAAAAGGAATGCTACATGCTAGCAAGAAAATCTTGTGAGAACAAGGGGACAATCACAAAAAACAGTCTTTAAAATGTCTTCTAAAAATAAAAAATATTCCACACATTCCCACTCCATTTCCTCGTTATGGCCAGTAGGCCACGGACTTGCAATGGGGGTTTAGGGGGGCACCGTTGTGCATATTGGTAACATTGTCTATACCTGTGATGATATGCAAAAAAAACTTTAAGTTCTAAACCTTGCAAATCAGTGCAAAAACGTTAGTTGAAATATCTGTTTAATGCAAAAAGACCTCAGCGAGTGTTGAAAATTACACCACTTTAACTCTGAGCCCAGGCTATAAGGCAACAGGAAAGTTCCCGAACCAAAAATGCAAAATGCTAGTGTGGGCCAGTTTTTTTGGTCAAAGTGGGCAACCTTTTTGGCTAAAGTGGGTTTGATGAGTTACTTTACTATGCAGCTAGTAGTTTTGACCATTATTGCTTGGTAAAAATTCTTTAAATTGTACAATTTGCATCACATTTTATGAAAACCTCCCCGTTGGGTACTGTTCAACCAGTCTGTCACAAAAAGAGTGGATTGCCATCTGCAAATGTGGGACACTTTTTCATTGGTGCCCGAGATAATTTTTATGCCCCAGTGCAACCATGTCTGAGCCCCTCCCCCGATGGGCAGCCCATGAGCACACTGATGTCATTGTAAGTGACATCACCTATGATATAATCAATGACATCACTGAGGACATCAGAGATAATATCACATATGATGCAACAGGAAATTGCTCCACAGAGTACACAATGTTTTTCCTCTACTTTAACATATTCTATAGGGGAATATGTAGCGCAGGCTAACACCGATGGAAAATACCTGTGGACCAATAATAAGGCAATATGATCGGATGAGGATGGGCATTACTGGTCGGCTAATGCCCCCGGGGTCATAGTTAGAAGCCCGAGCCAACCGAGGGCATTAACGGAGCCCCGGGGGCATTACTCGACCGGTAATGCCCCCCCTCCGAGGGTCATATTGCCGTTAGTACCCCGGCACATCGTACCGGAGTACTAATTGAACTTTTTCTGGAGTCGAGAAACAGCATTGCGACCGTTTCTCGATACGAGAAAAATTAAAGCAAATAAAATGGCCGCCAGGGATCAGGAGAAGGGACTACACACAGTCCCTTCTGCCTTTCCATGGCAGCCATTGAAGATTATGTAATAACAAACAAACAAAATGGCGTCCATGGAACAGGGAGAAGGGACTACAGGTAGTCCCTTCTCCCTTTCGATGGCGGCCAGTGGCAAAGGAACCCGGAGCTGCAGCAGTGATTCAGAGACTTGTCGTTCTGGTATGGCCCGGGTGAGGGCCAATGAGCTTGCTTTTGTCCAGGTCATTGCCCCTCGCCGGGTACTAACGGCGGCTAAAATTGTTAATTAGCCCTCTCACAGGCCAGGCCCAGTGACCACTTTGCGGACATGCCTTCAGAAAGTGTAGCTAGTAGCCATTGCCACAGCCTATGCCCAATGGCCCACAGAGCCACTATGGGGCTAGTTTCAGTGGCTTGGCAGGGTCTGGAGCATGGTTGTGGGTCATGCCCCAGACAAGGAGGCCAAGGCCAGTGACCCCTGGACTTGCTGAGGTAAAAGTAGCTCCTGGGTCTGGTAATCTGCTAGGCCCAGTGGCTACTTTGGGAACGTTGGTGGGGCCAATGGAATGCTCAAAGGCTATACCCTCTGCAGTCTCTTCAGTGGCCATTACTGTGGCCTACGGAACTGCTATGAGGGAAAAAGCATGTTAGGCCTCTCAGGCCTACAAAAAGGATGCAGCACCACAAAATTGTATAACGTCTTTTTTATTGAAATACAACTGCGTACTGTTTTTTCTCCCCCAAGCTCCTCCCCCTCCTTTCACTTCTCCCATGTGACCTCTCAGTCTCTTAAGGGGACAGGGACTGGTAAAACCACCCCTGGAAAAATGTCCAAACGTCTAGTTTAGCACTCTTCTACGAGGCGAGGTGGCTTTCTGATCGTATGTTGGGGTCTCTATCTTCTTTCGCCAGGCATGGGCGTTCCTGTCGTCTCGCCTGGCTCTACCACCCAGTGATGGGCCTCTTCAAGGGGAATCCACAGATCATCCCTGGGTTTCTTGTCTCAGGATCAGGTTCAGGCGGTGGAAGCTCACCATGCTCCATCTTAATGAGGTATTTGAACTGTGAACTGTTCCTTGTGACTTTACGATCGGCATCTTGGGCTGTCATCGTGGTGCGCTTGACGGCAACAATATTGAGCAGCTTCTGTGCATACCGCACATCCGTTTTCTTTGTCGTTGCAAGTTGTATGAGAACTTCATCACCCACTCGGAAGTCCTTGGGCTCTGCTCCTCTTCTCAGGTCTGTATCCTTCCGCGCGTTCGCCTTTCTTTCAGTGTCCCTTCTAATGATCTCTGTGTCTCCTTCCTCCTGTGCACCGGGATGTCTCACAATGCGGGTGTGAACCTCATACTGTATCATTAGTTCTACTGGTGCCTCGTTTTTGGCTTCGTGAGGTGTATTTCGGTAATCATGTAGTAGTCTGCATACTGCCTGTTTGGCGTTGGCTCCTTCTATGCAGGCTCTCTGAATTGTCTTCTTAATGGAGGCCATAAATTGTTCGGCCAACCCATTGGCTTGTGGCAATCTGGGGGTGATTTTTTGGTGGGTGAAACCCATGTGTTTGGTGAAGGCTGCAAACTCATGGCCGTTGATTGGGGGTCCATTCTCAGATTTGATTGTCCTAGGGAATTCCCCATTCGCTGAGTACTTCATCAAATGTTGCTACCACGTGGGTGTATGCAGTAGTCGCCACTTTCTTGACGATTTTAAATCTTGAATATTAGTCAATGAATAACAGGAGATACTCTCCCGACTCCATGAGCCCATAAAAGTCGACCGTCACTCTATTCCATGGCCGGTCCAGGATGTGCGTCTGTTGTAGTGGGACGGGGGCCTCTGCCTGCGCTGTGCATTGGCATGCTAGACAGTTCTTGACACGTGTGTCAACCAACGAGTCTAAGAAGGGAAACCACACGTGGCACCAGAGCTGTCTTTTCATGCTGTCAGCACCCCGGTGCCCTTCATAAGCCATCTTGATCACCTTGGCTCTCTCTCAGTATCGCAGGGATAACTAACTGACACCCTCTCAGTAGGATGACATGGTCTTTGACAGCAAGTTCAGTGTGCACGCTTGCCAGCATGTCCAACTCTTCTCTGCACACACCCGGGTGGTTTAGAACAGCACGTCGGTAGTCCTTCCACTAGTTATTTGTCAGACTGATGGTTAGCGCCATGGATGGATCAGCGGCAGATGCAACCGTCTCAGGTGAGATCGCTGGTGGGAGTGCATTGGATGCCACGTAACTGATATATTCTGTGTCACCCTCTATGGTGACTGGCATACCGGCTGGGTGGCGAGACAGGTAGTCTGCTGGATTGTGGTCACCACCAGGCCTGTGAATGATGTCATAGTCATACTCTTGCAATCTGATGCCCCAGCGCTCTTTCCTGGGGGGCATCTTGGTGCGTGGGTTCCCAAACAGGGACAGCAGAGCCTGGTTATCCGTGATGAGTGTGAACCTTTTTCTGATTGATGATGAAGTTATAGAAATGTTCATAGGTCCACACTGCCGCAAGGGTCTCTTTTTCAGCCTGCAAGTATGTGGATTCAAGGGTGGCCAGAGCCCTGCTCGCGTATGCAACGATGTGCCTACTCACTCGTCTGCGCCAGGATGGCCCCTAACAGGGCTTGCATCTGCAATGATCTCTGTATGTCATTTGGGATCAAAGTATGCCAGGCGACGGGCTTGTGCTAGGGAGGTCTTGATGGAATCGAATGCTTCTTGGCATTCAGCTGACCAGGTGAACACTGTGTCCTCCTGCAGTAGGTGTAGTAGTGGTTCCGTGAGAGATGCGTAGTGGTGGATATAGCACACACAGTTTCCGGCCATCCCTAGAAAAGATTGCAAATCTGCTCCCTGTGTGGGTTCTTGCAGGTTCGAAATGGTGCAGACCCTGTCAGGGTCCGGTTCCATGCAGAGAAAATGTGTCAGAAGAATTAGAATTTTGTTTTGCTGAAACAGCACTTTTTGATGTTGAGTGTCAGTCCCGCCTCCTGGACCGCAGAGCACGTCGCCAGCAGGGCAGCGTTGTTGTCCTCACAAGCCTTGCTGAAAACGAGGATATCGTCGTCGTAATTTAGCGCTCCCTTGATTGGTCTGATCACCTGTCTAATGGCTTCCTGAAAAATGTCAGCTGCTGAAGAGATGCGGAAATTGAGGCGTCGGTAAAGAAATAGGCCTTCATGGGTGGCAAAGGTGTTGATGCCCCTCGAATCAGGGTGTAGTTCCAACTGATGATACCCTTGATTCAGGTCCAATTTGGAGAACATCACAGATTTGTTGAGCAGCACAATCATGTCTTCAATACATGGGCCAGGGTGTCTTTCTCTTTGTATGGTGGTGTTAGCCATCCTCATATCTACACACAACCGCAATAGGCCTCCTTCCTTGGGCATGATGACTAGAGGTGACACCCAAGGGGTCGGGCCTGTTGCCGGCTCGATGATGCCATCACTGAGCAGCTGGTTGAGTTCTTTTCGAACCACCTTCTGCAGGTGGAATCCCACTCTCCTGGGATGCTGGGGAATGGGCCCCACAGTACTGTCAATGTGCAGTTTTATGGGAGCTCCTTTGAATTTCCCTAGTACCATGCATAAGTGAGGGAAATTTGCTAAGATTGTCTCCTTCGTGATGAGGTTGAGCAGTGTGGGGGTGGCATTCATTGTGAACACGCTTTCTATTCTGTCTCCTGGCGGTGCGACTGAGTGAATCACGTCGTCCTCATGAAAATGGATGTCGATGAGGCCCAGGCAGGAAGCAGTGTGATAATTCAGGAGGCATCTTCCTTTCGCCGGGCTCCGAATCATGTGGATGAGTGTGGCCACCGTCAGACCCTTGTGCATCAGTTGACACTTGAAGTGTCCTATGGAATGAAGGGGAAGCCTTGCTCCCCATTAGAACATTTTCGAATTCATTTTGGCCAACGTCGGTTTCTCTGGGATTTGAAGGTACTCTTGTTCACCCATGATGTTGACGGTGGCTCCAGAGTCGACCAGAAAGCAAAATTGTCTGTTCCCAATGTTGATAGCTATCCTGGGCACCTCTCTCGCCTCTCCATGATGAGGTTAACATATTCGTCCTGATATGACTGATCATAGTCATCCCTTCCCTACGAGGTTGCAAATTGCTGATGCACGTTGTATTCCTGGTATGTTTGCAGGGGTCCATCGTATTCATCTTCGAGTTGTGGAGCCTGGTCATAGGGTTCATAATCTTGGGTGTAGTCTACTGGGTGGTATTCCTCCACAGGTCTCACCTATAGCTGTGGTCCTGGTCGTTGAATCTGTTTTGGTATGTTGCACCCTTGGGGGCTCGACCATATATCCTGCTTGGTGTTTGTGGAGTCATTCGCTAGATTGGGAATGGCCTTCCTTCCCTGCAGACAGACTGGAAGTGTCCCTCTCTTCCGCAGTTGGGGCACCTTTGAGAGAGTGCGGGACATGTCCCTGAGTGTGGAAACGCCATTCCGCAGCAGTAGCACTGCCTCTGTGGTTGAGGTCCTGGTAGACTGGCTGCCCTTATTTTTTTTTTTTTTTTTATTCAGTTAATTACAACTTTTAAAATATGAGAAGAGTACATCCTTTAAAAATAAATAAAACCTTTTTCGTCTATTTATATCAAATTTCCAAGACAAACTTCCCTGAATGGTTTTCCGCGGGGTTTGGTGACCCTTAGTTATTTCATAAGTCTATTTTCCAGTTGTTCCAGGTAAAATATTAGTGCAAAAGTCTATTTTCATTAATTTCCCTCAGCCATAACATACCACCATTCATCTCCATTACAATTTCGCATTTTGTTAATCTCTGTACCCAAATATCTGGTTCTCAGATCTCTCAGGTTTCTGCAGAATAGTACTAGATGTTTCAGTGTTTCCATTTTTTGGCCACAAAATCTACATAGAGGATCGACTCCACCCCCCGTACATCTCAGATTAAGGACCTATTGTTTTGAATGTGTTCAATCGTAGTTTCATGAAAGTTTGTCTTTTGCTGTAGCACAGAAAAAGTTCCAAGTATTTTGGCAGTGTAATCTTTGTTCTTACTTGTGATGTTGCATTGGCCATGCATCTGTGCTTTGATCTGTGCTCTGAAGTGTTGTACTAATATTGATCCCACAGCTTCATTTTTACTATGTTTGTATTTCCTATTAATTCTTCCTTATTTGCACTTATTTGCTGTAGCGTTAGGTCACATGTTTGTTGCCATTTTTCAAAAACAGACCCACTTGTTTCAATCATAGAGGACCTCAAGATGTTATACAGTGGAAGCTTGTCAGCTCCAATCACTCTTCTATATATGGATAACATATTCCACGTCACCCTAGCATTGATTGAGGTTGATCCTAGTTCGAATCGAATACAAGCTGTGGGGGTGCCCTTGGGCAAGTGTAGAATTCTGGTCAAAATATGTTTTCACACACACTCCATGTTTTATAGGAACAGCCTAGCATTGTTTCACAACCATAAATCAGGCATGGTATTTCCTTTTAATCATAAAATTCGATCACCAGTCTTAGTGAGAATTTTCCTGACTCTCCTGTTTATTATTGATCCTTGGGCTGCAAGGATTTTATATTTTCTTTTAATTCTTTGGACCATTGGGTCATCTGTTATTTGGGAGTTGATTAGTACGCCTAGATATTGTGATTGGGTAGAACATTTTATTGTTTCCTGGCCTACTTTCCATTCTTACACCCATAAGATTTTGTAGCACTAAAATCTCTGTTTTTGCCACATTTATAACTAGGCCATTTTTTTCCGTATAAGATCTCAAGGCAGAGAGTTTCCGTTGTAATCTAATCGGCGTAACGTCTAGCAGCATAATATCATCAGCGTATAACATATAACTCAAGGGTTTCCCATTTATTTTTGGTGCAAAGCCTCTTACTGCCTCAATTTCTCTCCCAACCTCTGAATTAAAGAAGTTAAATAGGGTTGCACCTAACGGGCAGCCTTGCTTTACCCCTTGAGATGTTTTTATAGGCAACAAGAGTGACCCATTTGAATCTAGTCAGATCTTGATCTCGGTGTTCGAGTATAGCTCTTTAATTGCACACAGGAGACTCTTTGGACAGTTTCTCAATGCTAGGTTCTTCCATAAAAATGTGTGGTCCACGCTGTCAAAGGCATGCGCCAGGTCGACAAACGCCAAATATTCTTTTGATTTTTGTTTAATGGCTTCCATTTTTACAAGATTTAATAAGAGGAGGTTGAGATCACATCCAACCCCCTAACAAATCCAGTTTGTCACTCATCTCTGGACTCAGTCACTTGGGTCCATTTATTTAGCTGGTTCAATAATTGAGTTCCAAAGATCTTCCCCACTACGTCCAGGAGGGCTATTGGCCTGTAATTCATTGGATCCGTTCAGACTCCTTTTTTAAATACAGGCACAATAATCGCACTCTTCCAGGATTTTGGGATCCGTCTCAATATGTTTTTGAATAGATTTAAACAAAAATCTGTCAATTCTTCTGGATGTTCTGGCCGTTTGGGCCCGGAGCTCTTGAATTACTAATTCTTCTGATGTTTTCAAGAATGTCCTCTCTCTTTATCTCTATATCCCATCCATTTACCAACTCTTGACTGTCTAACGCATTTTGGCTTTGTTTCGCAAACAGACTGGAATAATGGTCAATCCATCGGGATTTAGTTACCATATTACACTGGATCACTTGTAGTGGTGTATCTACATCGCAAATGAGTGTCCATAGTGTGCCTGAGTTTTTTTTTTCACCATTATCTGCAGCATGTGCTCAGCATCTCTCTGTAAAAGAGTATGTTTGTGGGTTCATATCCAGTTTCTATATCTTAGTTTAACTTTCTTAATTGCTTCTTTGCAATTTTCTGAATCTGTGAGCTTTATTTCTCGTATGCACTTTCTCATTTCCCTCTTTTTAGCCACAACCTCAAGGTCTCCAACATGGTGTCTCTTAAAAGTTGTTTTACTTCTGCAATTTTGAATTTGGACAAATTGTTGTAGTAGTGCCGGATATTCTATGGGGTCCCCTTCATCTATTTGCTCAAGTGCTATAAGATTCTTCGTTAGCCTTATGATTTTTAAATCATCCATTCTGATTCTGTTCCTCCCGAGGGACTACGTTGACCTTGTGTTGCCATATCTCATCGCAGATTTTTCTATGACCAAATAGTTCTATATTTACTCAATTATGGTCACTTTGTGGTGTAGGTATTAGACAAAGATTTTGAATTGTCTCAGTCAAATCACCAGATACATAAAAATAATCCAATATTGATTTTACTTCATCTCTTTCCCAGGTTGGTTTTGCTGGAATATCACCATTGATGTTTCCGTTCATTAGTATAATTTCTCTAGATCCCATCTCCTCTTCCCAAATGTTTAAGATTGTATTTCCTTTCCTGCCTCTACAGATATTCTTGGGCTTTCCCTCCAGCCAAACGATTGTCATGTTGAGGTCACCACACAATATAACGTTTTGCTTATTCTTTTCTTTGTCCCTGATTTCATCAATCAGGTCGCAGATTAGGTCAAGTAGTTTCAGCTCATCCGTGGCTTTGTGTTGCCAATAGACGTTAATTATGTGTATTTTCAAACTCTCCGCTTCGTTATGATGTTTTTGCTCTACAGGTGTAAGTTGGATGTAAGGTGACGGATTTGATGAGCTAAATATCCTAAAACCGGTTTTTCTTTTAACCATGGTAAGTAATCCTGCCATCAGACGTCCTCTTAACTGTTTCATTGCTGGGTTTAGAGCAATTTCATATCCTTCCATACTGGGGATATGCTGCACCCAGGTTTCTTGCAAGCATATGATATCCAGAGTTTGCAATGGCTTCCGGAGCTTCTTTGCAGGTGGGCAAATCCCTGAGTTTTCCATGTGCCCATCTGTAATGGCTCCTCATCATTTGTTTTTTGATGTTAACTATCTATCCCGGGTTTTAAAGCACCAGCAAGCAAGGTCCAAGTTTCTTGTCCTCCTTCGATTTGTCCATCGAGTTTGTTTCGTCCACATTTTGTGACTGGAATTACATCACATGAAAAAGTGATTTTAATTTGTTTTTTCTTCAAAATGCTTTCACTTACAGGAGATTCTTCTTTTTCTTCTTCTATCACATTCATGCACTCCATTCTCTCCTCCCTCGCTCTTTGGATCTTGTCTCTATTCGTTAGAGTTTTATTTTGCCCACTTTCATTGTCCGGTCTGTCATAATTAGACTGGTGTAAGTCACCCAAGAGATTAGGTATTATATCTTCAGGACAAAGTTCTTTAATGTCAAATCCTAAGACATTTAAATCAGCAGTGTTATTTTTAATGATGTCTCTGATTATTCTCGAGTAGATATGCAATAAAACTCAATCGTAGGTTGCCTCTTTAACAAATTCAATGGTCTTAATATCGTTTGAGGAGATTGACCTCAATTGAGGAATATGATGGAGAAGTTGCATGACAATATAACGGTTTAAAATAAACCGTCATTTGTCGGGGAAATTCCTTTCCAAAACTGGACAGTAGTTAGAAACCATTTTTTGTCTTTGATTTAGATTTTTCTTGTATTCCTTTTTGGGCAATCTCTTATCCTTCCTCCAGTCCTCTACTCGGGATTCTTTTTGGCTTTGGCTCTCCCAGTTTTTCATGAATCTTTATGAGCAGTTTTGCCAAATTGGTTTCAACTGCTCTTTTGATTGAGTTTTGATTCTTTGTAGAGGGCAATTGTTTGTCAGCTTCTCCACTTTTTGTTAACAAAATCGCACGCTTCTTTTCTAAGGTAACAAACCTCTTGTAGGCCCCTTTTAATTGGCTTTCCTCAACAGTATTAATGTTGTCTTTCTTTGGCGTAATGATAATGCATGTTCTTTTAGTATTAGCATTCACGTATCTTTTTATGTCCTTTGTAGGCCTGCAATTGCTTTCATCTTCCGATTCAGATTCCAGGCATATCTCATCTTCACCCTCATTGATTATTGGTACGTCTTCGCCTTCACAGGCTGAATTGTAGGTAGATCGGTTTACCAGCTCCTCCATGGTTCTTTCTTCCTCAGCTTGGAGTCCTTCTAGCCTTTGATTATTCTCTTCATCCTCATTTTTTTTGTTGGAAGATTTTTGAGTCTCCCTCTGAACAACCGAAGGAGCTGCATGCTTTAGGGCTGAATCGGTTTGTATTTGTCACATTCAGAGCTTTTATGTTCCTTAAAAATTTGCAGGAGGTTTTTGCATTTTTTCTGTTCGGCATATTTTGTGTTTTCTTTTGTTTGTTTTACTGGAATTTGCTTTTTTGCTTTGGAAGTTGTTTCTGGATTCCTTCTTGTTTTATCAAAGATAGAAAATATATCATTCTCATTTGATCCCGAACCAGACCCTTGTATTCTAGGTGATGGTGAGGTCCCTATTAAGCCTTCAGCATTTGCTGAAGTTGATGGAACCACAGGAGGCCCTTCCTCAAGGTTTTTGCTCTCAGTGTGTTTACAATTATTATCATCCCAATTTGTGCCGGTCTTAATGGGGCTTCTGCCATTCGTAATTACGTCTTGTACCATTTCCTCTATGTTTGCCCCGTTCTCACTGGGGCAATTTGGGTTGTTATAATTTATCGTCAAATCAATGATGTTTATTTTATGGGTCGTACTTTCATCCGGCTCCTTTGGTCCTGGTTTGAGAAGATTTGGGTTGCTTTTTGATTCAATTTTGTTTGGTCACCCAGTTCTTCTTTTACAGAGAACTGCCTCCTTAGGATTGTGAGAGCTTCTCTGGCTACTTCTGCAAAAAGCTGTTTTTCGTCTGCATTATTTTTTAGAATTCTGGCAAATGTGACGCTTCACGTCTTGCAATTCCATTCCCATACTTATCATTTTGGAGTTTAGCAGTGCCATTAGGGTATTTTGATCTTTATTACTCTAGTGCAATTGCTTGTATAGTTTTGTTAATGGAGCTACCGTAATCATCAATGCAGACACCAGGGTTGGTTGTAGCTCTTGTAACATCAGTTTCACGGTTTCAATGGTAATTTTTGAGTTTTCAGAGTTTACTGTTTTTCTTTCTTTAATCCTAGCTGTAGATCACCTTACTTTATGGTAAAACCTTTCAGCAAGAGAGGAATCTGATAGATATTCAGCTGAGTCCTCTGCATTTCTTGGTTTCCATCCTGCATTTTTCTCGTTTGAGGTACCTTTCTTCCAACCACTTTGCTGATCACCACAGCACTTCGTCTGTGTGAACATGGGATCATCAGTCTTGGACTAGACTCTATTCTTCTTCGCTTACAGGGT
This sequence comes from Ambystoma mexicanum, assembly GCF_040938575.1. NCBI lineage: Eukaryota > Metazoa > Chordata > Amphibia > Caudata > Ambystomatidae > Ambystoma > Ambystoma mexicanum. The sequence continues at coordinate 728,924,105 of NC_090924.1, forward strand.
CTGTTTGAGAGTTGCAAGATCTCATCAGGAAGTACATTATCATCTTTTCCTTTATCTATTTTGTGTGCAGTCAGGCTATTAGTACTTGGATCCAGTTCGATCAAGGAGCCTTCGGAGGAGCAAGGCTGATCGTGGCTTATATGATTACTTGACAGAGACGCCTTTATTTTCATGAGATGTTTTATCAGTTTATCCGCGACTGCTAGAGAGTTCTGTCTGTCGCTGCCACTCTGGGGCTCATTTAACTCAGTTCCTTCGATGCCCTCTTTGCTCTGCTCATTTCTTGCAGAAATGTCAGGCTCTCGGTCTAATACAAATACTGAGGCATTGGGCGGAATAAAAGCCTCTTTGGATATATCACATTTAGTCCAGCTCAGTTGTTACTTTTGCGTGGGTTTCCCATGCCTTGTCCGGCGTTACGCCTAAATTCAGTTTTCTTTCTTAAATTGGCTTCTTTTGTATGGCAAGCGAGTTTGTATTCAGAGCTTACCTTTATCTTATTTTCACTATTCCGTTCATATATAAGGTGGCTATTTTCTTGGTTTGCATTTTATACATAATGCAGATCTCCCAGACTCTGTGACGTGTACTTATTAAGGTCATAGCTCTGCCCATGTACAAGTGCCTGTGCCAAGTCCTGTACCATCTTCTCTCTCTTTTCTAAGGCAAGGTTGTTTGTTGTCATTTTTCTTCTTTGGTTTGTTTGACTTATTAACTGCCATGCAAGCACCCGCAAAGAAGGTATGGCAGTGTTTGGGTGATCAGTTTTCAGGTCTTGATTTATGTTACTGCATTTTTTATTAGTTGGCAAACAATTTAAGGTGCAAACTCCGCCCCCAGACTCCATTAAGGGCATTCGATTGTACGTGCCTTTGCCATTATTAATCGATAGAATTGTCACAGATTCACTCATCTGGCCCAACACTGTCTGGGTTTCCAAGAGACAAGAGCTTTTTAACGGTTTATTCAGGGTCATTTCACTAACTGCTGCACACACACCCTCTTCACAAAACTCATCCCTCAAGTGAGTAGAACCCGCCTTAATTAATGTAATTACGGCTGCTTCCTCCTTAGAGTTTTTTTTAATCAAACAATTTTATTGATTTTCCAAATACATTATAAAACGTACATTTACTGATAGTCTCACTGTGAACCCCTTAATCCCCCTTGCATCTTGGGCATCATCAGAGAAAACTAGACCACAGAGCCACTGGCAGTGTTGGGCAATGTTCTGTTGGCGTTTTCCTGTTTGGCATTTTACTCATATCTGTATCTCTGCCTCAGAGTTTTTAACCAATCCTTCACAGGCTTCCTCCAAACCTCGCAACTCTTTCTGCTGTAATAGTAAAAGCCGCGCTTTAGTCATTTCATGGCTCAACGCCGCCAAATCAGTAAGCGGATCGGTTAACGGAGCGCTTTTACACGAAATATGGTCTGTTTGACTTACTTGTGATAAATCTTTAGTACGGTCTGGTAAGCCATCTGGCATCGTTCGCAACGCTTCCCAAGCCAACACCACTGATGTTATGGGTGTCGCTGAAGATGTGGAATGATGTTGGCGCAGTTGAGATCGAGTTTGGGGCAGAAGAAGTTTCGGTCTCGGCTTCACAAGACGAGGTGTCAACAAGGGTATCTGTCGAGCGTCCATCTCAGCTTACAATCGTAGGCGTCCACCGCGAACACCAGGAACACTCGACCTCACTCCGCCGAGGCTCCGCCAGGCGGGAGGTTCTTGTAGGCAGCAGGCATTAGCAACAGAAAATGTAAACAGACTCCGGCCTGATTCAAAGCAGATAGCAGTCACTACAATCTCCAGGAACACTCGACCTCACTCCGCAGAGGCTCGGCCAGGCGGGAGGTTCTTGTAGGCAGCAGGCAGTAGCAACAGAAAGTGTAAACAGACTCCGGTCTGATTCAAAGCAGATAGCAGTCACTACAATCTCCAGGAACACTCGACCTCACTCCGCTGTGCCTCGGCCAGGCGGGAGGTTCTTGTAGGCAGCAGGCAGTAGCAACAGAAAATGTAAACAGACTCTGGTCTGATTCAAAGCAGATAGCAGTCACTACAATCTCCAGGAACACTCAACCTCACTCCCCTATAGGGTACGGCTCCTCTGTCACCTGCTTGCTGGTTTGTCGTTTGGATCGTGGCAATGAGTTTACCTCTGTCTTCCTTTGAGCTGGGGCCGCCTGTCATATATGCTCCCTGCGATTCCACTCGCTCAAAAATTCTCGCCATTTCGCTTACTACGTCGATTGTGAGAGGTTTCTTCAACAATTGTTTCTTGAGGGCAGGGGACAGACATCCCTCTATCACTCGTAGCTTTATCGCCTCATCCAGCGAGAATGCCTGGGACTGACAGTGTGTGCCATTGACTCTCAGGCGGGTGATGAACTGATCGACTGTATATTTCCCTCTCTGCGTACACTGATTGAACATGTAACGTTCATAGTCTCGATTGTGTTCGATTATAAGCTTCTTGTTTAGGGCATTTATCGTAAAATCTGGTTGTTCTTCTGGGGGAATCGTCTTAATGATGGTCTTGATTTCACTGCCAACAAGGTTGATGAACATGTCCTGTAAATTAGGTGACTTTTCTTCCCCGGCTGCTTTGACAAAATGGTTGAAGTCTTCCATCCACTCTACCCACCGGTGCGATGGGCCCTGTGTTTTGGCTGTTCTGGGTGCACTGCTGACGATATGAATTGCAACCTTTGCAGTGCTTTTCCTTTCTTGTTTTGCCCTTTTGCGGTTTTCCCACTGTTCAAGAACTCTCATGGGGTGACTGGTGAGAGAAGGACTTGTCCTAGGCCTGTGCACATGCCTCTCTTTGGTGTGATGGGCGTGGGCAGGATGTTGCAGCGGCCCCTGGTGGGTGGTTGGTGGGCTAGAGCGGCCGTCGTGAGGAGACAGGCCGTTATGAAGGTGCACCCAGCATGTGGTGGAAAAGCTGGAGCGGCCGTCGTGATGAGGAGACAGGCCGTGATGATGGCGGGATCACCAGTAATGGGGAGAGAAAGGAGGCACTAACCTGTGCTGCACGTGTGCACACGTGTGTCATCTAGTGGACCCGCGGGGGACTGCTGGCGGAATGTCCCGCAATGAAATAGGCAGTTGGCCGTGTTCTTGGCTTCACGGAGGATGGTGCTGCAGTGGGGGTGCCTGGAATGCACATCTTCCTCAGCCCGGGATCGGGCGCAGCTTCATGCCGCAGGATCGCTGGCACTCTGGATGTGCGCGGAGTAGGAGGATGGACGGCTGGATGGCATGGTGGGATCACAGAAACAGACTTGTCGCCAGTTGTAAGGCCTCTCAGGCCTACAAAAGGAAGGACGCAACACCAGAGAAATATATAACGTCTTCTTTATTGAAATAGAACTGAGTTATGACTTTCCTCCCCCAAAGATCCTCCCCTTCCTTTCACTTCTCCCACATGACCTCCCAGGGCCCGATTTTCATCTTGGCGCAGTGAGCGTGCTAAATAGCACAACTCACTGCGCCATTTCTTGACGCCCAGGCGCCAATGCTATTCTCATGTGGGCCTGGGCGTCTTCGCAAAGCACGACAGTGCTTTCGCTGTAATCCGCCTGTTTCTAATGGAAACAGGCGGATTGCAGAATCTCGGCAGCATTTTCGTTAAATAACGAGGGAATCGTTATTTAACGAAAATGCTGCTGATACACCAAAGTGAGCAGCTTCAACATTGCAGGATGTTGAAGCTGCTTACTTTGGTGTATAGGAAAGTCTTCATATACACCCGTGTGTTGTATATGAACACTGTCATGTACACCAAAGCAAGCAGCTTCAACGTTGCAGCAACATTGAAGCTGCTTGCTTTAGTGTACATGAAAGTGTCCATATACAACATGGGTGTATATGGACATTTCCATTTACACCAAACAAGGCTTCTTGTGGCACTCCTCCAGTTTAACGGCACCAAAAGGGTACCGTATATGTGTGCTAGTTTAGCACACATATTAAACTGGAGGAGTGCCACAAGAATAGGCTTCCAAAAAGCCAATTTACAAATGTGGCGGTTGCTAGGTTGGTTTTCAACCCATCCTAGCAACCGCCACATGTATTCCGAAGGTGGCACATTCCTTCCGACTTCGGAAGAATGCGCCACCTTCATAATAGGTCTTCTGTACCGAAAAGGTTGTTAACCCTTTTAACATCCTTTTCGGTACTTAACAACTTGATGAGAATCAGGGCCTCAGTCTCTTAAGGGGACAGGGAATGATAAAGAGGCCACTAGGCATAGCCAGTATTCTTCGATGTACAATGAAGCAAAAGATTGCACGTGGCACTGTACCCTTTATTTGATTTAAGGGTTGTTTTTAATTTTCGCATATTACTCAATTTCAGATGTAAAACCCTCTAATAGCGATACCATATGGGATGTTATCGCTAAGGCCATCAGTGTGCTCCAATTAACAGAGATGTCACTGATTATGTAATAAGCGATGAAATATGTGAAGTCATAAGTGTGCCATAGGTGCCAACACTTTGCCAATTTCAAGGTATTTGTTATGTTAAATTGTCACCTTAACATCATTTCAAAAACATTTTTTTCAATGAATTTCAATGGATGTTTTCCATTGAACTGATTCAGTTTAAATGTCTGTTAAAGTTTTTTCACTGAATATATAGTTCATATTTTGTTCATAAAACTGTATAGTCCACAAAGGGTATGTTTCAATTTTCATTTCTGGCTCTGCGGCTGGCTCCTCCTTCCGGAATAGCCTTCCTTATCCCCTTTGATTGAGCCAGATCTTTTAAAGTTCCGGAAACTTCTCAAGACTTTTCTTTTCTCCTCTTCCTTCCCTCTCCCTCTCCCCCTCCCTTGTTAACTTTCCCTCTGCCGCTACGACGGGGGTCTGGTCCCTTCAGAGTCATACAGGGGCTATACTACCCCCCACGAGTCCCCCTGGCATCCTTTGCCAGCACTTGCCCTCTGGCTCCCTTTCCCGGACTAGCACGACTTGGTCCACCATGCCCTCCGCACTCACCCTCCCTTCCCCCTTCACTCCTGGCACTTGCCTTCTTGACCCCTAGAGCACTTCCCTTCCCCCACTCCTGCACTTCTCCCTCTACCCCCACCCACTGCACTTACCACCTTCTCAAGCACTTGCACGTTATGATTGTCACAAGGCCAATATAACCGTTTTTGATTGTTATTCTCTTGCTCCCCCTTTGCCCCCCATCTTGTCTTGCGATGCCTAAAAACACTTGTGTAAAGGTGCAATACAAATGTCCAATAAAAAAATAATATATCATACAGAGCCATGCAATCGATCAATAATTTTTTTTATTTACCAGTGTGTTACAGTTACAAAATAAAATGTCCACACTGTACAAGTTTAAACAAGTAATAAACATATAATAAAACATTTTACAAAAGCGATAATTCATGTATGATCCACGATACTTTGGCTTCTTGTCTCTTGTCTATCAAATCCTAGATGTCAGATCATTTTCTTCTGTTGAACTCTGCAAAAACTGAGGTTCTTTTCTTTCCAGCATCTACTATTGCTCCACCCGTTTCACCCTGCTTTAATCTCTTTTCCTCCGTCTTTGTTTCTTATCTCTCCTACAGCCCGTAATTTAAGCCTTTACTTAGATTCTGATCTATCCTTTACTCTTAACATTTCTAGTCTTTCTCGTTATTGTCGTTTCCATCTCTATTATTCGCAAGGCTAGGTCTTTTCTTACTGTCAGATTTCTTCTCTTACTTTTTCTCGTTTGTTTTACTGTTCTTGCACCCTTTTCGGATACCATGTTTGGCTTTGCTTATATCTATTTTTAACTCTTCTCTTCATTTGTTATGTCCTCTCTCTCCCTGGGATTCAAGTTCCTTGTCATTACTTGTACTTGGTTGGCTGTCCTTTCATTCTTGTTTAAAATTGTATTTTCTCTGTATGGTATTTAAATCCCTCCATCCCTCCATGGTCTTGCCCCTATTTATCTTTCATCTCTTGTGTCATTCTATCATCCTTCTCGCTCGCTCTGCTCTCAATCTCTTTTTCTTCTGTCTGTCCCTCCTCCTCCCTGTGCTCAATCCCGTTTCCGTTCTTTTACTCTGTTTGCTCCTTTGCACTGGAACGCCCTTCCTCTTTCTCTTCCCTCCCTATCCGCTTATTCTCCGTTCCTCTCTGCACTTAAAGCTCACCTTCTTCAATCTTAACTTTTGTCTGCTATTGGGCCTCATCACAAGTCCGGCGGTAATCCTTAAAAGTGTCGGTAATGGAATTAGCAATGCCAATACCGCTCCGCCAGATCATGAGCTGCCACAAATACAGCCAACTGTAAAATCAGCCGACGCTATTACAGCCGGCCGCACAAGGTGCAAACACAGCCGCATCACAAGCCTATGTATGGTGGTATTAGCGCTGAAAACCGGCGCTAATACCGCCAAAAACACGGTGCAATTAACTCCAGCATCCAGCTGGAGGTAAATGAACACAGGTGCCTAAAATGAACACACAGGTGATACCAATCCACTCCAGAGGACTACAGAGGCGTACCCCTATCACAAATACTGTTCCCGACACCATGCTGCCACTAGGCACTGTGAGCTGGGACAGGCAGCTGCTCTGGCTGCGCCTGGAAGCAGAGAGGCAGGACAACCAGGCCAGGACACAGGGAGTACAGGGGGGAGGAGGAGAGCCCTAGCAAAGCGTGCAACGATCCCCAGGGTTAGGCCCTTACCCTGGATCCCCAATGTTAGCCAGTTGGTCACCCTGTACCGCATCAACAGGGAAACCATAACAGAGCTCCTCACCACAATCCCAGACGACATAGGGAGCAGGATCAACATCCGGACAGCTGTGCCCCCACTGCTGAAGTTAGTGTCTGTCCTACAATTCTTTGGAACTAGCACCTTCCAGCACTCTGTGGCCATGATGCACAGCATGGTACAGCCCACATTCTGCACAGTGTTGGGCCAGGTGCTTGAAGCCCTCCTCCAGCAAGTGAAATGCCACATCTCATTGCTTACCACTTCAGGCCAGGTCAATTCCATGAAGGCACAGTTCTATGCCGTTGCTCAAATGCCAAATATGATTGCTGCCCTGGACTGTACCCATGTCGCATTAGTGCCCCCCCCCAGGCCCACGAAGCAGTGTATTGTAACCACAAGCACTACCACTCTCTGAATGTGCAGGTGACCTGCGACCCCAACATGTACATCTCCCACTGCTGTGCCCGCTACCCTGGTTCCACCCATGATGCAATGGTCCTACAGAACAGCACATTGCCAGGATACATGGAGAGGCACAGAGGACTATGGAACCGGATAGTGGGTGAGGAGAAATGCCAGCACACGCATGCCCTGAGAGGTACAAGTCCAAATCGGGGTTGGGAGGGTACAAATAACTACACAAAGCATGGCATGACAAGGGAATGCTAAACCCATACTTGACCACCTCTTGCACCAACGTCACAGTACAGGCTAGGGAGCATGCACATGTTGGACTTACCTGGATGGATAAGCTGACGTACACATACAGCAGCAACTATAAAGACCAACATGGTACCACAATGCAACATGCACTAACCAAATCAATGCTGACAAATGACCATATTGCCTCACACAGCAACAACCCTGCCAGTACCAGAGCCATGCAACCATGTGCGGCCATCCCACAATGCCCACCCCAGATGATGTGGGAGGGCCCATGGGGGACACAGCATGCCACATGCACAGTGGAAATACAATCGCATATGACAGCCACCATGTCAGCTGCACGTCTCCAGCAGACACCTCACATAGCATATGCTGCAAGGGAACGGAGATCATGTGAAGTAGAAACAACAGCATGCAAAAGCATTGAACAGACACATGAGGTGAAATGAAGGGCCATTTGCATGCACAAGATGTCCATTGCCCTGATATTGTGTAAGGTCACCCCCACACTGTACACCGTGACTAATGCCTGTGCCTCCCCCCATGCAGGTGACTCTGGATAGCCACAGCTTCCCTGGCTAATGATCCCTGATCGTGATCCACAAACACGGCAGGATAATACCTACAACCGTGCTCACAGCAGGACCATTGTGTTAATTGAGCGTACCTTCGGCCACCTGAAGGCATGTTTACACTGCCTCAACTGTCGATGGAGTCCTGATTTATGCCCCAGAGAAAGTGGGTAAAATTGTGCTTGTGTGTGCCATGCTGCACAATATCTGCCTGAAGAGGAATGTTCCAATATGTGGACATGCCAAAACCAGAGGATGAGGATGAAGTGCCTGTAACAGAGGCAAATGCATGCCTTGCCAGAGATGACGTGAGGGATGGGAGATTGGCCCACCAGGGACTGATAGACAATTTCTTCTGACACTTTCAAATGGCACAAGCCAAGCACAACTGTGTGTCATACATCTCCATCAATAAACACAACAATGACACAATTAGGAATGTCCTCTCATTGATGAGGTTTAACAGATTTAATAATATGAAGTGCCCCAACTATCCCCCCTGCCACCACCAACACCCTAGCACATATGACGCCTCAGTGTGCTCTGCTGAGACTCCTCTCTGGGAGTTGTAGAATTGGAAGGGATGGAGCTTGACCCCAGGATTTGTTGGCGTGTCACCTCGTTGCTCTGGCAGATGCCCTCTGCTAGTGCAGAGATACCTTCATAATCTTTCTGACCCTTTGTGCGTATAGTGTCAGGGCGGCCGTATTGGCAGTTGTCTCGACGCTGTTCTTCGTGATGACCCGCACAATCCAGCGGGTGGCCCCTTGCATGCTGTCACGTATGGCTTACAGGTGTTTTCCGAGTGCATGTGCCCTATTGCCTCCATCTCCCTCTGTCCACGTTGCATCCCCTACAGCCTCTGCAGCACTGTGCTGCTTGTTGGTGTGTGCTGTATGGGAGGGGACTGTGCAGTGGCTCTAGGCTGTTGTAAGGGGAGACATATGAAGGTGTGTCAATGTCTGGCTCAGGTGTTTGCGCATGCCAGCGGCGGTGAGGGCTTTCTGGGGACTGAGCACACTGACAGCAGCGAGGGCTTTCTGGGGACTGAGCATCCTGGCAGTGGCAAGGGCATTCTGGTGTTGGTGAATGCTGGCAGCGTGCACGGCCAGGTGTTTGTAGCCCTTCTGTATGTGGTGACACCAGGCTGGTGTCCCCCTGTGTTTCCACAGACACCCTACCTGGAGGTGTGGCCTCTGTGTCAGAACCTCCAGCTGTGGGAGTGGGTGCAGTGTGCCTTGCAGTGCTTCTGGTGGGGTGTGGAGTAAATGTCGGCCCAGCACTGCTGGGTTGCAGTGTATCACAGTGGGACATCCGCCTTGGCGTAGCCTGTCTGCACCTTTGCGGAGTGGTGGTGGCAGACCTTGAGGGCCTGGATGCGCCACTCCCAGATGGGCCTGTCCCCTCATCCTCCTCCGATGCCTCTAGCAATGCGTGGGTGCCTAAAGGGGACATAGAAAATGTTGTCAGGTATGGTTCCCCCACATATGTTGGCAAGCAAAACACATTTATTATGGTAAATGTCCTATCATATATCCTATCATATCAATGTCCGCGCTTAGAAACCTCTGGGTATTAAGCGCGTTATAAATAACCTATCATATCATATCATATGGTACAGAGTGGGACACCACACATTTGTGAAGATGGGCATTGTTGGTCAGGGGTGATTGCATGTGGGCCCAGCATTATGTGGGTGGTTGCAGCAATGAGTGTGTGACACATTGCCAGTTGATCTTTGGCCTGTGTGTGGGGAGGGCAGGGTGTTCATGCTGGGGCAGCTGATGTTTGGCATGCATGCTTGCGGTCCTTCATGCCCCAAAATCCCCTCCCTGGGTGGCACTTAGCTTGTGGGGGTTGTGACTTACTCCATGGCACTGGCAGGATCTATGGGGCACTGCTGTGCAGCAAGCAGGCAGGGTTGCGCTGTGGTGTGCAGTGATTGGCTAGCTGAGACCATGCCAGTGTATAGGGACATGTATTTCCTTCTGTCTTGTCTGTACTAACATGGGGCAGGCAAACTGCTGTTGTGACTGCTGCACAGTGTCATGATTGCTCATGCACCACAATCACACTGGCACAGAGTACACCAGCAGGGGTGTGGTATACATGGCACTTGGATAGGTCACTTGCCACCCCCTCCCACTGCTGTAACAGACAGGGGTGCCCTGCCACATGGCTGCTGTGGAAGGTGGCTGATGTGCCACCACGTCACTACAGACATTGGCCTGTCCAGTCAATGGGTCTGCTGACATGTTTCCCTGTCCACTGCGGCATCATAGGCTCGACTGTCATTTGTGAATGCACTTGTGCCTGGGGGGAGGGAGTTGACGCGCCTCCTGGCTGCTGGCACCCGCCTCCGCACCTCTGTCTCCCTCTATTCCCTCCATATCCAGCACTGTGGTGCACTTTTCCTCCCAGGCAGTGAGATCCAGTGGCTCGACAGTTCCGCCTCCAGTTGCCAGGGACTTCTGGCTGTGTTGGGGCAGCAGTCCACGCACCCTGACCCTGAGGTCATTCCATTATTTAAGACAGTCCTCCCCATCACGGGGTATGTTAGGCACAGCTGTCACTTTCTGGCTGATGGAATGCCAGATGGCTGTCCTGCGCTGTGCTGATATTTTGGGTTGCCTGATGCCATATTACTCATCACTGTGAGCACCAACCTCATCAGTGAGTACCAGCAGCTTTCCCTCACTAAAATTAGGTTTCCTAAGAAATGTTTAGGCTACCTTGCCTTTGATCCTCTCCTCAGATATTCTGGCTTGTTTCCAGGTCCGGATGGCTGCAGGAAGTGGAGATATTTGACAGGTGCGCATTCACACCAGGTTGTGATGCAGTGCTATTACCGCTGTACAACCCAGCGGTAATGATATTTCCGCTTGGCGGAAATTGCGCCGGATTACCACCAGACTTGTGATGAGGCCCATTATGATGTTCTACTGATTTTATTGTACTGTAACTGATATCTGTACATGACTTTGGCGTAAAGCGCTTATAAATGCAAAATAAAATATAAAAAATACAAATATTTGTGCCATGATATAATTCCATAAGAAAAACAAAGCATTAGATACACTAATGATCTGCCAGACAAATAGAATCCCTAAAATTCATGTTGAGTAATATTCTAAGATGAACAAATGTACTGAATAATTTTATATATTAAGGTGTTACTGTCTGACATTGAGTAAGCAGATGCCTTGCAGTCTCTAGATTGGATAGACAGCTTGACCTTTATGAAGATATGCAACATGTTTTAAGTGTGTGCAGAGACGATGACGCTTGTAGGGACGAAATGTATGTCTAATAATTGGTTTTGAAATTTTGTTTTTATGTGTTAATGTTTAAATTCCAAATAAACTTTACTATTTACCCTATTGGAGGACCAACAATCTACAAAATCTGTCATTCCTAGGTTTACGAAGACTAGGGTCAACAACCATTAATTAGGGAAATAGATTAAGTCTAAACAAAGTACTAAAACACAGTTTTGAATTACAAGTCACTAAAAGGTAGTTTTGTGGGTGCAAAAAGAAGAAGCTTTGTCTTGCAAATATTACCATAGAAGTTATAGTTGCAAGATGATCTGAATTAGAGCTGAAGTCTAACATAAAGGCCTCTTTGATCAATTCAGTTTTTATTACTTGCAGCTTTTCCAATGGATCATGTTGGAGCCCTATTTAATTTTCGAACTCAGTACAGAGTTTAACAAATAAATTGTGTTTTTTGTACAAATGCTTACGAGCATCTTTCCAATTAGGCTTATAAGAGTTTCATCAGTAGTAGAAAACATTTTAAAATAGTGAACACTTCAACTCATTTTCCAACATAGTATTTAAAGAAATCAGGCCAAGTTCGAGCAGTAATACCAGAATAGGATGGCTTTGAGGTAATCCTAAAGCTGTCCTCCTCAGCTTTCCCTCTAAGATGTCCAACCATTTAAAGTTATATCACTCATGAGAGTATCAAATCTATAAAGAACGCCTGGAACCATACTTGTTTTATAGGGGTTAATTAGATCTTCTATGGCCAACCAACCAGAATTTCAGATAACTTTCTTGGCGGCAAAGAATTTTCTAAGAGCTTTACGAGAAACACTTTCACAAAGGAAAAAGCCTAGTTTTTTGCTACAAATAAAGGCCCCAACTAATTGCCTCTTAAAGGGAAAGTTCTCTTAGGAATGTTATTGGACCAATGGACGAAGCATGTATTTTTGAGCATATATCGATCGATTTGAAAAGAAATATCGAATGCATGTTACCTTTGTTTTTCTCACATTTACACATGCGAAACTCACAGGTCGGAAACTGCCATCCTGTGCTAATCTTATCTGTTGATCCATTGTCCTAAGTTCAAGTGCCCTCGCGGCAGTAAACCAGATCACCCACCCCTCAAGCTGACATCACTAGATGCTTACGCACTTTGTCACAACGCCACTGCATGTGTCTTTCGAACGTCCTCTGTGCGCAATCTATTGATGATGTTTCCATGGAAATGTCAAGATGCCTCTTTCCTCGATAAGTATCAACAACCCGTTTCTGATCAGACAACATTGGAGTTTCTGCTGCCTTCATGTCAGTCTATTTCATTCCGAGCCTCCACAACTTCTTTTTTGCTCTGTTCAGCTATCTACCAAGTATAACGTACTGAGAACAGGTACTTACACTACCTCAAATGAATGTATTCTGTAGGATCTTTGTATTAAAACAATGTGTACATAATAAACAATTGTCTTTACCAAACCATACTAACATTTTATATTTACTTGACTTTTTTCACATGTCGAAAACAGCAGGAGTCCACACTCTTGTGGGACTCTCCGTCCCCTGCACACCCAATTTATGTTGCATACACAACCAAACATTCAGTTACTCGCATGCTCAATTTTTGTTAACAATGTTCACACTAGAATTATTCTTAAAAAATGGTTTTATATAAACATAGAACCAATTATTTTACTTCAAAGTGTAAAGCACCTTACAACTTAATCATGTGGCAATTTTCTCAATTCATATCAGCATTGAGTTTGCAGCATAAACCAATACATGTAACTTTTCAATTTCTAAAGCTTAAATATTACAACATTGGTAGACAATTTTAACTCCAAGGATTTCCAACAGTGAACCTAAGTGCCTGATTTAACACAAAACGTGTTGTATAAGTGGTATGTTCAATCCTTGTGTATTTTCTCTACGCCTTTCGGAGTCTGTATTACCCTTCTTCAGGATTTGGCTACCCAATTTTCTGATGTCTACAAAGGATGATCAATAATCAAACTTTAGTAATCCTTAAATAAATAATTTCATTAATACTCTGTCATGATTCTGTATTTTATAATTGTCTGTATGTATTTTATCCACATGTTACTTCCAACAATTTTCATCTTCTTCTGTGTCCTATGGGATAGGTATCTGATTCTCCCTAAAAAGATCCAAAAAGATCCAAAATAGATGTTTAAACAACTCTACCTCCTAAATGAGGTAATAGATATTCTAAAGATTCATGCCCTTCTTTAGCATTTAGTTCTATTGTGGTGAAAGGATTTTATTACCTGAACATTCTCTCTGAGAATTCTTCACTCTTCAACCGCGCGGAGTGGTTTGTGGCACCAACTCCCTCAATTACTTTCGGCCCTTTGTAAGGGAAACCTCACTAGTGGAACAGCACCTGTAGACATAAGTATTCTTACATGAGTTGTTATCGTATCCCCTCTACTGGTACATTCTATAATATATGTTAATACAACTATCAATATTTCAGATCTTACCCTTATGTTGTATTGGTGATCAGACTTCAAGCTGCATATATTTCCTAGGGTATTCTAGGTGGGTCTCCTTTCATTCGCCTGTAGGTTTGGCAAAAAGGTTCATCAGAGTCTATACGCTATTCGTATACTGAACAGATTTTAGTTGCATGCCCATTTTAACCAAAATATTAGGCACCGCTATCCTGAGTTAACCCCTGCCGGTATAGCCGCAAGGTCTGGTTTACTCTGATTAGATATAAATCTTAATCGATGTAAAAATTCATAAGTATTGTGGCTAGGGTATTCGAGGAATTTAATTTCCACAAGTGCCAATATAAGGAGATAACCCCTGTCACTTTGGCTGCAAAATTTAGCACAGTCTGATTTAAAAATACATCTTGTGCAGATATAGATTTTGGAGCGTGATAAGGAATCCCATTCCTCCATTCCATATCTTGCCTGCTGGTTCCTAGTGCACGTCCGTTACTGTGTTCCTGGGCCGCAAAAACGCGGAAACACAAAATTGTGGTTTTTCGTTTACAGGCGTCATCACACGATTGCGTGATGACGTCACTTTGTAGTTTTATATAAAAAATAAACAATGTTAATTTTGTCACGGTTATACTATTTGTAGTTATGGACGATCAGACAATATTTCAAAGTTTGTCATTTTGTTGACACCTCCCGCAAGCACTATTCTACTTATTATGCTCATTCTGTTATACATTGTGAATGATTCAGCTGGTGCTATTTTTTGTTGTGATCATTCTGTTTTATGAACTGTATGATGCACAGGTCTACCCTAGTGTAATTCAAATTTAATGTACATTCAATATAGATTGCAAACAAATATGGGTCACTACCTCAGCATCCTTGCTAAGATTAGCAATTCTCGGGGGATAATCAAGTATGACAGTATAAGTCTGCCTATTTAGTGTCGCAATGAATGATTATAATTACAAGTGGTTTTGGCTACCATCCTAGTTGATGATCAAAGTACCACAGGGTAACATGCAAGATGTGTCAAGCTCTATTTTTCTCACTAGTTGATCTTATTGAAGTCCAGTTGATCTTGTGTGATCCCTAACATTTAAGCAGGTTAACCATTCTCATTATTTCCTTGTGATATCCCAGTGGTGGTAACCTCCTTAGTGTATCTGTCTCTATGGTGTTGTTAATAATAGTTATATTATAATATGCGTTACCCAGCTGCATGAGTTCAGGGCAGCCTGTTTTACAAGTTCCGTCTTGGAGATGATGATGGTCCTAATGCACTAACTTAGAGCAACAGTTCTCCCTCGTTCTCCCAGTAATGAGTATATTTTGGTTTATACATTTTATTTTATAACAACCTTGCACAGCAGCCATTTATGTTGTTCTCCTACTAAATTGTGAATGCAAAGGTTCATGTTCTTATATTTGTAAAACAGTGTAGCCAAACTATTCAACATTCTATTTAACGACTTAACAATAACATGTCCTTGACTTTAAAGCTAAACACATTTTCCCTATTTTCCCATCTTTAATAGTTCAAAAGGGTGTAAACATTCCTATATCACCCTTACTTTAAAATAATTGTACTGTCACTACTTAACTCACAAAGGTACTTTTTAAACACATACCAGTACCTTGTATTTTAGATGATAGGCCAAACAAGATCAATTACATTATTGGATTCATTCAACAAAACTATTTCTTTATCTGTTACACAGATGGTACAGGCTTGTACCCTATTGAGTGTTTACATCGTGGATTCATGGAAGACTGGGACTCCGTGTTCAATGACTAATACTTTCCTATGTGGTTTCGAGCCAATTGTGAATAATTCCCTAGTGACTTTGGACAATACACAGGATTTATACAGATAGTAACTGAAACACAGCAGTATAATTTGTAGTTTGTATATACCATCAACCATTTCTAAAAAAGACTACAATTGTATTAAATATTTAACTCTCAAAAAAGAATATATGTATATAATAATTTTGCATTGGATTTTTTCAAATTATTTCAATTTACTATGGACCTGATCACGAGTTGGCCGGTAGCCCTTAAATACAGTGGTAACGGTGTTGCCGCCGCATTTAAGGGTCCACTCAATCTCAAGTCTGTCGTGTGTTTACTGCCAGCTCAGAGCCTGGGGTAAACACACCAGAAAAATGACCAATTTTGGCACAATTACCACGAGCAGTATTACTGTGCAGTAATTTCACCAAAAATTCACCATTGGGTCCGCTGGACCCAATGGGGACTAACAGTTAGCACCCAACCCGTCATACGGAGGTAATACCGCCGGACGGGTGGGAGCTAGCGCTACTAAAGTTAGGCGGTATCCCAGACGGGATGCCGCCCAACTCGTGATCAGGCCTTATGTGTTTCATTTAAAGTTTTCAGTTTTCAACAACATACAACAAGGCACAAACATTTCAGTGAAAAGAAACCTATATTTTAATTTTATTAAAAAGAGTGATTGCCAATCATATTCTTATCATTCATTGACATGTTTCTGAATGTACAACTATTTCAATAAATGTTAACAATGTTAACAATTTTACTGTCATTTTTATATATAAAGCTGAATTTATGTCTGTGTGTCTGTTTGTCGGCTTCCCAAATCCACACCGTTGAACCCACGTCTACCAAATGTTGCATGGGTTCCTCTTGTCTGGGGCAAGATCGTAGTCTATGTTGGATGAAAAAATCTTATATGCAAAAAACATTTTGTATTTGTGTGTATGTTTGTCTGGCTATAAAAACCCACACCGCTGAAAACACTGCTAACAAATTTTGCATGGATTCCTCATTTGTCTAGGACAAGATGTTTGGATGCAAATAATTTACTCTGTAGACACCCTCATTTACTGATGCTCACCCCGGTTCACTACAGTAGCTACTAGAAGAAGGCAAAATGTGGAAAAGTGTCTGAAGCAAAATGTTCGATATGTTGGTTATTCCTTTAAACATTTTTTCAAAACTATTATTAAAGCATTTTTAAAGGGAAGAGAAAACAATTACATGTTTTTATCACGCCACTCTAAAAATGGTAAGGTTACAGTTTAATTAAGTTCATTCATGAGAAGAGAGCACAATTAATCAAACTTTCTTGGACATTGTCTGAAATGTGCTGAAGCCATTAAGTGACTGAAACATGCCGCACAAAAACGAACATCACTTGGATTATCTCCATCTGTTGCAAAGCGAAAATTAAAATCAACATCTGAAACACAAAAACAAACAGCAGCATGACTTGCGACCAGAGGACAAGAGCAACTTTCTCCAGGGTACATGAGACACCAAAGCAAACTGAAGCAAGACTTGCCGACAAGAGGTCAAGAGCAACATCCTCCAGGGCACATGAGACACAGCTTGATCAGGACAGAGGCAACGCCGGGTACCCCAGCTAGTGGTAAATAAAATCAGTGAAGTAATATGGAAAGTGGATAAAAATAATTTCTAAATCACCAACACCTCCATGTATACTCTTAAAAAATGTATGATATACCATCAAGATCAAAAAAGATTACTGATACTGCCATCAATAATTTTAAAATTTCATTCTGACTATATCCTAATGTAACCAAAGAGTTATCCCATATCAATGCACTCATTTATTCAAAGCCTTTAAGGTTTATTTTTTATTTTTGAGCCAGCAGGTTGAATACAGTGCAAATGAAGGTGCAATTCAACGTGTTCTAGTGTCTAATGACAATTGTCCACCTAGGACCTGTTTTTTCCATACTACCCTTAGAAGTCCACAGCCCTGCATTGAAAATAATGTTGTGTCCTTTGACTAGGTTCCAGGGCTTCTTTCCCCCCAACTCATCCACATCCACCCCCCTTTGTCAATGGCACTTCTCACTAGTGTACATGCGCTGCCAAGGGGAATGGATGGATGGGAAGACACGAGGTGCTGAATACCATGTAAAACTCAAAAGGTTATTGTCTCTAGGGATCATTGGTCACATGGCGA
The DNA here is from genome assembly GCF_040938575.1 of Ambystoma mexicanum. Lineage (NCBI taxonomy): Eukaryota > Metazoa > Chordata > Amphibia > Caudata > Ambystomatidae > Ambystoma > Ambystoma mexicanum. The sequence continues at coordinate 728,941,802 of NC_090924.1, forward strand.
ACCCAGGTGCCTCCATGCTCCCTTTGAAAACCCCTTGCCCGTAATCAACATATCTTTGTGTCCTTTGGCTAGGTACCGGGCCTATTGCGCTTGCCTCATCCACATGCACCCCCATCCCTTTGTCAATGGCACTTCTCACCAGTGTCCATGCATTGCCAAGGGGACTAGGTGGATGGGAAGTCACAAGGTGCCGAATACCATGTACAACTGAAAGGGGTATTGCCTCTATGCACCATTAGCCACATGGCCACCCCAGAACCAGTGTCTCATTGTGCACCCTTGAAGACCTTGTCCCTGCAATTAACATATGTATGTGACCATTCACAAGGCCCTTGGCTCTTCCACTCACTTCATCCTTATACATATGCATTTGCAATAGTTGGTTGTAGGTACCCACATTCTTCTTTGGAATTTGATGTCATCAAATCCTCACTGCCATCAATCTTTAAACATACCCAAATATGGCGATATAATGGTAGTACATCACACCCCTAAACAAAAAAAAGACCAACCAAATTTAGGGGCAGTCCGTTCACACGACAATTCAAATACACACCAATTTTTCAAGTTGTTTATAAACTCCTTCAAACTTAGCAAGAAAACATCCCTGCTGTCTACTAAGAATATCATTCCACCGCTGGTTATCCAAGTTGCTGAATCGCTTCATCACATTTTCCTATTACAGGTAATTGAACTCTTTATTACAGTGTCCTCAAGTTCAGCTTAATACTTTTATAGTGCTTTTTAATCAATTTCCACCCGATTTTTATATTCATGTATCTCAATGACTTCACCATTGTCAACCTTTCTAAGTGTTATGATCTCTTGAATTACCGCATCACATGACAGTGTACTTTTCGAAAATTAAATGTTTTCTCATGCCTCTTTTCTTATGATGGCTCAACGGATGATCAATGTTATTGTTATTTTGCATTTATATAGCGCCTTATATACCATTGGTATGGTCTGAAGGCGCTGGTAGGTTGAACGCCCTTGGGAACAGAAGTTCAGATCAGTAGAGGGAGTAGAGAGAGTCAAAGGTGCGTGTGAGCACCGGGTATGTGTGCAGCTGGTGCGGTATTCATGTAATAGCTGCTTTTTAGCGGTAGGTGTAGTGGTTGGGAGATCAGGAGTATGTGTTCGGTCTGGCAGGATTTATCCAGACCGAGTGTGACTGCGTTAGGCCTGAGGAGAAAGCCTGGCTGGGGGGTGTAACCAGCAGTGTTTTACTTAGAGTGTTGTGGAGTATGCGGCGGATGTTGGTATGAGAACAGTTATACCGAATAGTGTCATAGTATCTCTGTGTTCTAGTTGAGTGGTGGTGTAGAGGGGAGAGTAAGCGTGGTGGTGTGATATGATGGTTTGTATGCTCTTTCAAAGCGTTCTCTGCATTCTGAACCATACTATATATACGTCACAAGATTCTATGCGCTCCAGTCCATTCCATGCACTCCTATCCACTCCATGCATCCCAATCTGCTCCAGAAACTCCGGTTCGCTCGACGCACTCATGCGCTCCCGTCTGCTCCGCGCACTCCAGTCCACCCCGCGCGCTCCTGTCTGCCCCACGCATGCACTATGCATTGCATCTCGTCCCCTTTATGCACTCGCCCCCTCTAAGCACTCGCTCCCTCTACGCACTCGCCCCCTCTACGCACTCAGCCCCTTCTACGCATTCATCCCCTTCTACGCACCCCTTTTTTCATATGCACTCTTTCGCTCATATGCACTTGTCTGCTCTATGTACTTGTCAGCCCTACACACTAGTCTGTTCTATGCAGCCCTCCATTCCATACTTTCTTCTGGTCAGCTCATCCATCCCGCTCCGCTCATCCATCAGTTCCCCGCACTCATGCATTCCGCACTCATCCGTTCTACATGATTATCCGTTCTGCGCACTCATCCGGTCTATGTAACTCCTCCGCTCTAGGCATTTGTCCGCTTTATCCCCTCGTATGCACTATACCTTCATCTGCTCTACGCATTCATCCAGCCTACGCAATCACATGCTCCCCGCATTGGCCCGCTCCCCGAACTCACCAGCTCTCCATGCGCATCCGCCCTCCGCACTCATCCGCCCTGATCCGCCCTCCGCACTCATCCGCTCCCCGCACTCATCCGCTCCCCGCACTCATCCGCTCCCTGCGCTCATCCGCTCCCCGCGCTCCTCTGGTGCCCGCGCTCATCTGGTCCCCACAAATTCAACAGCAATATGCACCCATCAGCCTTATAAAGTCATTCGCTAATACGCAGTAATCCTGTTCTATCTATTCGTCTGCTCTCTACACTCATCTGCTCTGTACACCCATCCGTTCTGTACACCCATCCGCTCTGTACACACATCCGCTCTGTACACTCATCTGCTCTGTGCACTCAGGCGCTCTATGCACTCAGGCGCTCTATGAGCTCATTCGCTCTACACACCCAACCGCTCAACATGATCATCCATTCTATACACTCATCCAATTTAGATATTCATTCGATTTATACACTCATTCAAATTATACAGTCATCTGTTCTTCCACTCGTGCATTCTTCCACTCAGTGCATTCATCTGGTCCACACGCTTCATCTATTCTAACTATTTCACCCACGCCATTCATTTCGTTCACTCCTCATGCATTATGTCCATTTCAGGAGTTTAAGCCTCTTTACTGTTTCCGTACGATTTATTCTTATTAACCACTACATTGTTTTGATCAATTTTATTTGGATAATTCTGATTGTCCTTTTAGTTCATGTTAGGGGTTTACTAGCTGTCAATTTCTCGCATCAGGTCGTTTGTTGGGTTGGTGTCATTGAGATGCTGTTAGTCTGTTTGGGTTAGTTTGGTATGGGTTGGTTTTAGGGGAAGAGCCAGGTTTTCAGCAGTTTGCGGAAAGACGTTAAATCCTCAGTTAGGCAGATGTGGGGTGGGAGTGAATTCCATAGGGTGGGGGCCAAAGCTGAGAATGATGATCCGCCTAATCTGACTGCGTTTGTCTTAGGTATGACTAGGAGCCCAGTGCAGCTTGATTTTAGGGTGCGTGTGGGGTGATAGGGTTTTAGCTTGTCTTGAAGATATTGAGGTGCGGTTTTATGCAGTGCTCGATGGGAGATGCATAAGGTTTTGAATGTCACCCTCTGGGCTAAAGGAAGCCAGTGCAGCGTCTTAAGGGCTGAGGAGCTGTGGTCGTTTGGGCCGAGCGCAAGTAGCATTTTGGCTGCTGCGTTTTGTGCCCTTTGGAGTTTATTCAGTTGGTAGGCGTGGACTCCGAGGTATAGGGGGTTTGCGTAGTCCAGTCTTGATATAACAATTGATTGGACCGCGGAGAGTCTGTTGGGAAAGGAGAGATATGGAAAGATGCGCCTAAGGGTTTTAAGGTGGTAGTGGCAGGACTTTGAGACAGTGTTTGCTTGGCGCAAGAGAGTTAGGTCAGAGTCGAGGGTGCATCCAAGATTTTTCACTGAGTTGGAGGGGGTCAGTGAGTTGCCCATGGCGGGTGGCCAGGGTAGTGGGTGCGGAAGAAGATCGGAGTTGCCACCCATGATTTCCGTTTTGGAGGGGTTTAACAAGAGGTGGCTTTGGGTCATCCAGAGTTCTATGTCAAGGAGGCAGGAGGCCAGGTCAGGTCGGGAGTTGGGTTTTGAGTTCTGGAGTTTTAGAATTAGTTGAGTAGTTGTAACACAGGATGTTGTGTGAACGGATTATTGGTGGGAGGGTGATCAAGTAGAGATTGAACAGGAGGGCTGATAGGCATGCTCCTTGTGGGACTCCCATGTCGACCGGTCGGGCTTAGGAGGTATAGGTGGAGAGTATCGTTATTTGGTATCTGTCTTTGAGGAATGAAGCTACCCATTTAAGAGCGGTTCCACGAATTCCTAGGGAATGGAGGGGTCTAGGAGGATTGAGTGATTGATTGTGTCAAAGGTGGCGGATAGGTCAAGAAGGATTAGTGCGGCGCATCCCGCGGTGTCTGCTGTCATTTTAAGGTCATCCCAGATTGAGGTTAGGGTGGTTTCAGTTCCGTGACGGGCTCTGAAACCTGATTGTGCGGGGTCTAGGAGATTGTTGGCTTCGACAAAGGCATTTAGTTGGGAGTAGGCGGTTCAGTCAATGAGTTTGTCAAGGAACCTGGTGTTTGAGATGGGGCGGTAGTTTTTGGGCTCGAGAGGGTCGATGGAGGTTTTTTAATCAGAGGTTTGACATGGACTGTTTTGAATGCGTCAGGAAAGATACCAGAGGAAAGGGGGGCATTTATCATGGATCTAGCGTGTTCTCCTGCGCAGGTGGAAGCAAACATTTCTTTGAGGGTTGTTGCTGGGCAAGGGTCTAGCGGAGAGTCAGATGGTTTGCGGGCAGATAGAAGTTTGAGAAATTGCTCTGGTGATATTGGACTAAAGGATTCGAACATTGGTTGCGCAGTGGTTGCAGCTGGTGGGCAGGTCGGTATGGGGGGGTATTGCCTGATGGATGTAAGAGTGCCAGTTTGGTGGCTAGAGTATTTGTTCTTTCGAGAGCTGTGGTGTAAAAGTGGGGAGAGTGAGTCACACAGTGATTGCGAGGGGGTTGGGACGGTCATGGTGCAAGCCAGTTTGGTGAATTCGGAGATGATTTTGTGGAGTTCTTTGCTCGAGTTTTTGCAGTTTAGGATTCGGGAGTTGTAGTGGGCTTTTTTTTGCTTTCTGGATTTCGGCCTTGTACTGATAGAGGTGTCGGGCCAAGGTGGCCCTGCTCTGTTTGGTTTTGTCTTTCTGCCATTTGCGTTCTAGGTATTTATATAGTTGTTTAGTGGTCTTCAACTCAGGAGTGAACCATTTGGGGAAGAGGCCACGGCGGGTTGATGGTTTGCAAGGGGGTCTAAGCCGCATCAGAGATGCGTTGAGCCATGAGTCAAAGGCATCAGGAATTAGTTGTTTACTGAGTTGGCAAGTAGGTGGTGGAGACAGGATGAGCGCGTCGGCTAGGTCCGGGACGATAATTCGTTTTTTCCAGCATTTGCGTAGATTCAGAGGTTCAGATTCGAGTACGGGAAGGGGGTCGGGTGAGCGAATGGCAAACGAGAGAATGAAGTGATCGGACCAGATGATAGGGGTGGGGGGTTTAGATTAATCCGGGTGTTGGAGCTAAAGATGGCATCAAGAGTGTGTCCTTTATAGTGAGTCGGGCCATTTATGTGGGGTTGGAGGTTAATTGCGTCTAAACCGTCAACCAGAGAGTGCGTCATAGGGTTGGTGGGGATGTCAAGCCATATGTTGAAGTCTCCAAGAAGGGTGAGGTTGGGATGGTTTAGTTGAAGGGTGGCAATGGAGTCACAGAGGTTGTTTGCGAATTGCCTATCGTAGCCAGGGGGCCTGTAGATTATTAGGAAACTGTGTGAGAGCGGGGCGGAGAGGGATAGTTTAACGAGGAGAGATTCGCAGGAAGTAATGGAAGGTTGGTTGTCGATGATTGTGGCGTGGAAGAGAGACTGGAAGACGAATGCTACTCCCCCTCCTCTGGAGAGACGGTTCAGTGGGATGAGGGAGTAGTCAGGGGGGAAGGCTTCATTAGCAATTGGGGCGAAGTCGTCAGAGAACCAAGTTTCGGTGATGCAGTTATTGGGCACACTTCTAAATGCAACTTTCACAGAGTGACTATTGGTAACACTTCTAAATACAACTTTCAAAGAGAGGTTATTGGGCACACTTCTAAATGCAACTTTCACAGAGAGGCTATTGGGCACACTTCTGAATTCACCAGTAATACGTTTCTTTGTGCGACAGACCATTGACTTAAATGTACTTAGTTCGCCTGGCTAGTCAGGCTAGGTTACAGGGAAGGTTACTGGGAAGTTACCAAACTGTACAGCATTTTGTATTTGCAAGCTTTTGTTGGTTGAATTAATCACTATCATACTTTATTCATTTAAACTTTTTATATTTTTTTCTAGATCTTCCTGACTATCAAACTGTTGTGAAGTACTTGTTCTGCATGGATGAACTGCTGATGTGAGGTAGTGGACTGTTTGGTGTTGAATGTAGTGTAAGGGTTCCAGCTCAGGTCAGTTGAGCCTGAATGATGGGACCCAGTGGTTCTGTGCTTAACAGCGTGTTGTAACTTGTAATAGAGCTTATGTTAAGAAGCTACAGAAGAATACAAAAGTTACTTCATTTCACAAACAATTACTTCATGTATCGTTTTGGGGTGCCCTAATATCAGCCATGTCAAAAGTCCATGGACAGTTATTTCCGCAAAGGATCTGTCGTTGATAAGAACATGGGTATACAATTATGGATTTCTAGCTTCCAAGATTGAAAGCAGAAGTAGAGCAAAGGCTGTCTCGGAGGACGTGAGGGGAAATCAATTCTGCATCTGCAGCATGCATTTCTAGGAAGATATTTACAAACCATCAATGTTCATTAAAAAGCATTGCCCTAGACTCCTTTGCAAATTACTTCCCAATGCTGTTCCAAATGTATTTCAGCACACATCGAGTCAGGTGAGTAGTGAACACTGAAAGATTAATGTATGTTCATATATATCGAAAAATGATCACACAATTTATTGAACTTGTGTGCCAATAGGTAATGGGATGAAAGGACAGGAGTTGTTGTGTAATATTGTTATAGATGTTTTATTGAACATTTCTGTTATGTTACAATTTAGACATGTATTTTTACACTTTGTCCTCAAATAAATCCTTACTTTTGTGATATACAAAAAGTTAATTGCAATCTGAGCCATTCTAAAAACTTTAATAGCAGTATCAGAAAATGTGTTATTTTTAACAATTTGATTACAATTTCTGTCATTACATAGACCACATGGATGAAAGTCCAGAACGTTGCCTCTGAGGAAATGACAGACACCTCAAATATCCAAACGGTGAGCCCTACTAACATGCACGTAAAGTGATTTATAGTGTACAGAATTGTCTATTTTGTATTACTAATATATCTTTTCTATTGAAAATTATTATGAATGTATAAATTGAATAAAGCATCAAGCTCACTTCCTTTTCAAGTAATATTTTTTTCTATTCTACATTTATATGCGACTATACTATAGGTCTAGTTCAACTTTTAAACAAATTGCTAATTGTTATTGATTATATTTTGTATTGATAATAATTAGAATGTAGAATCTTTTTGCAGTACCCATTCTCTTTTTAATGTAATTTATTTTGCAATACTTCTCTTCCTACATTCTAATTGTATTAAAGAAAAATGATATACAGAGGAATGCAGGTACTTCGGCAACATACTCTTCTTCTATTGCAACTGGCCAGGTGGATGAGATATGTGTGAGTGGTCAAAAATGATAGACGGGTGCAAGGTTGAGGTATTCTGAATTAAAGACATTTTTATTAAACAAAAATGGTTTAGAAAAACGCCTCTCTAGCCTTATTCTAAAGAGGAACATCCCTACCTAGAAACTAAAACTAAGGATCTGTTTGTGAAAAACAGTCCTTGTGTGCAAAACCACTTATCCTGGTCCTCACACTTATAAACAAAATACAAAAGGTGCCAGGAAATATCTTTAACTTGATGTTAGAAAAAGTGTTCAAGAGCGTCTTTATTGAACAGTTCGTTGGTGTGTTTACTGGTCTCACAAAGTTCTTGTTTAACCAAAAAGGTCTGTTCAAGCAAAAAGGTTCTGTAACAAAGCTTTCTGTAAGAGTTCCTGTATCTTTGCAGATTACCTGGCATACTCCCATGCCATGAATCTTTATACAATTTGCAACTGCCTGGTGTACTCGCCTATCAGAATTTCTCTTTAGAATTCTCAGATCTCCTGATAATCTCCTGCCAGGAATCTTTGTACAATCTCAACAGCCTGGTAAACACGCCTGCCAGGACTTCCTATGTCTTTCACAGTTCTTAGATTCAATTTCAGCTGCCTGGGGTATTTACCTTCCAGGATTCTTATTCACTTCACAATTCTTTGATAAACCACAGTAGTATATACCATGTGCTGCTTGGAATATCTGTTTGTGGTAATATTCTGCTCAAGTGTACTTGCTGAAGCTTATGCCCCACATTGGCATCTCATGCTTCTGTATTTCATTGGGGCTTGCCTTTATACTTTGTCTTGTCTGCATTCAAATATTTTTTTCATTGAATCTTGCCTTTGCGCGTTGCCTTGGTGGTATTTAAACAAACTCTGCCTTTGTACTTTGCCTTGACCACATTAAAAAAGAATTGCCTTTGCATATTTCCTGCATTAGCAGTCTTGTACCAATCAATCATTACTTTGCGTGGTTGTGGGAAAGCCCCCTGCTGCTTTTGGCAGACTCACTGGTCTTCTCGAGCATTCCCGATGTTGCTTGTGCCTCTGTGTTATGGATTCTTCCTCTGCCTTCCAGGTTGGAGTGTGCGAATGCTATCTCAGCACTGGCGCGGCTCCTAAGCCACACAGCAGCTCTCGTTCTCGGCCCAGGGTGAAATCTGCTACCTCTGCGAGCGACCAAACCTCCAAGAGCTTCTACACTGCTCCTGACATCTCCACGCCCCTTCATGCACACACACAGTGTTCCTCTTGCTTTCCTAGTGGCCTCCTCTGCTTTGCTGGCTCATCAGAGTGCTTTGCATTCAGGAGCCCCAGCTTCAATGGTAACGTCCCCTTCTGCACAGCTCGCTCTACCTGCACCTCCCTTCTCCTTAGCCCGGTTGCCATTTTTAAATGATCCGCTCATTACATGTTTAGAAAAACAACTAGTCCGTATGTTGCACTTCAAGCTCCTTTCACTCTGCACAAACCCCCTTGTCCTCTTCCTCGCCTCAGTACCTGAGAAGTTATGGGAGTTCAATTCCATAACTTTCTTTGGGCTTCCAGCTCCTGAAGGGGTTTCATCACAGTTTTCACAAAAGGGCACGTCAAGAACAAAAGGTGTCATGTGAGTGTTTGGGTGAAAGGTGGAGGCCTGCCTCGAATGACAATAGGCCATTAAGAACTCGGGTATCACAAGGTCTTCCTCATGGAGAACACTGTGACTCCTCCAATGAAGTCATGCCATCTCCCCGGTAGTTGTCTCCTCCAATGTGATCCTCCCTCATGAAAACGCCCCAAAAGTAAGTATCAGGTAGCAGCTGGCCACATGGGAGGAGGTCACCGCAGAGGAATCCATGATGGCTCCATTGGATTCATATCATAAAATGAAGAGTAAGATGATGGATTTTATCTACTGACACCCCTCCACCTCAAATAGGACCCTCAGATAGATTGTCCTGGCACTACAAGTCTTGACAACAGACTGTGTGCGACATTTTAATTTTCAAAAAACATTTTTTATTCATTCACAATTCTTCAAGTAAAACATAAAACACTACCCTCACCTAACACAGTGCAATTGCTAACACTAAAACCATAGTATCTAAAACTTAGGCCTCAAATTATACACATACACAAGACACAAACGATATCACATAAAAAAATACAAAAAACCTCAATGTGTCATTAAAAAACATATGATCCCAACATGTTTCTGTTCTTCAGTGCCCCTTTCAGGCGAACATTCTTCAGGGGATAATTTAAAACATCCACTATTCTCCTCAACACCGTGTTGAATGGGTAGTTTCAGGCAAACAAAGCCTGTAAGGGAAAAGACAGAGGATACAACATACAACAAGGCACAAACATTTCAGTGAAAAGAAACCTATATTTTAATTTTATTAAAAAGAGTGATTGCCAATCATATTGTTATCATTCATTGACATGTTTCTGAATGTACAACTATTTCAATAAATGTTAACAATGATAACAATTTTACTGTCATTTTTATATATAAAGCTGAATTTATGTCTGTGTGTCTGTTTGTCGGCTTCCCAAATCCACACCGTTGAACCCACGTCTACCAAATGTTGCATGGGTTCCTCTTGTCTGGGGCAAGATCGTAGTCTATGTTTGGATGAAAAAATCTTATATGCAAAAAACATTTTGTATTTGTGTGTATGTTTGTCTGGCTATAAAAACCCACACCGCTGAAAACACTGCTAACACATTTTGCATGGATTCCTCATTTGTCTAGGACAAGATGTTTGGATGCAAATAATTTACTCTGTAGACACCCTCATTTACTGATGCACACCCCGGTTCACTACAGTAGCTACTAGAAGAAGGCAAAATGTGGAAAAGTGTCTGAAGCAAAATGTTCGATATGTTGGTTATTCCTTTAAACATTTTTTCAAAACTATTATTAAAGCATTTTTAAAGGGAAGAGAAAACAATTACATGTTTTTATCACGCCACTCTAAAAATGGTAAGGTTACAGTTTAATTAAGTTCATTCATGAGAAGAGAGCACAATTAATCAAACTTTCTTGGACATTGTCTGAAATGTGCTGAAGCCATTAAGTGACTGAAACATGCCGCACAAAAACGAACATCACTTGGATTATCTCCATCTGTTGCAAAGCGAAAATTAAAATCAACATCTGAAACACAAAAACAAACAGCAGCACGACTTGCGACCAGAGGACAAGAGCAACTTTCTCCAGGGTACATGAGACACCAAAGCAAACTGAAGCAAGACTTGCCGACAAGAGGTCAAGAGCAACATCCTCCAGGGCACATGAGACACAGCTTGATCAGGACAGAGGCAACGCCGGGTACCCCAGCTAGTACCCCAGCTAGTGAAGTAATATGGAAAGTGGATAAAAATAATTTCTAAATCACCAACACCTCCATGTATACTCTTAAAAAATGTATGATATACCATCAAGATCAAAAAAGATTACTGATACTGCCATCAATAATTTTAAAATTTTAAAATTTCATTCTGACTATATCCTAATGTAACCAAAGAGTTATCCCATATCAATGCACTCATTTATTCAAAGCCTTTAAGGTTTATTTTTTATTTTTGAGCCAGCAGGTTGAATACAGTGCAAATGAAGGTGCAATTCAACGTGTTCTAGTGTCTAATGACAATTGTCCACCTAGGACCTGTTTTTTCCATACTACCCTTAGATGTCCACAGCCCTGCATTGAAAATAATGTTGTGTCCTTTGACTAGGTTCCAGGGCTTCTTTCCCCCCAACTCATCCACATCCACCCCCCTTTGTCAATGGCACTTCTCACTAGTGTACATGCGCTGCCAAGGGGAATGGATGGATGGGAAGACACGAGGTGCTGAATACCATGTAAAACTCAAAAGGTTATTGTCTCTAGGGATCATTGGTCACATGGCGAACCCAGGTGCCTCCATGCTCCCTTTGAAAACCCCTTGCCCGTAATCAACATATCTTTGTGTCCTTTGGCTAGGTACCGGGCCTATTGCGCTTGCCTCATCCACATGCACCCCCATCCCTTTGTCAATGGCACTTCTCACCAGTGTCCATGCAGTGCCAAGGGGACTAGGTGGATGGGAAGTCACAAGGTGCCGAATACCATGTACAACTGAAAGGGGTATTGCCTCTATGCACCATTAGCCACATGGCCACCCCAGAACCAGTGTCTCATTGTGCACCCTTGAAGACCTTGTCCCTGCAGTTAACAAATGTATGTGACCATTCACAAGGCCCTTGGCTCTTCCACTCACTTCATCCTTATACATATGCATTTGCAATAGTTGGTTGTAGGTACCCACATTCTTCTTTGGAATTTGATGTCATCAAATCCTCACTGCCATCAATCTTTAAACATACCCAAATATGGCGATATAATGATAGTACATCACACCCCTAAACAAAAAAAAGACCAACCAAATTTAGGGGCAGTCCGTTCACACAACAATTCAAATACACACCAATTTTTCAAGTTGTTTATAAACTCCTTCAAACTTAGCAAGAAAACATCCCTGCTGTCTACTAAGAATATCATTCCACCGCTGGTTATCCAAGTTGCTGAATCGCTTCATCACATTTTCCTATTACAGGTAATTGAACTCTTTATTACAGTGTCCTCAAGTTCAGCTTAATACTTTTATAGTGCTTTTTAATCAATTTCCACCCGATTTTTATATTCATGTATCTCAATGACTTCACCATTGTCAACCTTTCTAAGTGTTATGATCTCTTGAATTACCGCATCACATGACAGTGTACTTTTCGAAAATTAAATGTTTTCTCATGCCTCTTTTCTTATGATGGCTCAACGGATGATCAATGTTATTGTTATTTTGCATTTATATAGTGCCTTATATACCATTGGTATGGTCTGAAGGCGCTGGTAGGTTGAACGCCCTTGGGAACAGAAGTTCAGATCAGTAGAGGGAGTAGAGAGAGTCAAAGGTGCGTGTGAGCACCGGGTATGTGTGCAGCTGGTGCGGTATTCATGTAATAGCTGCTTTTTAGCGGTAGGTGTAGTGGTTGGGAGATCAGGAGTATGTGTTCGGTCTGGCAGGATTTATCCAGACCGAGTGTGACTGCGTTAGGCCTGAGGAGAAAGCCTGGCTGGGGGGTGTAACCAGCAGTGTTTTACTTTTCATTCAGTTGGTAGGCGTGGACTCCGAGGTATAGGGTGTTTGCGTAGTCCAGTCTTGATATAACAATTGATTGGACCGCGGAGAGTCTGTTGGGAAAGGAGAGATATGGAAAGATGCGCCTAAGGGTTTTAAGGTGGTAGTGGCAGGACTTTGAGACAGTGTTTGCTTGGCGCAAGAGAGTTAGGTCAGAGTCGAGGGTGCATCCAAGATTTTTCACTGAGTTGGAGGGGGTCAGTGAGTTGCCCATGGCGGGTGGCCAGGGTAGTGGGTGCGGAAGAAGATCGGAGTTGCCACCCATGATTTCCGTTTTGGAGGGGTTTAACAAGAGGTGGCTTTGGGTCATCCAGAGTTCTATGTCAAGGAGGCAGGAGGCCAGGTCAGGTCGGGAGTTGGGTTTTGAGTTCTGGAGTTTTAGAATTAGTTGAGTAGTTGTAACACAGGATGTTGTGTGAACGGATTATTGGTGGGAGGGTGATCAAGTAGAGATTGAACAGGAGGGCTGATAGGCATGCTCCTTGTGGGACTCCCATGTCGACCGGTCGGGCTTGGGAGGTATAGGTGGAGAGTATCATTATTTGGTATCTGTCTTTGAGGAATGAAGCTACCCATTTAAGAGCGGTTCCACGAATTCCTAGGGAATGGAGGGGTCTAGGAGGATTGAGTGATTGATTGTGTCAAAGGTGGTGGATAGGTCAAGAAGGATTAGTGCGGCGCATCCCGCGGTGTCTGCTGTCATTTTAAGGACATCCCAGATTGAGGTTAGGGTGGTTTCAGTTCCGTGACGGGCTCTGAAACCTGATTGTGCGGGGTCTAGGAGATTGTTGGCTTCGACAAAGGCATTTAGTTGGGAGTTGGCGGTTCGGTCAATGAGTTTGGCAAGGAACCTGGTGTTTGAGATGGGGCGGTAGTTTTTGGGCTCGAGAGGGTCGATGGAGGTTTTTTAATCAGAGGTTTGACATGGACTGTTTTGAATGCGTCAGGAAAGATACCAGAGGAAAGGGGGGCATTTATCAAGGATCTAGCGTGTTCTCCTGCGCAGGTGGAAGCAAACATTTCTTTGAGGGTTGTTGCTGGGCAAGGGTCTAGCGGAGAGTCAGATGGTTTGCGGGCAGATAGAAGTTTGAGAAATTGCTCTGGTGATATTGGACTAAAGGATTCGAACATTGGTTGCGCAGTGGTTGCAGCTGGTGGGCAGGTCGGTATGGGGGGGTATTGCCTGATGGATGTAAGAGTGCCAGTTTGGTGGCTAGAGTATTTGTTCTTTCGAGAGCTGTGGTGTAAAAGTGGGGAGAGTGAGTCACACAGTGATTGCGAGGGGGTTGGGACGGTCATGGTGCAAGCCAGTTTGGTGAATTCGGAGATGATTTTGTGGAGTTCTTTGCTCGAGTTTTTGCAGTTTAGGATTCGGGAGTTGTAGTGGGCTTTTTTTTGCTTTCTGGATTTCGGCCTTGTACTGATAGAGGTGTCGGGCCAAGGTGGCCCTGCTCTGTTGGGTTTTGTCTTTCTGCCATTTGCGTTCTAGGTATTTATATAGTTGTTTAGTGGTCTTCAACTCAGGAGTGAACCATTTGGGGAAGAGGCCACGGCGGGTTGATGGTTTGCAAGGGGGTCTAAGCCGCATCAGAGATGCGTTGAGCCATGAGTCAAAGCCATCAGGAATTAGTTGTTTACTGAGTTGGCAAGTAGGTGGTGGAGACAGGATGAGCGCATCGGCTAGGTCCGGGACAATAATTCATTTTTTCCAGCATTTGCGTAGATTCAGAGGTTCAGATTCGAGTACGGGAAGGGGGTCGGGTGAGCGAATGGCAAACGAGAGAATGAAGTGATCGGACCAGATGATAGGGGTGGGGGGTTTAGATTAATCCGGGTGTTGGAGCTAAAGATGGCATCAAGAGTGTGTCCTTTATAGTGAGTCGGGCCATTTATGTGGGGTTGGAGGTTAATTGCGTCTAAACCGTCAACCAGAGAGTGCGTCATAGGGTTGGTGGGGATGTCAAGCCATATGTTGAAGTCTCCAAGAAGGGTGAGGTTGGGATGGTTTAGTTGAAGGGTGGCAATGGAGTCACAGAGGTTGTTTGCGAATTGCCTATCGTAGCCAGGGGGCCTGTAGATTATTAGGAAACTGTGTGAGAGCGGGGCGGAGAGGGATAGTTTAACGAGGACAGATTCGCAGGAAGGAATGGAAGGTTGGTTGTCGATGATTGAGGCGTGGAAGAGAGACTGGAAGACGAATGCTACTCCCCCTCCTCTGGAGAGACGGTTCAGTGGGATGAGGGAGTAGTCAGGGGGGAAGGCTTCATTAGCAATTGGGGCGAAGTCGTCAGAGAACCAAGTTTCGGTGATGCAGTTATTGGGCACACTTCTAAATGCAACTTTCACAGAGTGACTATTGGTAACACTTCTAAATACAACTTTCAAAGAGAGGTTATTGGGCACACTTCTAAATGCAACTTTCACAGAGAGGCTATTGGGCACACTTCTGAATTCACCAGTAATACGTTTATTTGTGCGACAGACCATTGACTTAAATGTACTTAGTTCGCCTGGCTAGTCAGGCTAGGTTACAGGGAAGGTTACTGTGAAGTTACCAAACTGTACAGCATTTTGTATTTGCAAGCTTTTGTTGGTTGAATTAATCACTATCATACTTTATTCATTTAAACTTTTTATATTTTTTTCTAGATCTTCCTGACTATCAAACTGTTGTGAAGTACTTGTTCTGCATGGATGAACTGCTGATGTGAGGTAGTGGACTGTTTGGTGTTGAATGTAGTGTAAGGGTTCCAGCTCAGGTCAGTTGAGCCTGAATGATGGGACCCAGTGGTTCTGTGCTTAACAGCGTGTTGTAACTTGTAATAGAGCTTATGTTAAGAAGCTACAGAAGAATACAAAAGTTACTTCATTTCACAAACAATTACTTCATGTATCGTTTTGGGGTGCCCTAATATCAGCCATGTCAAAAGTCCATGGACAGTTATTTCCGCAAAGGATCTGTCGTTGATAAGAACATGGGTATACAATTATGGATTTCTAGCTTCCAAGATTGAAAGCAGAAGTAGAGCAAAGGCTGTCTCGGAGGACGTGAGGGGAAATCAATTCTGCATCTGCAGCATGCATTTCTAGGAAGATATTTACAAACCATCAATGTTCATTAAAAAGCATTGCCCTAGACTCCTTTGCAAATTACTTCCCAATGCTGTTCCAAATGTATTTCAGTACACATCGAGTCAGGTGAGTAGTGAACACTGAAAGATTAATGTATGTTCATATATATCGAAAAATGATCACACAATTTATTGAACTTGTGTGCCAATAGGTAATGGGATGAAAGGACAGGAGTTGTTGTGTAATATTGTTATAGATGTTTTATTGAACATTTCTGTTATGTCACAATTTAGACATGTATTTTTACACTTTGTCCTCAAATAAATCCTTACTTTTGTGATATACAAAAAGTTAATTGCAATCTGAGCCATTCTAAAAACTTTAATAGCAGTATCAGAAAATGTGTTATTTTTAACAATTTGATTACAATTTCTGTCATTACATAGACCACATGGATGAAAGTCCAGAACGTTGCCTCTGAGGAAATGACAGACACCTCAAATATCCAAACGGTGAGCCCTACTAACATGCACGTAAAGTGATTTATAGTGTACAGAATTGTCTATTTTGTATTACTAATATATCTTTTCTATTGAAAATTATTATGAATGTATAAATTGAATAAAGCATCAAGCTCACTTCCTTTTCAAGTAATATTTTTTTCTATTCTACATTTATATGCGACTATACTATAGGTCTAGTTCAACTTTTAAACAAATTGCTAATTGTTATTGATTATATTTTGTATTGATAATAATTAGAATGTAGAATCTTTTTTGCAGTACCCATTCTCTTTTTAATGTAATTTATTTTGCAATACTTCTCTTCCTACATTCTAATTGTATTAAAGAAAAATGATATACAGAGTAATGCAGGTACTTCGGCAACATACTCTTCTTCTATTGCAACTGGCCAGGCGGATGAGATATGTGTGAGTGGTCAAAAATGATAGACGGGTGCAAGGTTGAGGTATTCTGAATTAAAGACATTTTTATTAAACAAAAATGGTTTAGAAAAACGCCTCTCTAGCCTTATTCTAAAGAGGAACATCCCTACCTAGAAACTAAAACTAAGGATCTGTTTGTGAAAAACAGTCCTTGTGTGCAAAACCACCTATCCTGGTCCTCACACTTATAAACAAAATACAAAAGGTGCCAGGAAATATCTTTAACTTGATGTTAGAAAAAGTGTTCAAAACCAAGAGCGTCTTTATTGAACAGTTCGTTGGTGTGTTTACTGGTCTCACAAAGTTCTTGTTTAACCAAAAAGGTCTGTTCAAGCAAAAAGGTTCTGTAACAAAGCTTTCTGTAAGAGTTCCTGTATCTTTGCAGATTACCTGGCATACTCCCATGCCATGAATCTTTATACAATTTGCAACTGCCTGGTGTACTCGCCTATCAGAATTTCTCTTTAGAATTCTCAGATCTCCTGATAATCTCCTGCCAGGAATCTTTGTACAATCTCAACAGCCTGGTAAACTCGCCTGCCAGGACTTCCTATGTCTTTCACAGTTCTTAGATTCAATTTCAGCTGCCTGGGGTATTTACCTTCCAGGATTCTTATTCACTTCACAATTCTTTGATAAACCACAGTAGTATATACCATGTGCTGCTTGGAATATCTGTTTGTGGTAATATTCTGCTCAAGTGTACTTGCTGAAGCTTATGCCCCACATTGGCATCTCATGCTTCTGTATTTCATTGGGGCTTGCCTTTATACTTTGTCTTGTCTGCATTCAAATATTTTTTTCATTGAATCTTGCCTTTGCGCGTTGCCTTGGTGGTATTTAAACAAACTCTGCCTTTGTACTTTGCCTTGACCACATTAAAAAAGAATTGCCTTTGCATATTTCCTG
Source organism: Ambystoma mexicanum (assembly GCF_040938575.1). Taxonomy (NCBI): domain Eukaryota; kingdom Metazoa; phylum Chordata; class Amphibia; order Caudata; family Ambystomatidae; genus Ambystoma; species Ambystoma mexicanum. Next base: position 728,959,147 of record NC_090924.1, read on the forward strand.
CATTAGCAGTCTTGTACCAATCAATCATTACTTTGCGTGGTTGTGGGAAAGCCCCCTGCTGCTTTTGGCAGACTCACTGGTCTTCTCGAGCATTCCCGATGTTGCTTGTGCCTCTGTGTTATGGATTCTTCCTCTGCCTTCCAGGTTGGAGTGTGCGAATGCTATCTCAGCACTGGCGCGGCTCCTAAGCCACACAGCAGCTCTCGTTCTCGGCCCAGGGTGAAATCTGCTACCTCTGCGAGCGACCAAACCTCCAAGAGCTTCTACACTGCTCCTGACATCTCCACGCCCCTTCATGCACACACACAGTGTTCCTCTTGCTTTCCCAGTGGCCTCCTCTGCTTTGCTGGCTCATCAGAGTGCTTTGCATTCAGGAGCCCCAGCTTCAATGGTAACGTCCCCTTCTGCACAGCTCGCTCTACCTGCACCTCCCTTCTCCTTAGCCCGGTTGCCATTTTTAAATGATCCGCTCATTACATGTTTAGAAAAACAACTAGTCCGTATGTTGCACTTCAAGCTCCTTTCACTCTCCACAAACCCCCTTGTCCTCTTCCTCGCCTCAGTACCTGAGAAGTTATGGGAGTTCAATTCCATAACTTTCTTTGGGCTTCCAGCTCCTGAAGGGGTTTCATCACAGTTTTCACAAAAGGGCACGTCAAGAACAAAAGGTGCCATGTGAGTGTTTGGGTGAAAGGTGGAGGCCTGCCTAGAATGCAATAGGCCATTAAGAACTCGGGTATCACAAGGTCTTCCTCATGGAGAACACTGTGACTCCTCCAATGAAGTCATGCCATCTCCCCGGTAGTTGTCTCCTCCAATGTGATCCTCCCTCATGAAAACGCCCCAAAAGTAAGTATCAGGTAGCAGCTGGCCACATGGGAGGAGGTCACCGCAGAGGAATCCATGATGGCTCCATTGGATTCATATCATAAAATAAAGAGTAAGATGATGGATTTTATCTACTGACACCCCTCCACCTCAAATAGGACCCTCTGATAGATTGTCCTGGCACTACAAGTCTTGACAACATAGACTGTGTGCGACATTTTGATTTTCAAAAAACATTTTTTATTCATTCACAATTCTTCAAGTAAAACATAAAACACTACCCTCACCTAACACAGTGCAATTGCTAACACTAAAACCATAGTATCTAAAACTTAGGCCTCAAATTATACACATACACAAGACACAAACGATATCACATAAAAAAATACAAAAAACCTCAATGTGTCATTAAAAAACATATGATCCCAACATGTTTCTGTTCTTCAGTGCCCCTTTCAGGCGAACATTCTTCAGGGTATAATTTAAAACATCCACTATTCTCCTCAACACTGTGTTGAATGGGTAGTTTCAGGCAAACAAAGCCTGTAAGGGAAAAGACAGAGGATACTAATGAGTTCCAAAGGGAGGGGAGTACTACAAAATGTAAATAGGAAGTCGGCTCAAACCATGATGCCAACCTCACACGGGTCTAGAACAAATGGACCCCTAAGATTTACCTTCAATTGGTGAATCGTCAATGCACGTCTGTAATTGACCAGTATGTTAATCTCTCGCAAATGAGAAACCCAAAACTTCACAGGGCGTCATAGTCCGCCGAGATATCACAACACCTAAAAGGACAAACCAGCTATCAGAAACCATGCACTCTAAATCAGCCAAGAATCACTGAAAAAACTTAAGCTGTGGCACATTCATGCCAGATGTAATAATAATGACCTTCACACAAGTAGAGATGCCCACTTCAGGGAACACAGGAAGAATATCCCTGACAGAGCAACAAGGACCAGATCCACAAAATTCTATGGCAATTCACAGTACCAATCTGTAAAACAAAAACAAACAACCTATATTGCCTCTGTAAGTCAAGTTCTCCACCTTCTTCCCCCCCATGCATTAACAGAACTGGGGTGCATCATAGTGTGTAACTGTACAGTGAGAAAACCACTAGTCAGCTGAGTATCGTGTCTAAACCGGTGCAGTTTTTATGGCGCACCACCCCATTCACAGACCAAATGGTGACATGCAGCATAAAATGAAGTGTAAATCCAATGCCGCTATAAAACACTCACATGCCGTACAATGTAGAAACCGCTAATCAACTGTGTCCTGTGTCTATATCAGTACACTTTCACTATGGCTACATCCCCGTCATGGAACAAAAAGTAACATGTAGCATGAAATGGTGTAAAAATATAGTACACGTATCCTCCTGACACTAACATGCTCACCTTCAAATTGTACATGCTTCCTACACGAACCGGGTTGCTAACAAGCCGTAAAGCAACAAGCTGTGACAACACATCGGTCGTCTCACCAGTAGATATTTGCAAGCGCGGCAGCGCTGTCTGAATTGCACCGGCTCCCACCTCGGGAGTAAACACAGAAAAGGGACTCAACTGATCAAAAGAGCACACGCTCATGAAAATAGAGCAGCCATTTTAACACGGATAATTACACGAGCAACATCACTGAGGAGACGGAAGAAGAATACTGGGAACGGCTCCTGACCGTTGATAAGGTTGGCAGAACCCTTGACGCATTAAAATGTGTTGAACTATTAAACTTGGACCAGGAGGAAGAGGATATTGGACCTAGAGATAATTCTAATTCTAAGGAGGCAAACTAGATCTACTTAAATAACTATTTAAATAACTCCTTCATTAACTACCTCTTCCCAATTGATGGGACAAGGTGCAGTTGAGGGAACAAACTATGGATATGGTTCTACTGAATGAAAATGAACTAAATAATGAAATAATGGAGTAATCAATGTTTAAGGTTTAAATATGTTTAACCAATAAAACAAAAAAAAGAAAAAAAATAGTTGGTTTGTCCTTTTAGGTGTTGCGATATCTCGGCGGACGATGACGCCCTGTGAAGTTTTGGGTTTCTCATTTGCGAGAGATTAACATACTGGTCAATTACAGACGTGCATTGGAGATTCACCAATTGAAGTTAAATCTTAGGGGTCCATTTGTTCTAGACCCGTGTGAGGTTGGCATCATGGTTTGAGCCCATTTACATTTTGTAGTACTCCCCTCCCTTTGGAAATCATTAGTAGCCTCTGTCTTTTCCCTTACAGGCTTTGTTTGCCTGAAACTACCCATTCAACACTGTGTTGAGGAGAATAGTGGATGTTTTAAATTATTCCCTGAAGAATGTTCACCCGAAAGGGGCATTGAAGAAGCGAAACATGTTAGGATCATATGTTTTTTAATGACACATTGAGGTTTTTTGTATTTTGTTATGTGATATCGTTTGTGTCTTGTGTATGTGTATAATTTGAGGCCTAATTTTTTAGTTACTATGGTTTTAGTGTTAGCAATTGCACTGTGTTAGGTGAGGGTAGTGTTTTATGTTTTACTTTAAGAATTTTGAATAAATGAAAAATGCTTTTTAAAAATTAAAATGTCGCACACAGTCTATGTTGTCAAGACTTGTAGTGCCAGGCAAATCTATCAGAGGGTCCTATTTGAGGTGGAGGGGTGTGAGTAGATAAAATCCATCATCTTACTCTTTATTTTATGATATATATCGACATTCCTATTAGTGGAGTAGGATGTGTATATTGGAATAGGAAAACATTTTTTTGTACCTATTTGAATATATATCCATTGGATTCATCACATACCCTTCCCCTAATGTCGCTGGTTCTCTCAGCACCTATTGAAAAACGGGAAAGTAAGTCCACAATACCCTGTTCCTTTCCTTTCCTGTGCTCCACTGAAAAACAATAGGGCTGTAAATCTAAGAACCAGCACATGACTCTTGCATTAGGTGTCTTTGCGGAGGGTCATCCATGTCAATGGGGCATGGTCTTTGACCAGTCTGTATTTCCTACTTGTCAGATAGTACTTGAGATGGGTTATAGCCCACTTAATGGCCAAAAATTCCAGTTTGAGAGTCGCATCATTTTTCTTTCTTGGGAATAACTTCCTACTTATATAGAGGATGGGATGCACTATACCGCCATGATCTTGTGAAATAACTGCACCTAGGCCAATATGTGAAGCGTCTGTTTGTAGGAAGGATTCCCGGTTGAAATCTGCCACCATCAACAGAGGCTCACTACACAAAATGTGTATGAGTTTGTAGAAACACCATTGATCTTCAGGACGCCATTTAACTTTCTAGGGCGCAGCATTTTTTTGTTTATCCATAAAAGAAAATGTTATAGATGAGAAATTAGGGATCCGATGCCTATAATATCCTTCTAGACCCCAAAAGGCTCTCAAATCTCTCTTTGTTTCTGGAGTGTGGGTTTCTTTAACTGCTCTAACCTTTTCTGTCTGGGGCTGAACCAGTCCGTTTCCTACGAAAAACCCGAGATATTTCCTGGTGATCTAGCTAAATGGAATTTCTCTGGATTTGCCGTAAGCCCTGCTTTTCAAAGGGCCCTGGTAACCAAATAAAAGTGGTAAACCTACTACTTGCAAGACTTACAGTAGATGATGATATCATCAATGTACACTCCACAGAAAGAGGCATAGGGCTGGAGGATTTGATCCATTAACCTTTGAAAGGTAGCTGGCACCCCATGTAAGCCAAAAGGCAATACTTTAAATTGTAAAAGCCCCTTGGGAATAGAAAAGGCTTTTTTTGGTTTATCAGCTGGATTAACAGGAATTTGCCAATACCCCTTCATCAGATCAATTGTGGAGAGATAAAGGGCAGACCCCAATCAATCAATAAGATCATCATTTCTGGGCATGGGGTAACTATCAAAGTGGGAGACCACGTTTACCTTCCTGAAATCAATGCAGAACTTCCACGGCTTAGCGACTAACACAATCGAGGAGGATCGGGGGCTTCGAGAGGGCTCGATAATATCAGCCCTTAACATATTTTCCAATTCCTCTTCAATGATGCTCTTTCTACTCTTAGGTATTCTATATGGCTTTATATGAACCACTTTTCCTGGCGGGGTAAAGATGTAATGGTATATCCCCTTTACTCTCCCAGGTTCTGTTCTAAAAACATCACGGAACTGTTCTAAGAGGTCCATTAGGTCATCCTTCTGATCCTGAGCCAAATCGGAGGGAATCAAAATATTGGTGCTGGTTTCATCAGATAACAAACTGGTTAATACCACAATAGTGTCTTCAATGGGATTTTCTTTCTATTTCTTCAGAACGTTCACATGATAATTGTATGCAAGTCTTTATTTTTCTGTCTGTTTGCGAGACTCGATAATCGTAAGGCCCTGTCAATTCTATTCTCTCTTATGGGGCCATACCATCTTCAGAGCATTTTGTTTTCAGAAGAGGGTAGGAGGCCTAGGACTCTTTGACCAATAAAAAAAGATCTTAATATAGCTCTTCTAGCAAGATAACCCTTCTGTTGCTTCTGGGTGTTGGTCATATTAGTCTGCAATATGGATCTAACTGCTGCCATGTGCTCTTTCAGTCTCTGGGCAGTTTGGAATAATGCTAAAGTGGCTTTTTTGCGTTCCTGCCAGGTTTCACGCAGCATATCTGAGACATCTAATGGTTCTCTCCCATATAAAAGTTTGAATGGGGAAAATCCGGTGGAGGATTGTGGTGTTTTCCTAATGGCAAAAAGAGCCCATGGTGTCATAACATCCCAATTCTTTTCATTAACCTCAACCAGTTTCTTTAAGATATGCTTTAGGGTCTTGTTGAATCGCTCAACTAAACCATCAGTTTCAGGGTGGCATATAGAAGTGTGCAAAGTTTCAATCTGAAGAGTTTTCTTTAACACATGAGTTTATTCATAAAGGTAGATTGTTGATCTGTTAAGATATCTTTTGGAAACCCAACTCTATAACAAAATGGAATTAAATGCTTGAGAATCTGTTGGGCCGTGTTGTTCCATAAAGGAACAGTTTCAGGGTAATGGGTTGCATAGTCTAATTTCACCATTATGTATCAGTTTTCCAACTTTCTAAGGGTCTGACTAGATCCATATCCAAGCATGAAAAAGGTATGTCTATGATGGGTAAGCGCTGGAAGGAAGCAAGAGGGGGCATTTGGGTTCTCGTCTTCTGACATAGGGCATAAATCCCACACAGTTCTTTACATCTGCATGTATCCCAGGCCAATAGAACCAGTTCAGGATTTGGGCCTGGATTTTGGTTGTCCCTAGATGCCTGCCTGTCCAATGGGAATGGGCAATCTCCAGCACAATTTTCTTATGCCTTTTGTGTACCATAACTTGTGACCTAGGGATACCATCAGGTTTAATATCCCCCTATAAAACAGCCCAGACTTCAAGAAAATAAATGGTCCACTCTTCTTCCTTCCCTCCTCCTCGGGTAATACCTGAAGAAAAGGCTCAGGAAGCAAGGGATCATCCCTTTGGGCAACGGCTAAATTGCAGATAACTTCAGGTTCCTCCTGCCACAAGATGTGTAGCAGCTGCCTCAGGTGTAACTTGATGCTCTATATCTGCCTCGCCAAAACCCTTAGTTACTATTTCATTTCACTAGAGGTCTTCACTTCTTGGGGTTTAGGGAACAGAGCCTTCTCCAAAATCTCTAGGGCTATTCTCTCCCCTGCCTTGATCTGATAGGCCTCTTTGCCGTGATTTTGCTTCAGTACATTTACATCTCCTCTTTAGTAAGGGTCTATGAAACCTGCTAATACATCTACACCATATTGCCAGGCTAAACCTGACTTAGAGGCAAGTTTAATATAGGTTCCAGCAAGGTGAATGAAAACTTAGTCTGTGGGTATTAAAACTCAGTCACCAGGTTGAGTCAATTCTCCACTACTACTGCACAAGTCAAATCCGATAGAGTGTTCAGTGGCAATGGTTGGGTCAGAAGCTTGGTTACTGATTTTTTCAAACTTAAGGGTTCCCCCAGTTAATGTCAATTGAGCCTGTCCCCCCCACCCCCAACACCATATGTGAGAGGTCAGAAATGAGAGAAGGACACAGGTTGTGGGATTCTGAATTAAAGACATTTTTATTAAACAACAATCAGTTGGAAAAACGCCTCTCTAGACTTATCCTAGAGAGGAACTTCCCTACCTAGAAACTAAAACTAAGGATCTGTCTGTGTTCAGGATGTCAGTAACAGAAAAATGGTCCTTGTGTCCAAAATAACCTTACCTGACCCTTACACTTATTAACAAACAACAAAAGGTGCAAGGAAATGTCTTTAAATTGATGTTAGAAAAAGTGTTTAAAAACAAAAGTGAAAGAATGACGTCAACAAAAATGGTCTCCTAGGTAAAGACCCTTGGATGCAGAGGATGGCCGCCTTTCCCTGGATTCTTTAACAGGATGGCAAAATGTCTCTTTCGTTAACAGCTCTCCTTGGTGTCTGTACTGGACTCACAAAGTTCTTGTTTAACCAAAAAGTTCTGGTCAAGCAAAAAAGGTTCTGTAACAAAGCTTTCTATAAGAGTTCTTGTATCTTGTATATTGAGCTTCCTCTTTACATTTAGTACAGAGTGGCTTTGGGGGGAGGGAACGCCCCGAGAAGGATCCCTCTGGTGCCTCACCTCGGTCCCCTTTCAACACATCAGATTCTTTAATACATGGCTATGCTGAATATTTTAGCACCTGGCGTACAAGCGGGGGGAAAAGGGTGGGACGTATGGAGAAAAGGGGATCAAGGACTATGAGTACAAAAGTCACTACAGTGAGTAACTTTAATTACTCATAGATCCTGTCCCCTTTGCTCCATTCTTGTGGGTGATTCCACCGAACAAGACTATTGGCTAAAGCTGTGACAACCTGACTCATATTCAAGACGGAGCAAATTGGTTCTTCAGAACCACCTGACCGAACTATGCATCTCGCATGGAGCTAGTATCCAGGAAATAGTGCCTACAGAGTGCTGGAGTGGCCCAAGTAGCTGCTCTGCTCATGACATCACATGAAGCATAGCTCTGAAACATGACGGCCATGGTCTTAGCTCTGACTGCATGGGCGTGAATCACTGCAGGAACCAGTTTGCCCATGGCTGTAGACACCTCTGAAATAGCCAGGACCATCCAATGGGCGATAGAAGCTTTGGAAGCCTGGGACCGGGAGACGTGCCCCCGGTGATGACCAACGTCTCAGACTTCCTGTAGAATTTTGTCCTAGAGAGATAGAACTTGAGAACTCTCTTGAGGTCCAAGGAATAAATGGCCCTTTCGGCCTATGACTGCGGGTTCGGAAAGAACACCGGCACAAGGATTTCCTGATTCAAATGGAATGGAGAGACTACCTTGGGCAAGAAGTTTGGATGAGTGTACAAGATGACCTTGTCGTTATGAAACGTGGTGAAGGTCTTGCATGATGACAAAGCCTGCAGCTCACTGACCCTGCGCGTCAAAGTGAGTGCCACCAATAACACGGTCTTCAGCGTCAGCAGCCAAATATCCACCGAGACCATCAGCTCGAAGGGCTTGCGCTGCAAGGTCACCAGAACCACATTAAGGTTCCAGGCCCTATGCACCAGCGGAAATAGTCTGAACAACCCCTTGAGGTGGGCCTTAACCACTGGGTTGGCTGCTGAAAAAACATGCTTTAAGGGAATTCTTGTAGGCCCCAATGACTGCCAGATAGGTGCGTCAGGTATCGACCTGAACGCCAGAATGAGCCAGATGTGCGGAAAAAGCCAGCAGGTCATCCAGGGAACACGTGAGGGGATCCAGCCCCTTGACGTGAGCCCACTGGCAAAATCTAGTCCACTTACTCTTGTACTGAGATTGCGTAGATGGCCTTCTGGCCCCCTGTATGATGCCCCAGTTATCCTCTGAGAACTGAGCGTAGTGCAGTATCAGCTAATGCAGTGCCGTTAGAGCCAGCCTGGCTCAGTCCGGGTGCTCCATTGCCCTGCCCTGCTGCATCTGAAGCCCCTTCTGGGGATCGGAAGATGGACAGGCACCTGGGAGCACAATTGCAGCAGATCTGAGACCCAAGCCCTCGACCGCCAGCAGCTACCCCGAGGAGAGGGCAGGAGCCCCTCCTCCCTTGCAGCAGTTTCCTTCCAGCAGCAGCTGCATGCCACGCGCAGCGGGCCCCGCCACCCATGGCACCCAGCCGCACTGAAAGCCTCCGTTGAGCCATCCATTCAGTAAGGCTTAGATACCCTTTAACCTGCCTGCACCAAGAAATAAATCGTATATCAGATGCCATCGCGTGCAGGCGTTGTCGAGGCCACACTACCTGACCCACTTTGCCTGACCTACTAATGCCGGGCGCAGCGCGGCATGGAACCGAGGCTGATGCCTCACTGCTAGGCAACTAGCGGCTTCTTCCTTTGTCCACATCCGCCGGCAGGCGGAAGTGCCGGCGGCCACACGAAGGCCCATACCAAGGCCCCTGTTTGCTCCCTGTTCGCGCAAAGGAGCGCAAGGGAGTGCTCCCTATTCTGAACCGTCACACATGCCACCAGTCCGTTACGGCCCTGGTTAAAGCTCCGCTGCACATTCATTCCCAGCTGATGATGCACTTCGGACCTTAGGACACACACGGAGCGTCGATAAGAAATGCGGTAAGACTCATCGTCGCCCTGAGCTAGCTGAACCCAATATGGTGAATTCACCCAGCATGACGTCCTCTGTTGCCCCGCACGGATATTAAGGACATTACCCTCTCTCATTCGGGAGTGACCTCACTAACTCAGTATCACATTTTCTATCACCACTCTAGCTATGATTCACCGCCTCGTGTAAATGCTCATATGTACGTCGTGCACCATCCTTTATGTTCAGTACTCGCTCAGCGTTTGATGTCAATCCAACTGCTCGCAACTTGCTGTACTCAACTAGCCAGATTAGCTAAACCATTGCCTTTCTAGTCATTGATTGCATTTTGCGCATTTACTTACCTACCAAGATTAGCTCAACCATTGCCTTTCTAGTCATTGACTGCATTTTGCGCATGTACTTACCTACCAAGATTAGCTCAACCATTGCCTTTCTAGTCATTGACTGCATTTTGCGCATGTACTTACCTACCAAGATTAGCTCAACCATTGCCTTTCTAGTCATTGATTGCATTTTGCGCATGTACTGACCTACCAAGATTAGCTAAACCATTGCCTTTCTAGTCATGGATTGCATTTTGTACATGTACTTACCTAGCAAGCTGCAACAGGACTGCCACTTCCTGGCTGATCCTACCTCTGCCCAGCGCAGCACACCTATACGCTCCCTCCAGTGCACTCTTACACCGCCGCACAGACGGCTAGGGCACTTGGATCACGACATGCGGCCTCTGCCAACTGCCAGCCACCTTATTCTCACTATAATCGTAGGGTTCATCATCACCACATCCCTTTGTCCCCCTACTCCTAGCACCGCTAAGATCGACCTTCACCACCTTACTTTACAATATCCTACAATGCCCCTTAGTAACCCTTAGCTCAATGACCCTGCCTTATGGCTCCAACACTTCGCCACTAAACCCACACCTAATCAATCTTGCACGATCCAAGTCAGGAATCTTAGACTCGGATCCAGACTGCCTTGTGCCCCCCGTGCCCATTGCACTCAGCGCACACACGCCACCAGTAATAGACAGAAGTTACCACCATCCCACAGCGCCATCTCTGCCAAAGAACTCAAGGTTGCCCTCGTTAACGCCAGATCTATTACAGCCCACGCATTGGACATCTCCGACCTTATCACCGACCATAACCTCGATTTTGTGGCCATCACCGAAACTTGGTTACACGCAGCCTCTGGCCCAATTCTTTCCCTCGCTATTCCCAATGGTTACACTATCATTAGAGCTGACCGACAATCAACATCTAAAGGAGGCGGAGTCACATTCATACATAGAAATAATTTCACACTTAGAATCATCCCCAACACTGAGCTCAGTTCTGCAGAATCCCTCTCCGTGAAACTCACCTTATCTCCAACCAACACTGCAACTATCCACCTTATTTATAGACCTCCAGGACCACTTGGCTCCGTCATAGATGAGATCACAGCCATTTTGACTGTCAATACTAAACCCAACTCTCAGGTATTGCTTCTAGGTGACCTTAACCTTGGCCTACTCGACACCAAGGATCATCTGGCCTCTGAGGTCGCGACCACTTTAGCTAATTTAGGATTCCAACAGCGCATCGATGAACCTACCCATATTAAGGGCAGAACGCTCGATTGGATTACTGACCTCAATTGCAACATCACCATAAACTCCAACCACGCTTGTGCCTGGTCCTGGACCCTCTCACCACTCCCACGATAGCTCCAGCCATTCCCACAAGGAATAAAAAAGACATCACCAGGGACAAACTACTCCCACTCATCCTTCCTATCCTGAATAAATCTGTGTCCCAACATAACGACCCCACAGTCTTAGTAGACATCTTCAATCAAACACTGCTTAAAGCCATTGATAGCATAGCACTGCTTAAACTACGGAAAGCTAAACAACAAGCCCACTTGAATTCCTGGTTCACCCCGCAGTTAAGAGCCTTACGCAAAGAAAAACGCAAGGCTGAATCACTCTAAAAGAGCTACCCATGTTACCCTAACAAAGAACGCCTCATCATCACCACCCACAATTACAAGGAAGCGATTTTACAATTGAAATAGGAGACCTAGAACCAACGTATCATACAAGCAGAATCCAACACTAAGGAGTTATTTAAAATCCTTAAAGAATTGGAAGCCCCCTCCCTCGCTCCCGACACCTGCACCAAAGACAGTAAATGGTGTAACAACATTCAAAACGCTCTCCTTAATAAAATCACCACCCTGCAATCGAAAATTAACGCCAAACTACCCTACTCACCAACCCCCCCACTAAACCTTACACCACTCCGATGGCCCCCCTTTACTCACACCCCTTTTAGCTTCACCCCACTCACCATCCTCGAGGTCGAAAACATAATTCGCAATTTAAAACCCTCTAACTGCCAAGGTGACTCCTGCCCAGCACCTATCATTAAGGTAGCGGCACATGACTTTGCTCCTTTTATAACCACCTTCATCAACTCTTCATTCCTAACTGGAACGGTACCCAACAACTTAAAGGACGCGTGGGTTATCCCCCTCCTAAAAAAAACAACTTTGGACCTCGAAACACCAACTAACTACAGACCTATTACCACTGTACCGTTCCTACTCAAAATACTTGACAGAGCAGCATACCTGCAGATTCATAACTACTTAGAAACCAATAACCTCCTCGGCTCAAGACAATCTGGTTTCAGACCCAAACACGGGACTGAAACAGCTCTTCTTGACCTCAAAACTCAAATTGAGGACCTTAAAGACAACGGTGAACTGGCCCTTCTACTACTACTGGACTTATCCGCTGCCTTCGACTTGGTCAATCAACAAATACTATGTCGGCACCTGAAGTCTGCTGCCCACTTCTCTGACAACGCATCCAACTGGATTAGGTCATTCCTCGACAACAGGCACATGAGAGTTTTCTCACCTACCGCATCGGCGTCCCGCAAGGGTCCCATGTCTCCCCTACTCTCTACAATGTCTTCACCAAACCATTATTTGATGTGCTTGACTATCTGGGCGTCACCTACACAAATTACGCTGATGACACCCAGATACTCATACCCATTACTGGTGACTACATTGTTGACTCTAAAGCCCTTAATGACATTTACCTTGTCATACAAGCATGGATGGCCCAGCACGAGCTGTGCCTCAACGATAAGACTGAGCTTCTCATCCTAGGCACGCAACAGAGACTTAACAAACTGAGTCCCCTGTTTAGCTCTTTTAACATTGACGGTAACCTAATTAAAGTATCTAAAGATACCAAAACTCTGGGTATCTACCTGGACACCTCCCTGACTCTCACCCGACAAACTAATGCAGTTGCCGCTGCGTCTGCCTACACCTGTAAATTGATCTCAGCCTGTCGCCCATTCCTCACCGCCAAGAACTGCATTACCCTGGCCAGGACCTTGGTTATGTCCAAATTGGACTACTGCAATGCACTGTACCAAGGCACTAACCAGGGTAATCTCAACAAACTTCAGACTACCCAAAATAATGCCATTAGAGCGGCTCTTAATATCCCCCGATCTGCCCACATCTCAGAAACCAGGAAGAACCTCAACTGGCTCTCAGTCGCCCAAAGGATCTCCTTGAAAGCACTGGCCCTTACATACAAATGTGTTAACCACCAGGCCCCCTCATATCTAGCTTCACGATTTACTCAACATATACCAACCCGATTACTTAGATCAGCACAATCGCAAGGTCTTGCGATCCCTAGATTCAAGCTTCAAACTGCTGGGGGTGCCAGCTTCCCTGTCTTGGCAGCCAAGCTTTGGAACACTGTACCACTCACTATCAGAACCCTACCATCATTTAATCTTTTCAAACACAAAGCCAAGCTCTGGCTAGTTACATCTCACTAACAATTGCTCTTCTGACTCTGGACGGGCCTCCTGGGACCCAGCTCTGCTTTTTTCCGGCAATACTGTTCTGCCTTTTGCCCTGATTTTTAACGTCAATTGTATATTTTGTATATTTTTTGTTCTCAATCTGTTGGTACCATTGTGATGATATGTCATATCTGTAATTTGTCTGCCAAGATATGCGCCCGGTTGCCCTTGGGCCTGGTCTGCACTATATAAATAAAACAAATACAAATACAAGACGGCCAGTGAGAGATAATCAGGATGAGCAATATGAAAATGGATATGGGTACTAATCCTATAGAGTGCGCTATGATCACTAACTTAGTTGAAAATGGCTGGCTGCGTCACCAATTCTGAGTTAGGTCCACCCATAAGGACCTAGAAAAATGCACAAAATAAGTTTAGGAATTGGCGTATCGCGCACTGCCTGTCAACTTCGATTGGTCTGATATGTCTAAAACATGTAATAAATGCAAGAATGCATCAATAGTAGGTTTAATTCGCCAAAATGTCAGCCGACACATCGCCAAGAAAAGCAATAAATCAAATAAGTGTATGCCATACAGTTGAATACAAATCAAGAATACAAAAAATCATAATACATTGTCAATCAAAATCATAAAGTGACATGGCATGTACAAATTGTTTGTGGAATTGGAAATAAATTCAATCAATGGTTTACATACCCAAGATCATTCCACATATGGAGAGTTGTACAGAGGCAGAAAGAACAACACAAAAACACAGAGCCTTAATTTTCCATGATTTGCTAACATTGATGAATGGTTATTAGTAAGTAAAAGTGCGATGTGAAAGACTCACTTCAAACAAGGCCACTGGATATTGTTGTGATAAAATTGAATATCTCTCTAAAATTCATGCATTTCATTGCTTGCATGCCCTTAACCGTTAGTCTTAAATGATATATCTGTATATTGCAGGTTGTGACACCCATTCGAGTAGTGAGAAGGTGCCCAATTATTGTTGAACTGAACAGTGGATTACTGAATATGGCTCCCCTGTGTGGGATTTGTATGTTATTAATGCATTGCGTTGCAATTCACCAAATTATCCAGACTATATGATTTTGGTCTGTAAAATTCAAAACAATTGTGACGGTCTATAGAATCTGAAATTACCAACCCAAACAGTGGTAACATAACACACGAATAATGAATGAGTCCGATTCTGGCTCAATTGTCTGCTTACCATTTATGAACAGCTAATTGGAGAAGATATATTCCTTTACAAATAGGTTTAAATATTTAAAATAAGTTGGTTTTCACCAATGAAATTTTCTGTAATGCAATAAGAAAAATGCATGTATGAGCTATATAGATTTGAAGATTTGAATCTTATCTGTATTAATTAAAACCTGACCACTGATTTACCACTTGTAATGGCGCGCCTGGTCAAATAATGTGTGAGATTTTACAGTTGTAAGATGTGAGAATTCTTAATTCGGTCCAATGGATAGGAAAATGTACAACATATTGCCTGTGTAAATATATATACATATATATATTCAGTGACAAAACTTTGTTAAAGGGACGTTATGGTTAAATTGCACTGCTAAAAACCTATCAAATTCAGTGAAAAATCTTTGTTAAAGGGACGTTATGGTTACAAGTAAAACCGAAATTCGCCAGTTATGGTAAGCTAAGCAAACATTACCAGCGCCACCACCGTGCACTGCTAAGAATAACCCCCATGACATCAAAGATGACATCACAAATATCATTGATGATATCGTACTGAACCCCCTGTCCCAAGATAATTGCTGCAATGTCCACAGACTAGGCGAATTTTTGCGTACTCGGTCAACATCAACACTGTCCAAAAGCTCAGGGGGTATCTTACATTGTTGTATCATACAACAAACAACAAACACACTGAACATGTTCAAAAAGCAGCATATAAATAAATTACATACAAAAATAAGAAGTAAAAACTGTATATATAAGACACCAACAGTGCAATTACATAGGATATGAAACATAATGGAACATACCAAAAAAACAAAACAAATATAACATATGCCTCCAGCAGAATTACCTCACTGATACTTTATACAGAAACTGCAAACCAACTATCAACAACACACCTACAAAGCAGTAACAGCAAAACTGAAAAACAAACTGGTAAGTACACTATATTCATTCCTACAGTTATAAACTTCTTTAGTAGGATACACTAAAAAATAATTTATCTTTTTTTTACACAGAAATGGCTAGCACTCTGGAGCGGCTTGAAGAAAAGGTTCCCCGGGATGAAATGAGTGAAAACAGTGATACTAATGGTCCACCCTGCAGTTTTCAAAGTAAGCCAAGTAATACCCATTATTTTACATGTACCTAACACATTTTCTTTTCTTTAACAGTATACATACAGAAAATAAGAATAATACTCAAACTCATGTACTGATGGAACAAGAAACAGACACTATGGAAAATCATATACAGCATTTAGAACAGAAAATGGATCAATTAATGACCAATTTCATTATTTTGAAGAACTTTGTAGAAAACCATATCATTGAAAACATTAAAAATCACTGTCCCACGTGCACCTGTACCCCTTCTCCATGTCCCAGTTAACCATCCCCAAAAATTCCCCATCACCAAAAACGTTATGATGAGACCTCAATCCCTTCCTCCCCACCACCCTACATGCAGAAAACCCTGATTCCCCTGTATATGTCTCCATTTCTGCTTCCCCTTCTCTTTCATAATTTCTATATTTTTCCATATTAATAAATTATTATGTATACTGCTCCTATATGTGTCTGTGTTTTGTTTTAAAAAAAAAAGGCAATTTGGAAGTCTGCGGACGGCGCGACTGCCTGGAATGTCCGCAATTATCCAAAATGCGGGTGTCCTAAGGACACTATGCCTGTTTGTACTGTCCGCAATCAAAATGGAGGTGTCCGTAGGATACATAACCTGTCCGCCTGTCTGCAATTAACCAAAATGGGGGGTGTCCTAAGAAAGTCCCCACTACTGCCAGCCAGCGTGAGTCTTGGGTGTGGAGGCTCTTTGCCACGGTACCCAAGGCACGTGCAGAGAAGGTGTGCTGCACTAAGTGCAAAATGGTGCTCAGTCGTGGCAAACCGGGTCTGTATAGCTACGGGACCACTTCCATGTGGCGACACCTAAGATCATGTCACACGGCGGCAATTCGGAGGGTCGTCCCCTGCGATCAAAGTAGTAGGTTGAGTTCCTCTACAGCATGCTCCGAATCTGCTCCTGTTACCACAAGAGACACTCCCTGTGGGACAGTGCATCCCTCAATCAGCCTCACAGGCCATACGCAATGCAGAAGACCCTTACCTTTTGTGGGTCACTATATTGTGTATGCACTGCAATGCAGTACTCTGCAGGGGGAGACACTTCAAAGTGCTTTCGAGGCTACAGTTCGAGAGCATGAGAAAGTCTGCCACCTACCCAAGTAAGGCCCACCCAACATCTTCCTCTCTCCACCTGTCCTTTCTTATCCCTGTGGTTGTTGCCCCTTCCCTATCCTCCCTTCCCTTGCTTTCCTAGTGTGCCATGTATAAAAACAACAACAAAAATACAAAACAATACACAAAAACCCAAAAAAGGCTCTTTTCAGAGCCACCGTTCACAGTTTAAAAATAGAAGTGCCAATGAAATGGTGCAGGCCCCTTCCCAAATTGTAAAGTCTGCGGACCGGTCGCAGACTTTTAAAAAATGTGGGCGGCAGCGCTATCAAAAACATTGCACTGTTCTCCAGGAGAAAGTGGTGGCTCTGAAAAGAGCCTTTTTTTGTGTGTGTTTGTTTGTTTTGGGAAGGCTTTAAGTGGCCAACACGTACTGGAAAAAAGCTTGCTATACTTGCAAAAAGGGATGCAATGCATTTTGCATTTTTCGCAGAAAAAGATGATTGCCAGCATCAGTAAGATGGACTCCATCTCTGCGAAAAAAAATGTTGTACTACGAAACATAATATTTTCATTGTGGAAAGAGGACATGCCAACATCCCTCAAAAGGGCGCAAAAAGCCTTGTTGACATTGCATCTCGCTTTCTCCATTTGCGGACCAAATAAAGAAGAGCGCAGCCACATTTGTCTCTTTGCAATACGAGAAAAAATTACTCAGGAGTTTGGAAACATGTCCATGACTTTCCCAAGTGCCTCTTTCATCGCAAACTGCAACGAGATTCCAGTAACATGCCCTAAACTGTTCCCTACACAATGAATAATAATGATGTCTGGATGACGGTATGTCACCAAAGTGGCACAAAGAGGAATCAAACCAAGCCATTTCATTCTGTGCACTGCATACCAGTGCACATCCACATGATCGAATCCAAGATTTGCAGTCACTCCTTATTTCTGTGCATGCACCTCCAACCAATGTATCCACGAGTATCCCAAAATACAGACACTCTGTCTCCTAAAAGATCTAGCCATAGTCATAGCCATCTGCTCTCCTCTCAGCAATCAGATCGTCTGGCGCAGTCTGTCCTTATACACCACACCCAGAAAACCTAATTAACCAATCCCCTAGCCTGCATAGTCCCATTTCCATACCTGACAACCTCAAAAGCCCCGGATGTGGCACACAGTGTCCACGGACACATCGTGCAAATGGTGAGGGTGGGGACAGAAATTACAACCAAAGTAGCACATTTCCTCAATGATGGTGGCTCTGAAAAGAGCCTTTTTTGGGGGGAAACTTTTTCCGATTTGTTCTGCTACATGACTTCACAACAACCTTCTGACTGAGTTCTGAAAATTACTAAGAAATATTGCATTACCACAATCTGTGAAAGTCATTCCATCACAAAATAAAATTGCACCATCTATCAAAAGGTTCTCATTTTGGAATGTGACATGCCTACAGAAGACATAAAAGAAGATATTACTATAACAAGGTATCTTGCTATGTCCTGTTGAGTATTAAAGACACCACAAGACATACATGCAGTCCTAGGTGGTATTTGGGAAAAAAGATTCTTTGTAGATGGAACTAGGTACATTAGTTCCTTTAGCGACTGCTTCAGTACACCCTGCAAACTTATTGCACTCAGATACCCAAATACATTCCTCCACAATTAACCACCAAGTTTGTAAACACACAGCTTTGTAAGAAAGTGACATTTGATGTTAGGAGATGGGAGAAATGACAGTATGATTGTGGAAAGTAGGTGGCAGGAACCATGTTGAAATGCATGCAATGAATGTACTTGCTGTGCTTTGGTAAGATACATGGTTTCCTGTTGTGTGTGCATTCTAGGAATCAAATGGCACTTACTTACAAAGCTGCGTGCTTACAAACTTTTCTTTTAATCACCACTTGCATAATTGTTTCAAATTTCATCAACACTCTGATATATTTGGACATGAAAAATAGAAAATCCTATTGGAATCATTTCTAAAGCAAGTTCAAGTGATAGGTTCTATGTAAAATGCCCAGAATGCACACAGACAAAGGAAACTGCATGTACATCCTATGTACAATTAACAGAATGCACTATTACTGCAAAAACAAACAAATCAACTTCTACATTGAGAACAGTGCCATTTGAAATGTGGATAAATAAATTAAACTTCCACTCACGCAGCAGTCATGTATGTCCAGAAAAGTTAATCGAATTTCACACACATACGCATTCTCTTTTCCAATCTGTGCACCTTTCTAAGACTTTCCTCAACCTACTACAACTTACACTAATCCAATGCTACACTAAGTACTGCAACATCAACACATACACTACTACTTCCTGGCAAGAAATCCTTCTACAAATTTAACAAATGTGTTATTCAACTGCAATGACTGTGCCATTAACACACAAATGTACTAACTTCCTTCCTTTGCAATTGCAGTGAAAACCACACTACTCAAACCAGTGGTGTCTCAAGTACAAAACAGAACCCAGAAGAAACCTACTTTTTGCAGCCTACAGAGTAAGTGCAATACTGTCTTAAAGTTTTATCTATTACTCAGTGTAATGTTCTTGTATTGTACAACACACAATTGTATCACTGCAACAGCATCTCATTAACTATTACTAATTGCACCTCAACTTGTGCACATTTTGTATTGTCATGCAAACACCAGCACAGTAACACAGATATACGAGTACAGCTTTCCAAACCTAAACTAACAACCCAT
This sequence comes from Ambystoma mexicanum, assembly GCF_040938575.1. NCBI lineage: Eukaryota > Metazoa > Chordata > Amphibia > Caudata > Ambystomatidae > Ambystoma > Ambystoma mexicanum. The sequence goes on from NC_090924.1 coordinate 728,978,608, forward strand.
TGCACAATCACACACCTTTACATGTATGCCTAATCTCATACTCAGACACTCACACACAGGGCACACATATAAAGTGCACACCCTCCCAACAACAGTTTCTTTTTTTCTACAACAGACACCAAATAATGCCTACCAAAAGCAACTCTGTAGAAAGCAATGCAGAAATAGAGCAGATCAAACTAAAAGCGTACAAAATAGGCATCCACCTCTAGCAGAATGTGTACAAAAAAGTTAAAACAAAACACCTAATACAAACAATAAGCCAAACTGAAACAGCTTGCTGGGAATAAAATGTGACTCCTCTTTCAAAATGTAAAAATAAAAATACATTTTCTAAGAAGCTTTCAACAACCCCTAGTACCAGCAGTCCACCTACCAATGTTAATATAGCCTCAAGAAAGCATTCCAAAAAAATAATTTTACAAATAATGTTCAAGAACAGAGTCCTTCTGAACCTTTTAAAAACTGGCAAGAAATCACGATCAACCCTTAAAAGTTACTGCAGAAAAGTGATCCTGGAAGCTTTCGTAGACAGTGCAATGCTTCTCAAAAGGAAAATTGTTATATTAACTTTAAACAGAATGAAACCAGTAACAAAATTAATTAGTAAACTAAAACAACTACTTTGAAACAAATGCAATATCAGCAGAGATAACTTTAGAAACATCTGTACAGGTTAGTGGTATCACACCACCAGCACAGCACCATTTTTTTTAATGGTTTATGAAGAAGCATACAAACAAAAGAAAACAAACCAAATTGCCATACATAGCAGTGGGCGAGGATATGAAAGGGTAGACAATAGAATTATGGAAGAAGATTTCAACAATAACACCAGCAAACTTAGCATCAAGTCTCCAAACCACCGAACCAATACGCCCTGTCTACAAATGGCCATGCACATCAATGTGTAAAGTGCACAAACAAACTTTCAAATCTTTGCAGCAGTTCCTCAATCGATATGTAAAAGCCAACGACAAAGTAAAAATGAGAATACTGCAAACTATGGATTCCTGTCCAGTGCGCAAATACACAGGACTACAAGGACATTCGTTAGCCTGCATTTCTGGGCCTGCTTGCAAAAGCACCTTCCACCATGTCAAAATGTTAGCAACGCACCATTCTGGTGTACAAAATGTCATTTATAAGCTGTACTATGCAAAAAGTCCTGCTTTAGCAGTGGACCATTTGAATAGCCTTCTACTACATTGTACAGCCAAACAACTCCTCAAAGAAATAGACCACATCCAAAACAAATATTTTGGAACTGAAGAGCACTTTCAAAATCCAATTACTTTAGAAAAGAACAGCGACACCCTTGCCGATGTCAACCTTCTATTACACACATACAAAAAAGAAATAAAGTTTAAGCGCACATATGCCCGAAGTACCAAACCAAGTATGTTGCCATAGAACCAACTATGTTGCCGTAGAACTTTTTATAGAAACAGCATCAAAACTGTAGATAAAATGCATAAAATAGAAGACAATGAGGAATCCCAATGGTTCCAATTAGCTCTCTACCTTATAGCAGAAAGCAAATATGAAATTACCAACCCCTCAATACTGTACACATACTGCACAGCAAAACTGAAAAAATAACAAAATGCCTTCACGATCAATCAGTAATAACTTAGAAATATATCCACTCCCAAAACCACTTCAACAGCTTAACTTCTATGAGAACATTATAATCCAAACAGTACACCCATTTCAAGCAATAATACGCCTTCAACCAAAAACAGCAAAGTTGCCTCCCTCTGAATTACTAAAAGGCATTTGTGGCAAAGTAGTCTATTTGCCATTAGATCTCAAAGAAAATGTAGATACTCTAGGAGTAGAACATTCAATAGATCAATCTTTGATTATCCTAGTGAATGGTGTACCTACAAAAGACAAATACATTTGGCAACAACTAGTAGACTTAAACAAAGTTAGAGAAGCCCTGAAATATCTTAAAGACAACAATGAATACTACAAAGAAATAAACATTGAAGAAAACCTGAGGGAAACCCCCAAATAATTCAGGATTACTCAGAAACTGGAAAATGTGAACGTTTAGATCCTACTGCAGCGCCAATATTTTATACCACTATACAATTCACCCACTGCATACCAAAGAACACCACAGATGATGCACTGGAAACATGTCAAATGCGACAAGCTAACGGATCTCCAATAATCATATGGGAAAAAAGCGTAGAAGCACAAGCCTTTCCTCTACTTTTTCCTACTGGAAAAGGTGGAAGGTACGATGAAAGGTGCACACAGACAACTGCATCCGAATACCGCTCTTTACGAATGTATTCTGAGGACCCCAGATTCAGACAAAACGTTGAATATATATTTCACCTTCTGTTTGAAAGTGAACTAGCAACTCTTTGTTACGGAGTTGCACACACATTAAAAACAGGTTCCAATTTTCAAAACATTTCTGCTACGCAACTTCTGCATAAGGTTCAAGAGAAAGATGAAGTTTTACAGTTCAGTATTACAAATCTCTTGGCAAACATGCGTAGAACAAGAGTGTACTGGTTCCAACATGCAGATGTACGATGTATGCTTCACAAACCTTGGCTCACCCACATGGTTTGTCACTTTAATTTACGCAGTGTATGCTTGGGAAGACTTGCATGACTTCCCACGCATAGCAAACAAAAACAAAGCAGGTATTGACATAAAAACACCAGGAGAACTCTGTTCTCTCATTCAGTAAGCGTATCACGGTACTTCCATCAATGCTTCATAGCCATGCTGCACTTCATCTGTAATAAAACAGTTCTCCCCCAGAGAAGTGGAACACTTCTTTTGGAGAAACGAATATCAAGCCAGAGAAGCACCACACATCCACATGCTTTTGTGGATTAACAATGCGCCAAAATTTGGTCAAGATAGTGATACCACTGTTTTGGACATCATCCACAAATATGTCACAAACAAAATCCCTTCAGAAACATCATAGAGTGACCTATTACCTAGTGTAAATCACCTAAGAACACATACTGCATAAAAAGAACCAAAGCATCAAAGTACATCAATGATTACAATACACTCTTTGCCATCTTATGGAATGCAAATATAGATGTGCAGTACATTGCAGACAATTCCACTGCAGTTGCAGAATATGTCACAACCTACTTAATCAAAGCAGAGAAAACATAGCTGAAAGACCTCTGGGATGACATATCATCTGACAAAATACTGACACAAAAATGGTACAGCGTCTGTATAAAAATGCTCTCTCATAGAGAATGTGGCTGCTACGAAGCCGCAGACCATTTAACCGGCACTGCCTTGTATGGGAAATCTGAAAACATTGTCTGGCTAAGCCTTGGTCCTGCTGCATACAGAAAAAGAGTTGTCAAATCATACCAAGAGATAGAAACAATAGCCAAAAACAACCCCAACAGCCAGGACATTGTGAAAAAAAAACTTATTAGACACATACTACCCAAACAGAAGTACTGCTTTGGAAACCATGTGCCTATACCATATAGCCAAAAAACTTCTCATACAAAAATAATATTAAACCAGATGAGAATAAAGGTAAATACATAGTGAAAGGTTGTGAGGGGAGCCTAGTTAAATTTACCAAATACAACCTCATTAATCATCTGGAAAAGCTATCTTTAAACACTCCTCAACATAAAGAACTATACTACATGTCCCTACTCCAACTTTTTAAACCATGGAGAAAGGAAGAAGATTTATTAGACACCCATGCCTCCTATGAAGATGCATTCAATGCAAGTGAAAGCACTATAACAGACACACATTTTCCACAGTACAAAAACATGTTGGACAATGAACGCCAACAAGAAGAAGAATTTCAAGAACAACTAAATATAGACACTCCTGAGAGCAGTCAACCTTCTCTAACAGGAAGCCAAGAACCGCTTGGACACCACTTATACCAAATGAGGCAGAATTAGCCATGACAGAAGTAGAAAACACCATGTGTCAGTATGAACAATCTACAGAAGACTTTGCTGTACTGAAATCACACTTAAACAATGAGCAGTGTAGCATTTTCCTAGAAATAACTGAAACAATTGAACATGGTATACAGCACGAAAGTAAAACTTGTACCTGTCAAGACTATAAACATACACTACTCTATGTACGTGGTCAAGCTGGTTCAGGCAAATGTTACGCTCACCTGGTATCCACAGGGACGCCACCCAGCCAGTTGGTCGCTGATGCCCTTCTCAATGGTTCCCTGGTGTGGTTCTCGGTGTCGTGTCCAGTTACTTCACTGACTGCGGCCCTAGTAATGTCTTTCAGGTAGGTCTTATTGTGAGTTTATGAAGTTGTTATTCTTGCATGCCTTTTCACTGTTCTAAAATGTCTCTTTTTAACTCCCTTAGGTACGCGGAGTGTCCGCTTGGAGAACTGGGTAGGCTGGTTCTTTCCGGTAAACGATGGCACACAAAAGTGCTATGATGCGGTAAGGAGGCACTTTGCGCAGCACAGCGATGTCTTGTCTTCACTGACCTGTACTTTTCTCTTTTTCGTAGGTCGCGGTGTGCTTCCAGCACGGATGGAGTTCCGGAGCTATGCCGGTCGAAAATCAACCAGCCAGGTAAGTCTCTAAGCGCTTCGTGGTTGTAATGTCTCTTTTACCTCCTTTAATATTGTCTTTCTCCCTTTTTCAGGTCCTTCGATCCGGGCGGCAAACTCTTCAAACAGAGCTGCCCAGGAGCTGCGAGCAGTGAAGGATGGAGATTACAGGTAAGATTCTGCTGCTAACGATGTTCTTTGTTTTTTCTGCAGGTCCGGAATTCGCAAGGCTCGTGAGAAAGCTGGACACGGTGAGCGTCACGTTGCTAGTAGCAAAGTAACCCAAAGCGTGTTGTCTTGTTCGGGTGTGGTTTCAATAGCCACTGCAAAGTAGTCCAGGTAAAGTAGTCCCTAGGCCACCACACCCAAAACACTATACTGCATAGCTTGGTTCTAGGAAACAAGCTATGTGGATGCCTCCATGTTGGCTGAAAGCCTAATAAAGTAGTTCCACAAGCAGATGTCTATCTTTGTTTATGAGCCTGGCGCCAAAGGCGCCAGGACTGGCCCCAAGAGGGCCTGAGAAGTGCATGCCAGGCCTTATAAGCGATCTGAGTCCTGATTCCACCTGGCCAATGGGCTTGCCAGTGGGGATCAGGGCTGAGGGTCGTGATAGCACTCCTCCCCAAGGCCCCTCCCATGGTGTGTCTTCTGTCTGGTCTAGGTTTAGTAGGGAAGTTCTGGTGAAACTTCTTAATCAGACGTGGTGCATGGATGTTCTCACTGGGTTCCCAGGACCTATCTTGAGGCCCAAATCCCTTCCAGTCAACGAGATAGTATAACTTGGCTCTAGAGTATTTTGAGTCCAGGATGCCTTTGACTTCGAATTCTGGTTCTCCATCAATTATTATGGGTGGAGGTGGTGTCTTGATTTGTGTACCGAGTTGCATTGGTTTTAAGAGGGATACATGGAATACCGGATGGATTTGTAGATTAGGTGGTAAGTCCAATTTGACGGCTGCCGGGTTGATAATTGCCTTGATGGTATAGGGTCCCAAATTTCGAGGATGGAAGGTCCGGGTCCCTTTGATGGGTACATATTTGGCAGCTAACCAAACCTGGTCTCCCACTTGATAGTCTGGGGCCTTTTTCCGATGCTGGTCAGCGAAGTGCTTTTGTTTTTCTTTAGCATGAATAAGATGTTCCTTCACCTTTCTGAACGCCTGAGTGATGGTTGTGTGAAGAGTCTTTACTGCAGGCATTTCCAAGTTGGCAGGAAGGCCGAGTTCTGAGGTACGTGGATGTCTGCCATACAGGGTGTAAAAAGGTGTTTGTCCTGTGCTAGAATGTACAGAATTGTTATATGTGTACTCAGCTACCCAAAGTAAGTCCTTCCAATCTCTCAATTCATGGTGCAGCATGCACCTTAAATACTGCTCGAGGGTCTGGTTGGTCCTCTCGGTTTGGCCGTCCGTTTGGGGGTGGTGACTGGTAGATAGCCAGACGTCAATCTGTGCCAGTTTGCAACATTTTCTCCAAAAATTGGATACAAACTGGCTGCCTCGATCGGAGACCAGAACTGATGGGAAACCATGTAGCTTGACAATGTTTTCCAGAAATACTTCTGCCAGGGTGGATGCGTCCGGGAGGCCCTTGAGAGGAATAAAATGTGCCATCTTAGAGAACAAATCCACAACTACAAGAATGGTGTTAAAGCCTTGACTCGGTGGCAGATCAGTGATAAAGTCAAGGGAAAGAGTGTGCCATGGAGCGGGAGGGATGTCCAGTGGTTGTAGGAGACCCGATGGTTTCTGTTTCTGTGATTTATTTTGTGCACAGATGCCGCAGGACTGAACATACTGGACAATGTCCTTACGCCAGGTAGGCCACCAAAAGTTCTTTTTCACCTTGGCTAAGGTTTTAGCGATTCAAGGGTGTCCTTCGATCAGAGAGTCATGATAGCCTGAAATGATATGCTGTTGTAACTCCTTCTTGGGTGCAATATTGTTCTCCTTGAGTTTGCCATGCGAGGAAAGCATCCGGGCTCATTGACTGTTGAATATCGTTTTGTAATTCGGCTTGTGATCGGGTTGTTGTGATACCCAAAAGTTTGTCTTCTGGTATGATGGGTACCGGGTCTGGAGTTGTATACACCGTTTCATCGATGCCCATTCGAGAAAAAGCGTCAGCTTTCCCATTCTTGACCCCAGGTCGAAAGGTGATCACATAGTCATGTTCGCAGAAGAAGAGGGTCCACCGTAACTGGCGTGAAGACTGGCCTTTGGCTGTTTTAAGATATTGTAGGTTCCGGTCGTCTGTGATCACTGTAATGGTGTGTCTAGCTACCAGAAGATAGTCACCACACCTTGAAAGCGGACTTGATGGCTAGGAGTTCTTTGTCTGTGATAGCGTAATTAATTTCGGGAGGTGAGAACTTTTTTGACCAGAAGGCCACAGGATGCAGCTGGCCAGTTTCTGGGTCCCTCTGTGAAAGGACCGCTCCCATTGCCATACTGGAAGCATCAGTTTCTACGATATAAGGGAGGTCTGGAAGAGGGTGCCGCAGGATTGGAGCGGAGGTGAACCTTCGTTTCAGTTCCTGAAAGGCTCTTTCTGCTTCCTCGGTCCAAGCAAACTTTTTATTGCTTTTTCGTAGCAGTACTGTGATCGGGTGCACAACCTGAGAGAAGTCCGGGATAAATCGGCAGTAAAAGTTTGCAGAACCTAGCATGCTCTGTATCCCCTTCAGAGATGTTGGTGATGGCCATTTTGGAATAGCGTCAACCTTATGTACGTCCATTCTGATGCCTTTGGGCGAAAGGATGAAACCAAGAAATTCTACTTCAGTGACGTGAAAAAAACATTTCTCCAGTTTTGCATATAAACGATGTTGGTGGAGCTTGGTGAGGACTGAACGAACGTGCCTGATGTGATCTTGTTTTGAGGCTGAGTAGACCAAAATATCATCTATGTACACCAAGGCGCAAACGTCAATCAGTTCTCTCAAGACATAATTCATGAAATATTGAAACGCTGCGGGAGCATTGCATAGACCAAAAGGCATGACTTGATATTCAAACAAGCCACATTTGGTACGGAAAGCGGTTTTCCACTCATCTCCGCTTCTGACCCGGACCAGGCGGTATGCTCCCCGAAGGTCTAATTTGGTATAGATCTGGGCTTCTTTGACTTGGTCTAGCATTTCCGGGATAAGAGGCAAGGGGTAGCGGTTCTTCATGGTGATCTGGTTTATTGCGCTGTAATCAATACAGGTCCTCAAGTCCCCTTCCTTTTTCGGTACGAAGAACAAAGGACTGGCTATGGGGACTTAAATGGGCAGAAAAATCAGTTTGCAAGGTACTGGTCCAAATAGGATTTCAGATGAAGGTTTTATGGTTCGGTGAGAGCATAGATCCTGCCACAAGGGATTTGTGCCCCAGGAATAAGGTCAATTTGACACTCATAAGGCCTATGCGGCGGCAATGTGTTAGCCTAGTCTTTTTGAAATACGTCATGAAAATCAAGATATTCATCTGGCAAAGTATTAGTTACTCCTAGGGTAGAAGCTACAGTATTGGAAGTCTTGGAGATACAGGAGTCGGGTTCTGGTTCAGGAGAGTAGCAGGCCAGGGAGCAGTTGCCGGAAGAAAGGTTAATTTCCGTGCCCGCCAGTCTATCAGAGGGTTGTGAGCAACCAACCATGGCATCCCTAGTATCAACCGGAACTGAGGTGCCTTAATAAGATCGAACGAAATACACTCCCGATATCCATCCTGGCACAACGAGGTTACTGCTTTGGGTTACAAAAGGCCTGCATATATATAAACACTGTACACGCTTCATCCTTAAATTTAGGATTTGCATACTTAAGGCCTGCGTTAATTGCTGCTTGTCAATCTCCTAGCTGCACCGAAGTATGCGTCCAATGTTTACACGGTGTCATCTAAATTGCATCTCGCCTCTGTGTTGCGCTATCTGTCCGTGCTCTAAAATGTGTAGACCTCCTCACTGCTCAGGTGACCTAGGCACTAAGAGCCTTACACAACTCTTGGTCCTTCTGAATCCCCTATCTCTATCAACTGACCCACCACGTACCGTCCATCCGCCTTCCGCACATGCCTCTGATTGCTCCCACCGTTATTGAATGATTGCATCTATCTTCTGAAGGCACTATATGCGGTTGCTTGCTGTCTTTTTGCTATACCAATTGCTTTTGCTCATACGGCTTAATGTCAGTCTGTGATGTGCTATACCTGGTAGCCTTGGCCTTCCGCTATGTGGCCAGCAGACGCTAGGTACGTTGTATGAATACAGCCATAACCATTGTTACTAAACTATATGCTTTATGCTCCCCGCACGGAGCACTACCATGACTTAGCGCAAACTGCCTGCCGTGCTCACTTAGCCAGAGCTTCACTCCCACACCTGCCTGAGCCTATGCTGCCAACATATGCACTACTAACAGTAATACATCTCATGATTGCTCATTGCCTTACTTGCCCCATGGTGACCTTAACATGATGCCTGAATCCACTGTCATTCTGATATGTAATGATGGCATTTCGATTTCTATGTGATTCTCATGCTGCAACTATATCTATGCTCGAGTACCACACACCCAGCCTTCTTGTCCTAGCACATGTTCTCTGAACTTGCAGCTACTCTCATTCGGATGTGACCACTGAACTTGCTATGACTGCTTTTAGCTAAGCAAACTACCCAAGGCTGAAACAGCATACACCTGCTACACGGCCCTATTAGCATACTCCATGATCCATACCACTAGGTGAACTCCTTGGTTACAACTAGCCACCCTCAATCTACATTGCGACACCTTAGCCAGACAACCTTAGCGAAGTAAGGGAAGTAACTTGAACCCTTAACTATTCTAACTACCATGTGTAGAAACCTGACCTCCCTGACACTCCTAACTACAATCATGGCCTTTGCTACCTATAGCACTAGCCCCCCCATAGACAGAAACCTGAGACTTAGGGCAAGACTACCTTGCATATATGAACCCAAAAGAAACTGTGCAAACAATACTGTTAGATTCCAGCTACACAGACTCACTTGGATAAGCAAACTCAAGCCACGAAACCCTCAACTCCAACCCCGAGTCCCACTCACTTTCATAAAAAGAAACACCCAAGTCGAAATAATCACACAGATAAATCTGTAAGCAATACCATTCCTAGGAATACTTTGTCACTTACTGGATCCCTTATCAACGCCAGATCCATGGTAGCCCATGCAACTGAAATTGCTGACATACTAAATAACGGTAGCATCGACCTCCTTGCCGTAACAGAAACATGGCTCCACGAGGCAGCAGGACCTTCCCTGATGCTAGCCGTACCTGACAATTACCAGATCCACAGAGTAGATAGACCTAATGCTAAAGGCGGTGGCCTAGCCATCATCGCTAAAACTACTCTGCCTATCAGGCTCACCACCTCACCTCCCTGTGCTTCCTGCGAAGTACTCTCAGCAAAATTGCAACTCTCTAATAACCGCACGCTAACTATCCACTTGATCTATAGGCCCCCAGGTCCCTTGGGAACCTTCGAAGATGACCTTACCACCCTCATAGCTAACAATACCCAAAACTACTCGCAAACCCTGTTGCCTGGTGACTTTAACATTGGCTTTAATGAGCCAGATAACAAAAATGCCCTTTCTATAACAGCCATCCTAAATGGCCACGGGCTTACCCAAAAAGTCCTCAACTCCACACATGTTAAAGGTAGAACCCTTGACTGGGTATCTGAAATCAACTGCAACATAGTCATTACTGACATCATCCCTCAACCATGGACCGACCACTATCTAATAAATTTCACTGCCACACCTGATCTCCTCAGCCCTAAAATTATCAAAATGATACCACCACTCCCCACCAGAAGTAAAAAAGACATTACCACAGAAAAACTCATCCCCCTCCTCCTGCCTACTATCAATGGCCTGGAGAACAATACTGACCCAGACACCCTAGTAGACACCTTTAATAAAGCTATGTCTCATGCACTAGATACCATTGCACCACCCAAACTACGCAAAGCTAAGCAAGAAGCCAACCTTAATGCTTGGTTCACACCCCAATTTAAGGACCTTAGAAAGCAGAAAAGAAAACTCCAAACTATCTGGCGCAATTCGCCCACTGACACAATAAAGCTAACTTAACCCAATTCTCCAAATATTACAAGACAGAAATTATCAATACAAAAAAAATTGTATTGAATGACAGAATTACTAATGCCAAATCTAATACCAAGGAACTTTTTTCCATCCTCCGGGAAATGGAATCCACCATCGGAACCAACTGACACGGTCTCCAAGGACAAGATATGGTTTACTAACATACAGAACGCTTTATTGAATAAAATCTCCACCCTCCAAAACAAAATAACTAGTAAAAAGGACTCCCTCCCTCCTACTGATCAACAAGCACTTTTAGCGACTGAACCTAATACTATCCCGCCTTTTAGCTTCAAACCTATCTCCATTATCGACACTGAAAAGGTTATCCTCTCACTGAAGCCATCCAACTGTAAGGGGGACAGCTGCCCAGCACAAATAATAAAGGACGCAGCTAGAGATTTGGCCCAGTTTATCTCGAAGCTCATTAACTCCTCTTTCAAATCCAACACAGTGCCGGCCAACCTAAGAGAGTCCTGGGTCCTCCCCCTTCTTAAAAAACAAACCCTTGATCCTTCCATCCCAACTAATTATAGGCCTACCACCACCGTACCTTTCCTACTAAAAATCATCGATTACTTAGAAGCTAACCATCTACTAGGCTCGCGCCAATCGGGCTTCCGCCCTCTCCATGGCACTGAAACAGCCTTGATAGATCTTAAAACTAAAATTGAGGAATTCAAAGATAGTGGAAAAACAGCGTTGCTCCTCCTACTGGACTTGTCAGCTGCTTTTGACTTGCTGGATCATGCAGTCTTATGCAACCACGCAAGCTCGCTGCCAATTTCACAGGGGAAGCTATAGCCTGGGTCCAATCCTTTCTAGCCAACCAGACCATGAGAGTCTTTTCCACCTCTACTTGCGCTGATCCCATCCAAATCACATGTGGAGTCCCACAGGGCTCCTGTGTCTCACTCACTATGTACAACATTTTTGCCAAGCCATTGTTCGACAAGTTGGACAGACTGGGTGTCACCTACACAAATTATGCAGATGATACCCAGATCCTCATACCCCTTTCGGGCAACTATGAAGTGGACCTGGCCTTGGTGAATAAAATATACATCCTCATTCAGGCATGGATGGCCACCCATGGCCTCTACCTGAACGACGATAAAAATGAAATCCTGCTCCTCGGATCAGACCATAACCTAACTAAACTCACCCGGACTATGCCTCATTTAACATTGACAATAATAGTATTAAGGTTATGCGAGAGGTTAAAACTCTAGGTTTTTACCTCGTCTCAGCTCTCACCCTCAAAAAGCAAGTGAACTCCCTCGCCTCTACAACCACTTACACTTGTAAACTCATCCGTGTGCCAGACCATTCCTGTCCAGTGCCAGCTCCCTCACCTTGGCCAATGCCCTTATCATGTCTAGACTGGACTATTGCAACGCCCTATACTCAGGTGCAAATAAGTCGGTCATTGACAAACTCCAGAGATTACAAAATAATGTCCTAAGAGCATTTTTGAATATCCCACGCAGAGAGCATATCTCCAAATACCGGACTGAGGCCCACTGGCTAAAGATAGAGGACAGAATCCTCCTTAAAACTATTTCACTCACATCCAAATGCCTAAACAATCAAGCACCCCCTTACCTAGCTGAAAAAATCAACTGGAGACCCTCAAACCGACTGACGAGATCTGCCAACACCTTCTTACTCGAAGTCCCTAGATTTAAACTTACCACGGCAGGTGGATCTAGCTTCCCTGTTAGAGCTGCACAATCATGGAACATACTCCCACCTGACCTCAGACGCCAATTACCCTACACCAGATTTAGAAGTAACGCTCTCAAATGGCTGCATAACAATGATATGTAACGATATTCATCCTTATCTAGCTGATCATGATATACATATGTTAAGACTGTATTCTTCTAATGCTGACCCATTATGACTCTATATGTACTGTATCATTTTTATCATTTGTTGTAAGTTACCTCTGTTTTGTAATAGCCTGTGTCAGGCACTGTAACTAAGCTTCGGGTCTACTTGTACTGTTGCGCACAGCTGCCCAAAGGCTTGGCGCGCATTATCAAATAAATAAACAAACAAACAAAAACAAACAAACTGCAGCTGTGCACTGGGTTACTGGTCCGCAGGTGATTTCTGTCCCATCCACAGTAGTCACCTTGTCCCTGGTAGACTTAGAACACAAAGGGAGCCCCTTCTCTGCTGCCAACTCTTGATCTATATAGTTCCCAACTGCTCCGCTGTCGATGTACGCTTCTATGGCATGCATCTTTGACAATTGTTGGTGGTTTATTAAGATCACGGCTATCGCAAAGTGTGAGGTCAGTGGCTCTTTCTCATCACTCGACAAACTGACCTCTACGGTTGCCGAGCTTGGTAGTTTTCCGATTCCTTAACTTCATCCTTTTCTGGGGCCCAACTGTCCTCCTTGGGGGTTTTACCGGGCAGTCTTTCAGGAAATGTCCTGATTTTTCACAATACAAACAAAGCTGCTGTTGTCTTCTTTTAACCCGCTCTTGTTTTGTTAATGGAGGTCGTATCCCTCCGATCTGCATGGGTTCTACGGCATTGTCTGGCACCCGTGGTGAGTTGTCTCTAGGCCGAACATAAACTACTCGAGAGTCTGCTTTTGACCGGTCTGCTTTTCGGTCCTGCAACCGATGGTCCAGCTGCACGACCAAATTTATGAATTTGGTACAGTCTCTGGGGGGATCAACTACCTGGGCCAAGACGTCCTTTAATTCGCCTCGTAAGCCTCGATGGAATAACGTGGTTCTTTTGTTTTCTGTCCACCTGGCTTCAGCAACCAGCCTATTGAAAGTTGCAATGTATGTTAACAAGTCTTGGTTCCCCTGCCGGAGGGATAGGAGTTCGTTATTCCCTGCTTGTTCCTGGGTATGGCGAGCAAACAGTTTTTCCATTTCTCTTTGGAAGCCCCCATAGTCCTGTAACAATGGATCATTATGGGTCACCAACGGCACCGACCAATCTGCTGCACTTCCACTCAAGTATGATAGGATGAAAGCTACCCGAGCTTGGTCATTTGGAAATGCCCCAGGGTGACAAAGGAAATGAAGGCGACACTGATTTATGAATGCAGCATACTTCCGTGGGTCGCCCGAAAACCTTTTTGGTGGTGTCAGGGGAACTGTTCCAGGCAGCATGATCTCTACTGGTGTGGGGGTATAAGATGGTGAGATAGGATTTTGCATTGGTGGATTTCCTCCAGGCAGAGGAATCTGACCTGCCTGCGATTGCAAGAATTGTCTGCTGATTTCGTCGGTGCGATCCTTGGTCACTATTAGGTCTCTTCGGAGTGCATTAGTCTCTTGTCGGGCTGAATGAACTTCAGCACGAAGGTCCCCCAACAATTGGGCCAATTGGTCGATTTCTGATGTTTCCATCGCACCCAGGTGGATTATTTATGTGAGGCTTTGCGTTCCGTTACGCTCACGTATCCAGGGGGGCGCCACCCAGCCAGTTGGTCACAGATTCCCTTCTCAATGGTTCCCTGGTGTGGTTCTCGGTGTCGATGGAATTCCGCCTGGTTGTCGGAATTGGGGGGCTCTCCGTCCTGCTCTCTGGGCAGGGGCACGTTGTCTATGGTGGGCGCGTGCTGTCTAGTTACTTCACTGACTGCGGCCCTAGTAATGTCTTTCAGGTAGGTCTTATTGCGAGTTTATGAAGTTGTTATTCTTGCATGCCTTTTCACTGTTCTAAAATGTCTCTTTTTATCTCCCTTAGGTGCACAGAGTGTCTGCCTGGAGAACTGGGTAGGCTGGTTCTTGCCGGTAAACGATGGCACACAAAAGCGCTATGATGCGGTAAGGAGGCACTTTGCGCAGCACAGCGATATCTTGTCTTCACTGACCTGTGCTTTTCTCTTTTTCATAGGTCGCGGTGTGCTCCCAGCGCGGATGGAGTTCCGGAGCTATGCCAGTCGAAAATCAACCAGCCAGGTAAGTCTCTAAGCGCTTTGTGGTTGTAATGTCTCTTCTACCTCTTTTAATAATTTCTTTCTCCCTTTTTCAGCTCCTTTGATCTGGGCGGCAAACTCTTCAAACAGAGCTGCCCAGGAGGTGTGAGCAGTGAAGGATGGAGATTACAGGTAAGATTCTGCTACTAACGATGTTCTTTGTGTTTTCTGCAGGTCCGGAATTCGCCAGGCTCGTGAGAAAGCTGGACACGGTGAGCGTCACGTTGCTAGTAGCAAAGTAACGCAAAGCGTGTTGTCTTGTTCGGGTGTGGTTTAAATAGCCACTGCAAAGTAGTCCAGATAAAATAGTCCCTAGCCCACCACACCCAAAACACTATACCACATAGCTTGGTTATAGGAATAAAACTATGTGGATGCCTTCATGTTGGCTGAAAGCCTAAAAAAGTAGTTCCACAAGCAGATGTCTATCTTTGTTTATGAGCGTGGCACCAAAGGTGCCAGGACTGGCCCCAAGAGGGCCTGAGAAGTGGATGCCAAGCCTTATAAGCGATCTGAGTCCTGATTCCACCTGGCCAATGGGCTTGCCAGTGGGGATCAGGGCTGAGGGTCGTGACAGCAAAACATTCTTAATAAAAATCATCAGCAAGTTCCTCCAACAATGAACAAACAATACACTTTCAGCTGTTGTAACTGCCCCCACAGGTTTAGCAGCCTAAAACATAGGTGGTGTCACTTTACACCGATTGCTACTCCTTCCAGGAGAGCACCAAAAACAATAAGACTACTACAAACTTTAACCAGAAGCTTCTATGGAGCTATGTAGAGTTTTAAAACAAATGAAAATGCTCCTAATAGATGAGGTGAGCATGGTCTCCAACCTAATGTTGGCTTTGATTCACCTCAGAATGCAACAGGACCTTAAAACAGACTACGAACAACTCTTTGGTGGAAAACATGTTATTGTTTTTGGAGATCTTCTTCAATTAACACCAGTGAAAGGAGAACCTATTTTTAAAACCTTAGGGCACAAACTGTGACGTAAAACTCTAGGCAGCATAGGAAATGTAAATCTTGGCAATGTCATGGCCACAGGCCCCAGAACACAAAATCCACATCATCTAGTGATGGGGGCAATGGGTCACTTGACTCACTTATGTCCCATTGGGACCCATAAATGCAAGGGCCCTGGCTGGACTCAGTTCTGGCACCTTTGGCGCCATTCTCATAGATAGATGTGAGCAGGAACACGTTATTTCAGTGCAGGAGTGCTTTTACTTTACAAGAGCTTTCCAGGAGCTGAAAGCCTTTATTCCAGAGAACATCCTCATGTGCTGACTCATCGGGTGTGGCTCCCTAGGCCTGGTCTTCATGTGCTGACTCATCAAGTGTGGCAGGCAGGCTGAACCTGCTGGGCGTAGCTTCAGAAGCTCAGCTATATAAACTGCTCCATCCTTAAGGCCGGTGCTTCGTGTTACTGTGCACTCGTGCGCAACGTGACGCGCATCACCGCTTTGACCAGTTTACTTACCTTTGAAACCAGGTGTTCTCCTGCATACTCACCTCCAGGAAACCGGTGCTTCATCGCTTCATCTACAGACTCATCTCCTGACATCCAGTGATCTTGATCCTGACGCCGCAGCACCGCACTCCGCAACCACGAACTCAGACCCTGTGAAGAAGAAGAAAGACAAGGTTAGAACATCCATCCTAGGGCCACGCCGCATTTGAACCCACGCGCCCCACAGTTAACAACTTACCAGATACTGTACCGCTGCAGCTTCGTTCCTCATTCCCTCCGGCTGCCGCCTCGAGCTCCGCAGCTTCTGCCAGGCCGGCAACATCACCTGCAAGGGAAGAAAGCAAAAGAGCAAACATTAAAAGTGGAACAGACAGCAATACAAGACAAAGAACTTTACAATACAACACAAACAGACAAGGAACGACAAGGGCAAACAGGAACACCTACCTGAAGTATAGTGGCTTAGTCGCAGCAGGACTGGATGACCATGTGCAAGGGACCAGTGAAGGAACTCGGTCCAGATCATACAAGTGCCCCTGCCAGAAGCAGCAGGATGGAGTGCTCGCCAAAACTAATCAACAGGTGAGCTTTCCAGGGACAGCGCATCCCACAGGTACCACGGTTTGGGAGAAGGGGTCTGAAAGGGGATCAGGTGCACAAGCTGGCATACTCATGCCCCCTATTCTCCATGCAGGAGCAGTCCCAAGCAGCATCACCTATTACCACCAATCACCACATGAGCGCAGAGGGCGAAGTCAGACCCGAGTGACCTCACCCCCAGGAGGGCTGCAACCATGCCACAACGCCTCCGCAGAGACCAGGTGAGCATAACAGGCAACATTTCCAATACAAAGACCTAACACAAAACATACGTCAGTCCGCAGATCTCACCTATGCAACCATTATGAAAAGTATTTGGATTGGTGTACTATCTAAGGAAGCAGAGTCTATCTTAATACCAGACGCATTCATGACCTATATGGCCATAACACATGTGTTACTGATGTCATGGAACAATTAGCACACAAAAATGTAAAATGTATGTCCTTAATGCCAACTCTTGCAAACTGTGCAAAATTCAATGAAACAATGCTGAAAAAAGAAATGCAATCACTGGTAGAAATTGACTCCATAGACAAACTGGATGTGCATGGTATGACACTTCCTATGTGTCAACAAGCCACAGCATGACTAAATACCTTAGAAAACTCTGTCTCCAACATAGCTGGTTTAGAGAAAAGGTTAACACTGTGTCTAAACTGTAGAGTGATGCTGAAGCGTAACCTTGATGTGGAGCAAGGTTTAGTAAATGGAACACTCAGTACAGTTGTTGGTTTCCAAACATACCCACGTGACAACACCATTCAGTTTGTCAATGTTCACTTTGACAAACTTTCAGAAGTAAAAAGGATTGGATACGCAACAGCATGATTCCTTTTTTTCAAAGACATGTATGTACGCAGAGAACAGTTTGCTCTAGCATACGCAGTCACCATTCATAAATCGCAGGGTCTAACCCTAGATCAAGCATTGATTGATATTGGCAGTACAGTTTTTAATGAAGGCATGAGTTACGTAGCACTTTCACATCTACATACACTTGAAGGACTATTTCTAGTCAATTGGGATCCAAGTAAAGTCAATGCTGACGTTCCTTGTATTGTAGAATACGACAGACTATGTGCACTCTACAGACCCCATCTGAAAATGTATCCTGTTCCTCAAAAACGCAAACTTTGTAAAATATAACTCATGCAAGCAGAAATTATACAGAATCTCCCAATAGTACCACCAAAAATGTTTAAATCAGCTCATACTCCATTAACTACCAAAACCACAAAAGGATGTACTGAAAAGTCAAATGCATACCCAACTCCTCAAACAAAGGCCACTACCTCTACAAACAAACCTCATGGACTTCCATCAAATGACTCAGACACAGAACTGTCTGGTCCATTAAAATTTTCCAATAAAACTGGTGTAAATTGCTATGCAAACATAGCAATCAATGTTCTATTCCAATTGGCACCAATTCTTGAAAACATTTACTTAAGTGACACAGACCAGTTGTGTTTGCAAATGTTAGTCCTTCACAGAAATGCAACAAACAATCCTGACAACTCTTACAGTGTTTCTGGAATAAGACAGGAATTGAACTACTGTGCAGGAATGTTGAGATTCACTCTAAACACCCAAGAAGATCCACAAGAATTTCTAATATACTTACTGCAAGTACTGGAAAGCAAAAACATACCTATAAATGAAATCTTCCAGATTTCATACAAGTGGAACCATACATGCACTCTCTGCAACCATGTAGTGCACGAACAAGTCCCTAACGAGTGCTTTGTGTATGTATCCATACCTAACTGTGAATCCATTCCATTTGAACAGCTGGTACAAAAGGCAAACCATGGCATATTGTGTACTACTTCCAATTCTGATAAACGTTCCACTTTACAAATATAATTGCATAGCCAATACGTAATAACAATGCTTTTACGATACAATGCAGATGGAACCAAAAACAACTGCAAGCTTACTAGCTTCACACCACAAGTATCACTTGGCAAGAAAACCTTCACAACAGTAGGCATAATCTACCACACAGGCGCCGCAACCTGTGCAGGTCCCTATACTTCATACATAAAAGAAATGTGCATGGTTTGAATGCAATGATACGTCCATTACTCTGAAACAAAGATTACCAGCAAATCTTGCAAGAGCCTACTTAATGTTCCTGAAACCAAAATTGACTCACTAATCTACAAAAGTAGAATAACTTACTGCTGAATATCCACATACTACTTAAAAAGAAAAATCCTTTCTATGAGCAACTACAAACTGTCCTGAACCCAACCACAGACAGATTAAGGCAACAGCTGTCAAACAATACCCATGCCAACATGCAAAATGGGCAAATAAATGAACTACACCCATAGTGCTAAAAAAAGGAGTATACAGTACTAAAATAATGTAAATGTACCATCAAAAATGAATGTGCTTGAAAACATAACCTGCAAAACTGGAAAACAGTAAACAATTAGAATATGCCAACAGGTATCTAACTACAACCATAGTATTTCAATATTACTTCCAGTGATCAATCTCCCAACAGCAACCTTCAACAACCACACTGCTACAAACAAAACCTCAACAACTTCCAAACTATCAACAGTTAGAATTCACCAACAAGTATCTAACTGCCCGCACAATTCTGCAATATTACTTAGAAAACATTAACAACAACCACACACATAAAGAAATACTGCTAACAAGAACAAACAGATAAACAGAATATGCCAACTGGTATCTAACTACAACCATACACATAGCAATTCCAAAATGAAAATCACCTCAACTATTCCTATAAAGAGTGGTCATGTCACTAAACCAAACTATGCAACGTAACAACAATTAAACGTAGAAGGTTTTTTTTTTTAAATCCTGCATTGATTCTCTTTTTCCACCGACCCAATGATTATGCTAAAAAACACAGGAACTGAGCAGATTGCACAGTACACGTAAAGCATAGTACTTGTGAAGTACTAACTATAAGGGTCAACAAACTATACAAATGTCTGCAATGTAATGCAATACAACCTTACAAAGTACCTACCCTAGCATGCTATATTTTCTTTTATAAAAGAGAATTAAAGAAAAACGTATCGTACATTTCCACAAACCATGCAAACAAAACAGCAGAGACCCTCAACAATACAAACAGTATGTATAAAGTTATTGGTGTCACACTTCTTTATAATCAGCAAATATACATTCTCTACATATATTTCTCCAACCCTTATACCAGCATAAAAATGTTGCCTACATAGCTGTATTATACTGCAGTGGTTGTGGTCAGGGCCTGGAGTCTTGGGTGCACTCCGGCCATACACCCAAGACTCCAGGCCCTGACCACAACCACCGCAGCATAATACATACATTCTCTACATATATTTCTCCAACCTGTATACCAGCATGAAAATATTGCCTACATAGCTGTATTTTACTGTAGTCGTTGTGGTCAGGTCCTGGAGTCTTGGGTGCACTCCGGCCATGCACCCAAGACTCCAGGCCCTGACCACAACCACTGCAGCATAATACAGCCATGCACAGAAACATCTGACCACTTACCACAACACAAGCACAAAGCATATACTTCAAACCCTATCCACTTATGTACACGTAGTACTCCAATACATATAACCACCACAGCACAATAAAAACCTCCTCATATCATCTGAAATGCACTCCCATACACTAATAAAGCCTGCTTGCATTCACTTAAATAACTGTCTGCCCAAGGAACCATCCACAGACTGCCGTGGTGACCGCGGACACAACAATGGCATTTTGCACCTAAACAAATGCATCTTATGACCCACCTTTCATTCCCCACCCTTTCCAGCCCTACTTCCCACCACCAAATGCCCCAAAACATGTTTTCAAGGCCCTTTCACCACTGTGCTGTCCGTGGTTATCTGCGAACACAAGATGGCGGGCGTTTCTCGAAATGATGATGCTCCTCACGCTTCCCTCCAGCCAATTAGCAGCTGCGTCAGATGTCCGCGGACTTAACATAAGCGCTAAACCAATCGGAATGCTGTCCGCGGAGCGAACAGGGAAGTGTACCCACGGACCGGACACAAATATCACTAATTTGTTTTACTTACTTTTTGTTTGTTTTTTAAAAAAACATTGAATGGATTTATACCAAATTAACAGAAGCATGCTTTTGGGACAAAGCCACCACTCCTGCCGCAAATTTGGTGAAAATCCATCTAGCGGTTCAGGCTGTAGGCGCGAGTAAAGTGTTTTCCCATTACGCCTATGGAAAAAAAACATTTTGGGATCCCCCTACAACTTTGCCCCTCCCCTTGATGAAACCTCACCAAAAAGAATCAGAGCGAGTCAACTACTTTGTTTGCAAAGTTTGGTGAGGATCCCTCCAGTGGGAGCAAAGTTATAAGACGCTGAATAAGTGGTGTTCCTTTGGGCTTAGCAACTTAACCATAACTACTGGGCCGCTACCGAAGGCCCAGTAATATATATCAAATTCAGTGAAAAAATGTTGTTAAAGGCAATTTATGGTTCATTTGCCCTAAGAAAAACCTAGCACATTCAGTGCAAAAACTTTGTTAAAGGGACGTTATACTTACTTTACACTAACAACAACCTATCCATATTATGGGTACACGAAAACCCCCAGAAATTTGCCAATTATGGTAAACTAAGCAACCATAACTTGCGCCACCACTGTGCTTTGCTAAGACTAACACCCATGACATCAAAGATCACATCACTCAGCATTCTGTTTTTGGCTTTGCAGAGCAGATTAGCGGGCCACATTGCCTTGTGCTGGATTTGCTTTCTGAGCAATTCTGCTGTGCTATATTACCTTTGCAACTAATGGCAACCGTGGCTACTGCCTCTATGCCAGCAGCACGCACACCCTCACCACCACCACCACCTCCTTCCTAAGGGCCTAGTCAAGGGAACAGGCGTGCTGATGTAGATAGGGATCAAGAGAAGAGCGAGGATGAAGTAGAACAAATCCCCAATGTCTGTAGCCAGCATGACTGCTAGGTGTGGAAACTGTTTACCTGTGTAGGAGAAGTGCCGAAATTTCGTGCTAACCAGGTGAGATGCACTTACTCAGGCTCAGAAAACCTGGCTTGTACAGCTACGGCTCCACCTCCACGTGATGACACATCAAATCGAAACACCAGGCAGCAGTGCAGAGGGTAGTGCCCTTCGAACAATGCAGTAGATTACTTTCCTCTACAGCATTCTGCACATCTGCTCCTGCCAACACCAGGGACACTCCTGTAGGGCAGTGGATCCCTAAAGCATCCTTGCAGGCCATATGCTGTGCAGCAGACCCCAACCTGTCAAAGGTCATTGTATTGTGCATGTACTGCAATGCGGTACTCTGCAGGGGAAAGCAAAATCAAAGTGCTTTCGAGAGTTTGGTCTGGGAGCATGAGAATGACTGCCCCCAACTTAAGTGAGGACCCCCCCAAAATCTTCCTCTCTCGGCAGTTGCCCTATCATATCCCTGCAGTTGGTGCCCCTTACGTACCCTCCTTTCTCTTCCTTTCCTTCTGTGACGTGTTACAAGACTAAGAAAGATACAAAACAACGGAAAAAGGAAAAAAGGGAAAAAAAGGCTCCTTTCAGAGCAACCTTTCAGAGGTCAAAATGGAATTGCCAATGAAACGATGCAGGCCGCCGCGCAGCCCATATGCTCCACAAATTGCGCTGTAAATAATGGGAGGCGTGAAAAACATTGCAGTCGGGTAGAAAGGGCTGCCTGTAAAAAGAGGTTAATAGAAAAATGCTTGCTGTACTTGCAAAAAGGGCAGCAATGCATTTTGGCTCGGTCGCAGAAAAACCTGATTGGCAGGATCAGTAAGATGAATGCCATTTGTTTGTAAATGTAATATTTCCATTGTGGAAGTAGGACATGGTCACATGTCTGAAAAAGGCAAAAATAGCCTTCTTGACAATGAGCCTCACTTTCTCCATTTGCGGACCAAATGAAGAAGAACGCAGCCACATCTGTGTGTCCGTAATCCGACAAAAAATTATGCAGGAGTTCGGAAACATACGCATGACGTGGCCATGTTTTATGCTCACCTGGCTCCCACAGAGGCGTCGATCTGAACTCGACAGCTGCGGTCTCCACCAATGTGACGCATAGGGCCGAGATGACAGACTGGACTGGCCCACCTACCTTTGTTTGCTTGGCCCGTAGGAATATTCTTCTGCAAATGGAGAAAGGGAATTAACCACCCGTGGAGTTGAGCATAAATCCCCCCACCCGCGCTGTTCTCCCCACAGATCACCTTTGATGTCCCCTCTTATAGTCTCACCTGGTGGTTTGAAAAGATGAGCTCTCCATCCTGCATTGAGCGCAGGGGCGCGTTGATAACCAGTTGCTTCACTGGCTCGAAGGAATTGGTGAGTTCCAGAACAATATTGACTCCGAAATGTATGTAGTTCGTAAGAGTTCACATGTCTGACTTTCACTCGTGTCCGATTCCTTGCAGTTTGCAGCTTGACCCCAGCGAAGAGTTCCTCGTCGTAACTGACGAAGTTCAGGTAAGGATTTGGCTTATCCTACACAGTTCAATAAAATAAGGCCAGAATTTAACCTGTTGCTTGCTCCCTTATTCAGGTGTAGAGAGAAAATATGAAGTTCGGGGAATAATGCCTCCGGCGGTAAAATTAGGTAAGTCTATTGTGGTGAGAAGAGTACCCTTGTTTGTCCCTTTGTCTCACCTTGTTGTCCTTTTGTTCCTCTTAGGGGCCGGGGTACGGCGAGGATGCAATGGAGACTGCGCCTACCTGTGAAGAGGAATAGTACCCCCGTAATCAGGTAAGTCTATGGAGGTAGTTACTATTGCCTCTGTTTATTCCCTTGGCTCACCTTTGCTGTTCTTGTGTTCCCCTTAGGTGCCGGAGTGCGGCGGGAACGTGCAGAAGTATGCTGTGGATCGCGAGGATGTTGCGAAGGCCGTTGAGTCCAGCGCGGCGCTGCAGCAGGCAAGGCGGCGCGCGTAAAATACTTCTTTCTTCCAGCTCGAAGGTGCGGTGGATCCGGAATTCAGGTAAGGATTGAAGGTTTTGCTCTTATTCTAACCTTTTCTCCTTCTGTTCCTCCCTTTTTCTAGGAGCTGCAGACTCGAGGCGGGCATGGCAGAAGACTGGATGCAGGCTTGCAGACACGGTGAGCGTTACGCTGCTGGATGCAGAATAACGCGAAGCATGTGCTGCTCTTCGGGTGTGGTTTAAATAGCCTCCAAAGTATTCCTCCCCAGCCCCACCCGAGTAAAAAATAGTCCCTAGGTAAAATAGTCCCTTCCAAGCCTCATTTGGCTTCGAGCTCTGCAGCATGGTCTGCATCAGGTAAGCTTGCAGCATGGTCTGCATCAGGTAAGTTCTACTCTATGAGCCTGGCGCCTATGGTGCCAGGACTGATTCTCCATATGAGCCTGGTGCCATAGGCGCCAGGAGCGCACCCAAACAGCCCCTAGCAGGGGTTTTTGGGCTCGCTCAAAATAACTTGATGCCTGCTTCCGGGGTTGCTGGACCTGGTCTGGTTCCCCGGGGGTAGGCATCATGGCATCATGACACCATGTGCCTCCTTCATCGCAAACTGCAGACAAATTCTGCTAACATGTCCTAGACTTTTCCCTCCACAATGAAGAATAATAATGTCTGGATGATCGAGCGTCACCAAAGTGGCACAAATAGGAACCAAAATCAGCCACTGCATTGCACGTACTCCATACCAGTGCACATCCACATAATAGAATCCAAAATGTGCAGCCACTGCACCGTATTTTATATTCACTTTCAACCAATGTATGTGGGACTCCCCCAAAATCCACACACTCTGCCTCCTGAAACACACAGCCAGAACCATAGGCTTATGCATTCCTGTCTACAAATACACCTTCTGTAATAGTCTCTGCGTATACACCACACCCAGAAACTTTATTGAACAACCCCTTAGCCTCCACAGTCCCATTTCGATGCCCGCCATCCTCAAAAGCCCTGGATGTGGCATGTGTAATCCTGGAACTACCGCTTAGTCCTCAGACCTATCATGCTGATTTCAACCAGGGTAGGGGATTTCGTCTTTAGTGGTGGCTCTGAAAAGAGCCTTTTTTTGGGGTGCTTGTAAACAAACACCTTTTTTTTGGTTTTTATAGGGGTTTTTGTTTTCTTCTCCTCCTTACCATCTTACAGTATTGTTAGGAATAAGGGCAGGCGCGGGTGTCATGGACCCATAAAAAGGGCTAAAACATTGAAAATACACTAAAGACTACAATTCCCAGCAGTACTTGGGAGGCTGGGTAGTCAATAGCCGTGCGTGTGTGTGGCCAGCTGATTCTGATTACTATCGGTTTATGAAGGGCCCACGGCGCACGGCAGGTGTTGCTTACTTTGTTTGGAGGACAAAGCTGCGTCGGAGGAAGACAGGAGCCGCTCGCTCATGAACATTACAGGGACGCGGAGGAGGCGGGCGTGATCGTTTTTGCAGTGGTGAGGGAAGTGTTCACGGCGGCTGCTACAGGCTACATCATTCCACGTCCAGGAAGGCTCAGGAGCCTGCCGGACTAAAGATAAGTGCGGGAAGGGGCTCTACTTAAGGGCAGGATGCACGCGCTTATCATGAGCATGGTTATGTAATCAACTAGCGAATATGCACGCGCTGATTATGAACGCTGTTATAGAATGAACTAGCACTTTCTAGGTTCTAGTAAGTGGCAGCACGCCTCTGGTAGCATGAACTTGTCCTACTGGTTTAGGTTGAATGAGTACGCATTGGTTATTGGAGAGGTCTCATTGTTCCTCATTGTCCAGGGCTGATACAGAGTACTAGTGGGGAAAAACTTCATGCTTGAAGTATGCAAATGGCGGAATCTTTATGTTTACATGTGTACTCCAATTTATGTTCTGGTTTGTAAGTGTTGCTTACGCCAGCCCAGGGGGCCATGTGTTATGTTCTTCATCAGGGGAGCTTTCCCCATTGTATGTTCCATTATGCTTGCTATGTTTATGTCAAAGGGTGAAAGAGGTACATGTATTAAGGTGTCCTCAAGAGGTATGTTATGAAGGAAACAAGTACTGCTAAAAGTGTATGTTATGAAAGTATCAAGGTATACAAGGTATAGGTTTAGGTATAGGTTATGCTACAAGAAACACACCGTTGATGGTGTTACAAGCTATTAGTCAGTGTAGGTTTTTTTCCTGTTGCTTCCCCAGTCCTATGCAAACTAGGTTTTCCCTTACCCTCTACCGGGTGTTCCTAAACTTCCCTACCCTGCCCAAACCTCTCCCTAACCCTCTTCCCCCCACTGGCTGTCACGTGGTGTCCTGTCTACTATATCAGGTACCTGTGCCAACCACGGTGGGAGGGTCGACTTCATTCGGCTTCTGTGGTTCGGGGGAGAGTGTTGACCGCTCTTCTCCATTATTTTGTGTATCTTGACAAGTATCCTCTTCAGCGCATCTTTTAGATTGTAAAATAAAATACCATTTCCAATAGTGGACCAAAAAATTCCATTTGCATGGAAACTGTACACATTTCGAGAATCAAGGATGTCATTGTCACAGGAGAACATCCCTTCATACAAAGAAAATATGATAGGGAGAGTCCCTAAAGTAAAAAGTGGATTGGGACATTCAAGAAAAATATATATATCAATAGTATCCACTATGCTGGAACAAATTTGTAATTTATTTGGCTAATTTTAACTGGTGTGTATCCAAAAGCAGATATCACAATTATTTTAAGCCTCTATAGATGCTGAAAACAGTCCTTGTTATTAAAACCAATTTAATAGGGCATTTGTTACAAAACAGATTTCATTGTACATGCTGAGTTGAAAAGAACATTACTAATTGGAAGAAAGAACAAAACCAAAAAAGGGTGATGACAAACCAGTGTTAAATCAGATTTACAAAAATGAATGAACCCGAAACCTTGGTTCATGGTAATGCAATGTTGGAATTTTGAAATAAACAACAAAGAGTCAAACAACATTGAGAGATGGGACAAATGATAGGCAATAGATGCATCAACCTTTGGTCATCAAAATCATAAAATCAACTTTTGGTCATAATTTATAAAACCAAAAATGAAAAGAAAAGGAAAGAGGTACTGTGGCCTCTATTAGTATTCTTAGTATTCCAAGTTCCGCAGTCCCATGTATGTAACATCCCAGCAGCACCCACAAAATCATTGATAAGACACCTTCCGACCTCTGGCTGGGAACAAAGTACATTGGAATAGTCCCATACTCTTCTTGGTGGTATGGTTGGGAAAACCACCTTAGCAGTAGGAAAGATCTGCTTCACTGCTTTCATCAACTTCTTTAGTTGACGGAACAAATGTGAACAAGCCATGTAACCCAAATGCAGGGCTCCATATTGGACTATGAGAACATGAACAGTAGCGACAGTGGCCACATGTCTGCAAAGTGCAAGCACAATGATAAAAACTGCACACATTGACACTGCACCACAAAGCCTCCACTCCTTCGAAATTGCCACCAAAGTCTCTTTCCAGGGCAGATCTTGCACAAAGGCATCACCCACGATCAACACTGTGCATCTCTCCATCTCTGCCAGCTTCACTACACAGAGTAATGAAAAAAAAGGTATTACCGTCCCTTCCTGTGAGGCACACCCTCAGCACCTGATTGGATAATCCCCACAGTTCCATTCCCATGCCCCGCATGCTGAGAAGGGCATGATGAGGCATGTGAGCTTGCTTCCCTAACTACCGCGAGGGCTGCACCCCAGTAAAGCAGGAGCAGTCCTTCTTCCCTTTCCACTACTTTTTATCCAGCACTCCCTCATTGGGTACTGTTAAATAGTCACACACACATCCACCAATCACACCCAAGACCTCTGCATCTAACACTATAATTTTTGTACAACACTCCATATGTAGCGTTAAACATTCAGAGTGCGATTCGAAAGCACCTCCAGTAGAAAGTTCTGTGAAACTATACAAGATCATCCAACATCCAGATTCATCCACATCGGCACCCATCACCACAAAGTACAGGCATGACTATTTTTTCTACAGTATGTTTACAACTCTATTATAAGTGCCTCTAAGCAGGGTATCTGACACTGAAACTTCATAACGTACACAAAAAGCGTAAAGTAATTTCTCCCATCACCTACCATCAAGTGTCAGTTCAATGGTATGTGCTTTGAAAGTTTTCATTTACCCATATCAGCCATTCTAATATCCAAACAGTTACTCTCTTCTGTCCTTCTGACAATGGTATGATTTATAACGCATCTCCTACAAAATTCATAAACTTATTGCACATAAGGAGCACCGAATGTATCCTACCAACCTAAACCAAGTACATACATTGCATGCATAAACAGGGTGCCTGCCACTTACCTTGTACACTCACAGAATGTAACATTACTTAGAAAGGCACAAAAAAAAATATGTGTGCATTGACAACAGTGCCAATCGTAAATGTGGATACACAAATCCAAGAAGTGCTTGTGTAATTTCTGTACTCATGTAGGAAGTATATATGTGCAGAAAAGGTAATGGAATTTTACACACAAACACATTTTCCTTTCCATGCTGTACACCTTTCCCAACCTTTTTCTCACCCTTCTACTAATCCATTTGCAAAGTAAATACTCCTACACCAATGCACACACTTGCTAAATGGCACATCATACGGTACACTTACAAATTAACCACTTACCCCTCATCAACAATGCTGATGCTCCCAAATCCCCATTCATATACAAAGCCATCCAATTACAGACACACACTAAGTCTTCCTGCCAACACATCCCCCTACCCTTTTATGTAATG
Organism: Ambystoma mexicanum; assembly: GCF_040938575.1. Classification (NCBI taxonomy): domain Eukaryota; kingdom Metazoa; phylum Chordata; class Amphibia; order Caudata; family Ambystomatidae; genus Ambystoma; species Ambystoma mexicanum. The sequence goes on from NC_090924.1 coordinate 729,007,117, forward strand.
CATTCTCCAAATGCATTCAATATGCCATTAACAAACATATTGTCTTACTGTCTTCTTTCACAGTTGCAGTTACCACCTCTGTCCTAAAAGCCAGTGGTGTATCAACTTCAAAATGCAACCCAGAGTAAGCTTACTCTTGACAACCAACAAAGTAAGTGTAATGACATTGTGGAGGTGCACCTCTTCCTAAGACAGTACAGTGTTCTTGTATATTAAGGTACACAATTGCATCAACCCACTTCTATTTGTTTCATGCTTACTAAGTGATATGATATGATAGGTTATTCATAACGAGCTTAATACCCAGAGGTTTCTAAGCGCGGACCCGGGGTTCGAACCTGTGTTGCTCCGTGTCATCTTGCTTCCAAGGCGAGCACGCTGCAGCTGAGCTATCCTCCCGAGAGGATAGCAACTCAGCAGTTGCTCACTTTGTGTTATCTAGTCGCTGGCATTATAGCAATTCACAATTAGCAATATAGCGTTCCCATCGTACACTAACATACCATTATACAATCACATACCTCTATCTGTATTCCTACCTCATATTCATCCATTCATGGACAGATGCACACATATACATCACAAAATGTGCAGACCTACACTTTCCTTTATTCTCCAACAGCTGCTACAAAATGCCTAGCAAAAAGGAACTCTGTTGAAAACGACGCAGAAATAGACCAGCTCTACCTAAAATCAAAGAAGGTACCCATGCTCCCCTAGCATATTTTGTACAGAAAGTTGAAAGAGAACAGCTAATACAGTTACAAAGGAAAACAAAAGCACCTACCAGTAAGGAGAATGTAATGCCTCTGTCAAAATGTAGAAATGAAAATAAAGGTACTGAAAGGTACTGAAAATAGCGCAACTGTCACTACTGGTAATGAAGTATGTGCAAATGCTAATGGCATCACAAGGAAGAATTCCAAAAAGAATTTTTTACAAAAAGGGTCCACCACAGAGTCCCTCAGAACCTTATAAGTAGAGGGGAGAAATTACGCTGAACTCTTAAACGTTACCGCGCAAATGTAATCCTGGAAACTGTTGTAGACAGTGCAATGCTCTTAAAACGAAAATTCTATCAATTAAATTTAATGAGAATGAAAACCACTAACACAAGTAATCTGTAAACGACCACCACTACTTAGAAACAAATGCAACATTAGTATAGATTCCTTTGGCAACATCAATACAGGTCAGTGGACGCACACCACCAGCACAGAGGCATAGTTCAATGAGAAATCATACAAACGAGAGCAAAGAAACTAAATTGCCATGCATAGCACTGTACAAGGGTATTAAAAGGTACACAATAGCATAATGGAAGAAGAAACACTGCTTTCAGAACTATCCCCAGCAAACTTAGATGCCACTGTCTATGGTACCGAACCAATGTGGCGCATCTACAAAGCGCCTTGCACATCAATTTGTAACGGTCACCACAACTCTATGAAGTCGTTGCAGCAGTTCCTCAAGCAGCACGTAAAAGTCAACGACAATGGAAAAAGTAAAATACTACAAACTATGCACTCCTGGCCAGGGCGCAAATGCACAGGAGTACGAGGACATTCGTTAGCCTCCATTTCTGGACCTGCTTCAAAAAAGCACCTTCCACCATGTCCAAATGTTAGCAGCACACCATTGTTCTGTAAGAAATCTCGTTTACAAACTGTAGTAAGCAAAAAGTACTCAGACTCAAAACTGCCTTGTCCATTCAAATTTTCCAAGACAAGTGGTGTAAATAGGTATGCAAATGTAGCAAACAAGCGTGTATTGCAAATGACACCAATTGTGGAAAACATTTATTGAAAAGGCTCACACCAGTTGTGTTTAGAAATAATAGGCATGCATAGAAATGCTACACATAATCCTGCTCAGGAATAAGGCTGGAATTGGACTACTGTGCTTCAATGGTAAATGCATGTTAAACAAACAAGTACATCCACAAGAAGTGGTAATGTACTTACTGCAGTTATTGGAAAGCAAAAACATACCCATAAATGAAATCTTTAAGATTGCCTACATGTGGATGCATACATGTACTCTCTGCACTCATGTCATTCAGGAACAAGTCCCTAACGAACGAGTTTTATGTCCAATGGTATGTATACCTAGCATTTGCTGATGCCCGAAATGTCACACGCACTTGTACGTTTTTAAACATCCAGCGTCATTAACAGTATGAACACTGGCAATATGGATAATGCATCAATAGTCTGGAAATGCTGAAATTAAATTGAACATTGTTAAGCGTTTGACAGATCTTCTCAAACTGTAATGTGAAAAGGAGTTTCACATTACAACATTACTGCAAAATCCATGCCACCAAAGTTGTGAGTTTTACAGTCTCTCTGACAAGTATCACATCCGGTAAAGAGACCAACGATTGCAAGTCGCAATAGGTAAAGTATATTCATACCCCAGGGAAAAAATGACCCGGCAAGATGAAAATAGTAAACAACGGTGCAAGAGCTCGCAATCTGAACTCGAAGATTGAAACAATATTACTTGTGACTGCATACGTCTGTTCACACGGGTGTGCGTTTCTATGCGTCAGACAGCGAGATTCCTCAAAGAGAAACGCCCATATTGGCTCAGCTGTCTGAATGAATAATATTTACGAAAATATAAGTATGCATAGCTACGTGCATGCTAAATCATCTCAAAATGTATATTTGTCTGAATGGAATGCAAAATTGGATATAAGGGTACGTATGTAAATGATTGCACATGTTTAAGGAGTAATCCGTTTTTTCTTAACAGTTATTAAACAATACTAGGAGAATTTTGGATTAGATAGGCATGTATATTGGTTAACAAACACAAGAATTAGTTGTGGTTATAGAATCGTTCTCTATACCCCATGGATCACAGAAAAACATCAATCTCATGGTCGGTATTGACACAGACCTTGGTGCAGTGCAAGTTACAAATACATTTAGCTTCAATTTGTCTGAGTTTCAATTGGGCATCACCCCCCCTTTTTCCCCGCTTTGCTCTCATTAACCCTATGAAATGTAAATCTGATTTGTCTGAAAACTGATGTTTAAGTTGGCAGTTTACTGCAATTGGGGCTTTTGGATCCTGACTGTTCAGGTTGGCAAGATGTTCCCTTATTCTAAAACGAAGTTGCCTGATCATTGCTACCTATGTATAATTTCTTGCAGACACAGATTATTGCATAGACAACAAAAGTGTTACGGCAATTGATAAAGGGCCTCATCACAAGTTTGGCGGTAAGCTGGGGGATTTTCCGTTGAGCGCTATTTGAGCTAACGCCACGCTGCCTGGCGGAAAGAACGCCAGATCACGAGTTCACGTGCACGAGCACAGGGACATGGCGTTAACGCATATAGCACTCAGCGTAAAAATTGGCCAGAAACCCGTAAATCCATCGCACATTGCTCTACCGCCGAGCTGCGGTGCTAATAGCGCGCAGGAAATGTGTCACTGCCAGAATGGGAAATAAAGTGGCGGCCATTTTGGAAATCACAATCCACCAAAAGTCACAGCCCCTGCAAGCCATACACTCCTGTAAACACCACAAAATGTCTCAGGAACGCACCAGGGGCAAGTCTGCCCTGGACAGGGTGAGAAAACCAAAATTCAACGACCAGGAGCTAGCCATACTGGTGGAGGAAGCAGTGGCCTATCAGGAAGAGTTCTATGGCGCACTGCAGCGCAAGACAACTGGCCAGCGTCGAGCGCAGATATGGAGGCAAATCAGCCAAAGGGTGTCTGCCGCATGCCCAGGGATGGCGAGGAGTGCCGCAAGCGCCTCAATGACTTGCGGGTCCGAGTACATGGCCTACTCTCCCAGCACATGAGTGCAAGCATGGGAACTGGAGGAGGGCCAGAACCACCACCACCCGAGCTCACCCCCTGCGAGGAGCAGATGACCACACTCTTGAATATGGGCACCATTGAGGGAGTCGGAGTAGCGGAGGCTGGCACCAGTACCCAGGAGGCTGCAGGTGAGACCTCTCCTAAAAATCCATGAACCTGTAAGGGCCACACCTCCAGACCCTGAGTGAATGTATGTGCATGCAATGTGTGTGAGGCACTGCAGCCACCCACAACTGACCCCTCTAAGCTGCCCTCAACTTATACAACACCCTATGTTCCCCAAAGGCTCGCAGCGGTCATCACAGGCCAATGATGATGATGAGGAGGCAGCAACATCCAGCCACCTGACCCGGCGCGCTTCCACCAGCACCACCACCCTGAAAAGGGGCTGTGCCGAAAAAACACGACGCCAGACACATCCCACGTCACCCCACCAGAGCCCAACCAGACAGGTGCCGCGTCCACAGGGCCGCAGGGTGACAGCGCCTCATTCCCCATAAGCCACCACGGGCACCCAGGGCATGGAGGGAGCCACAAGTGGGTCTGACTCTGATGAAGTATCAGAAAGAAAAACAGAGTGGGAACCACCCTGTAAAACCTTGTGCTCCTCCTTGCTCCCTGTTACGAGCTCAATTAATTTCTCTATGTTTTATGAACTTTTACTCATATTCTGAGTTAAGCGTTTCACTCGATATTATGAAGTTAAAAATTTCAAACACTTCTTCAAATATTATAAAAGTATTCTTTTGTTTTATTCACACAATGTTTTAGGCGAAATAAGCAATTCCTGAGCTTAATGTGTAAGCTATTGTTGCCAATGCATTTCGGTGCAGTGCACCATCTTCAGGGCTATATTTCAACATCATCAATACAATTCCATTATCATTGCAAATATATACATTTCGAATTTCAAATATACATACCGCCCCGTGGGTAAATAATGAAGGGTACATCCATTCAAATGAATCAGTGAACCTGGGAAAAAGTGAAAGTGCAGTCATTAGTATCCTCTACTACCTAGTCGGCCAAATATATAATTAAAGGTTTCCGTGAGTACACCAAAATCCGTGGTTTGGGTTTACCTTAGCTTAATTTCACAACAGGTGTCCCCTTACACTTGCGCACGTATATCAGGAAAACCTCCATGTTTGGAAAGACATACAATGAGTTTCTCTGTGACGATCTTAAGATTAGCGCTTCAAAAGTGTCTGTGATTGCTGTTCAGGGTTCCTTACCTCAGCGGTGCTAGAGTATGTTCGCCTCGTAAAACGGGACGCGAAAGCGCGCCTGCGTCGGAAACCTTGGTTTAAGCGTTGCCATGGCGATCCCGGCGGCGTCCAACATCCAGGATTGGACGTGGCAGACGCGCCTCCGGCCCCACCCTCCCATGGGAATGGGTAGGGCGGAACTGTTGATCGCCAAGGCAACATCTCCTGTGGTTACTATACGAACTCGACATTCTGTTCGCAAACAAGCCAAAAATGTCTGCTGAGCTAGCGAATGTCCTGATAGGTCAGTGTAGTGCTGCCTATTAACATACACTCAATCTAAATGTGGAAAAACACAATGTTGCCCGTACAATAACATGGGGTATTATATTTTAGTCTGCAGTGGGGCTAATTATGTTTGGTATTTAAAGGCGCTGTGCACCAGCAAGTGCTATGTGAATGTACTTGGAGGTCAATATAGTGCTGTCCATTGGTATGAACTCAATCTGAATGTGGAAAAATGCAAAGTTACGCATATAATAACGTAAGATACTATGTTATTAAAAGAACACAGTCTGGAGTGGGGCTGTTTGTTATTGGTATTTAAAGGCGCAGTGCACCATCAAGTGCTATGAGAATATGCACTTGTGCTGCAATTGCATCATATTAGATATGCGGAACTATATTCTTACCTGTCTTTCATATCTATACTGCGCTTGAGCTGCAGTCGTGTCAGTTTAGATATGTGGAACTATATTGTGATCTATCTTCCATATCTATATGGATAGGGAACCCTTATGTCCTTTCATCACCTTCTCTCCTTACCTCTATATACCTACATCCACTCAACAAGTACATATACATAATTTAACTCCTTGTTTCTTATACACATTACACAAAATTTTCAAAGAAAACAAGCAAAATTAATCTCTTCATTCAGCCCTCTAGGCGTCAGTGTTCCGAGCTTGTCGATCCAAAAGGATTCCCTCTGGTCCAGTCTCTGTTGTAGATTCATGTGTGGTTCCCTTCACCACTTCAAGTATTTGGAATCTTATCTGCGATAGATTGTGTTTTTTTAAGTCCCAGTGTCTCGCCACCGCAGAATTTTTGTTATGATTGCGTATGCATGAGCGGTGCTCATTCCATCTCACTTTGGCGGTGCGTGACGATTGTCCAACGTAGTATAATCCGCATGGGCATTTTATAGAGTACACAATATTGTTGGAGTTACATGTTCCAAAATGTCTGAGTTTTATTTTTTCACCAGTATGTGGATGGTTAATGATGTTCCCTTTGAGTATATATCCACAATTTGAACTACTAAGGCACAGGAATGTTCCAGTTTTAGTTGTATCCTTCTTCATTTTGAAACTCTTTGTTTTCACCAATTTATCTTTATGGTTTTGACTCCTCTTGTAAGCAAACGTGGGGAGTTCCTTAAACAGTGGCTCAACCCTCTCATCTAGGGCTAATGTGTTCCAGTTCTTTTTGATTATCTCTTTTATTCGCTTGTTCTGTTTTGAGTATTTGGATACAAACACTATAGGAGGCGCTTCATCTATCTTCTCTTGTGATTTGAGGAGCTCTTCTCACTTCTTGTTCTACAATCTTGCTTCTGCTTCTTCAATTTCAGATTTAGTGTAGCATCTATTGAGAAATATTTCTCCCATTCTACTCATTGCTTCTGCGTAGTATGTAGGGTTGCTGACGATCCTTTTCACTCTTAGCATCTGGCTGTAAGGTAGGTTTTTTATAAGGCTCGGTTGGTGAAAACTCAATTTATGTAAGATGTTGTTCCTGTCGGTGGGTTTTTGATATATGTTAGTCCTATATCCTGCAGTTTCCTTGTTAACCTCTACATCCAAGAAGTGTATGGTTTCTGTGGAGAATTCTGATGTGAACTGGATTCGTTGATCTATGCCGTTCAGATATTCTAAAAACCTAGTTAGTTCTTTTTTCGGTGCCATGCCAGATCCCAAAAATGTCGTCTATATAACGAATCCATAATCCAATCTTACTTTTCCACAATTTGTGTGTTAGCATGCGATCCACTTCGAATTTATGCATGAATGCATCTGTAAGAAAAATTCTTCTTTATATTGAAAATATGAGTTTTCACTGATGAATTCTAGTAATGCCATGACAAATTCTTTTTGAGCCGGAATGTCACCTTCTTGTAATAACAGCCACTCTACCGCCGCCCTTCCTTGGTCATGTGGGATCGATGTGTAGAGGCTTTTTACGTCTATCGTGAACAAGACGTCCGTTTCAGCATGTTCCGAATCTTTCAAATATTTCAAAAAATGTGTGGTATCCTTTACATAGGTAGAGGTTTTTGTATCAAAGGTTGTAAAAAATGGTCTATGTAGATTCCCAATGGTTGCAGTATGCTATTTGTACCAGCCACTATCGGCCTGCCAGGTGGGTTCGTCAGGTCTTTGTGTACTTTTGGTAGTGTGTAAAAGTGGGGAATTTTAGGAAAGTTGTTGGTAAGAAATTTCTTGGTGTGATGATTAATCCAGCTGAGTTCCTCTGCTTTACTAAGTAACTCTTCCAAATTTTGTTTAATCTCAATGGTAGGATCTCTGTCCAATCTTGCATACGTGTTGGGTCATTAAGTTGTCTCCTACATTCTGCATCGTAGTCTGCTGTGTTTAGAAGAACTAATGCTCCTCCTTTATCAGCGCTTCTTATGGTCAATTGTTCATCACTGTAAAGTCTCTTAATTAGCTCCCATTCGTGTGGTTTCATGTTCCCACCTCTTCTAGATTTTAAATTAATTTTCTCAAGGTCTTTAATTGTTTGTTTTTGAAAGATATCAATAGAGGGCACACTGATAGGTGGAATGAATCCGCTCTTTCCCCTAAATTATTATAGTTCATCCTCCTCAATTTCTCTCCCTTCTGATCTCTCCAATTCATTGAAGAATGCTTTTAGCTTCATTTTTCTCACCAGTTTAAAAAGTTCTATCCGTGTATCAAACAAGGAACTGTTATATGTGGGTACGAAGCTAAGACATTTGTGTAATGTCATTATTTCTTGTTCTGTGAGTATTCTTGACGACAAATTCAATACTAGACTCTTCTCTGTTTCTGTCGCGTTTCTGGTCCTTCCCTTAGCTTTCCTCTTCCCCCTCCTTGTTCTTTTTGTTCTTTCCAGCCTCTTTCTAAAAAAGTGGAAGAGTCACTTGTAGAGGTACTTGGTCTCTGTATAGGGCTTACGTTTCTATTTGTCTGTCCTTCCTCCCCTTCTGTCTGTGCTGGATTGCTCTCTGATCCAGAGCTTGATGTTTCACTAGTATCACCGGGTCTGGTTTTGGATTTAGGTTTACCTACCAGTGGCCCATATTTTTCCATCCAGGTGTATACCTCTCCATTCAAATAGTTGTATGTGTCTCTGCGAAATTTCCTTACTTTCTTTGCTTCTAATTCAGATTTATAATCTGCTAGTTTTTGTTTATGTCTTCCAGAATGGTTTGCACTTCTTCTTGGTTGAATCTTTTCACCAGTTCTTTCTCTATTTCTTCTATTTCCGGGTGCAGTGTAGTTAAATCGTTAGCCAGTTCCTGTATTGTAAGTAGTATCAAATCTAGGGAGCATTTATTCAGGATGGCCTCCCATTTCCTTACGAATTCTTTATTCTCCTTACAGAGTGTCCGGCGTAATTCTATTCGCAGACCTCATGGCATCCTTTGGTTTTTGTGGTATCTGCCCAAGGTTATGGCATGCAGTTTGCGGTTGATTTCTTTTCTAATCAAGTATTCCAATTGCTTAATTTTTCTGGCTGGGTCCTGTCCTGTGGTCCGTAACCTTTCCAGTCGATTAAATAAAAAAAATTTGACTTCACCATCTTGGAGTCCAGGATGTTCTTAACTTCAAATTCGGGTTCCCCATCTATAAGGATGGGGTCTGGTGGCTTGGTTAGTGTTGTCCCTGGTTGCACTGGCTTCAAAAGTGACACATGAAAGACGGGGTGAATTCGCATATTAGCAGGTAAATCCAACTTGACGGCCACGGGGTTGATAATGGCCTTAATAGATTAAGGTCCCAAATATCTGGGGTTAAAGGTCCGCGTTTCCTTGAGAGGTATGTGTTTTGTGGCCAACCACACTTGGTCCCCTATCTGGTACTGTGGAGTATCACTTCTATGCCGATCAGCATCTTTCTTATATTCCTCCTTTGCCCGTTTTAAATGTGCAGTTGCCTCCTTAAAGGCTTGTGTAATCGTAGCGTGTAGATGGTCCACTGCGGTCATTTCTAAGTGTTGGGGTGAGTCAAGGTCTGAGGTTCGAGGGTGGTGCCCATATAGGGTATAAAAGGGGCTTTGTTCAGTTCCAGAATGTACTGAATTATTGTATGCATATTCGGCGATCCAAAGAATGTCTTTCCAATTACTCCCAGTGTGATGTAACATACAACTCAGGTATTGCTCAAGAGTCTGGTTGGTCCTCTCCGTTTGACCATCGGTCTGGGGGTGGTGACTGGTCGATAATCTCACGTCGATTTGCACCAATTGACATTTCTTCCAAAAATGTGAAATGAATTGACTGCCCCGGT